>NC_044016.1:28283876-28586907 GCF_900496995.4 Aquila chrysaetos chrysaetos | reverse complement strand
TAGCATTTGATGGATTAAAATTGTATAGGCACCACTGAAACATACTAGTTATTGTGTTAAAAGAGATCTCTCTTTGATTATTCAGTAGTTTTGGGGTGACATTCAGTGTTAACGAAAGAATAAAATGAACATGAAATAATTCGCAGGCATTTTACAATTACCTAAGAAAACTTGAGTGGTCAGGATAGACATCATTCTCCTTACGTAAGAAAGCACTTTGGCAACTGATCTTTTATAATGATAGACTATCATATTATTTTCAAGTTGACATGCTTGATATTACATTTTGTATGTTTTCTCAAAAGAATAGAAGTACCTTTCTGCCAGATGGTCCTATTGGCTGGTCAGTTTGGAACTAAATATGCTTTCTTTAATGAAGGTATCATAGCTCTCCTGCTGATTAGACCACGGATCCATTACCTGATACCCTTTTCTGCTGAAGCTCTGTTTACACTCAGTGGGAAGACAACATTCTCTTACCCTCATAGTTGTGTATCATATTGTGGGGTAATAGAAATTTCCCTGCCTTCTATCGGGTGAGAAATAACTCTTTCTAGTGCAGCCTGAAAATATGCCTCTGGCATATTGCTAACTTCCGTCTGTCCAGATATACTGATAGTCAGGGTTTCTGAAAAAGGATCTGCCTGTGGTGCTTTTGAGAACCCCTGACTGGCTGTACGCAGAACAGCTTAAGGGGTCTCTTGCTTCTTGCAGCAGCAGTATCGTGGTTACGAGAAATGTTCTGAACTTCTGCAAGTGTTAGAATAAAGGCATTTCAGCAAAATGGAAATACATGTTCTGTTCAAAGCCTTAACTTGGCTTCACACCTTCTGAAGGGTGAGTGCTTTGCCTTTATGTAAGGAAGAGGAATGCAAGATCACAGTCCGACTGCAAAATGGTAATGAAATATCGGCATGATAGAATAAATCACTGACACCAATGCTTAAGAACCCTTACTCAGTTTAGCTTGGTTTAGGCCTGAATTCTATTCTCCTTGGTAGAGACTAGACAGTGTTTCAGTACGCCATGCTATCTGAAATGACACCTCAATTAGCATTTACTTTCTAAGGTGTGTTTTCTGAAAGACCTTTAGGACCAAATTCTGTCCCACACAGTCTTTCTGATTTAAAAGGTCATTAGAATCTGCCTGAACATCTCCTTCTGCTGTTTTTCTCTCAGGCCTGGAAAAGGTTAAGAGGCATTTGTTGGCTCAGTGAGACAGATGACTCATAACTTCTGGATATAAGAGGGGGAAGTGGCTGCCTGAAAAGATAGAATCTAGGGTGTGGGCTCCAAAGTCCCAAAGTAGTCATCTTAGCAACAGGCTCAATAAAATGAAATGGCATCAACAGAAGTTTTGAGCTGAAGTTATCTTACTTTCTTTGTTAATAAAGGCAAATCTCTGAAAGGCACTGGAGTAGGACTTTATGTAACGTGGACTCTGTAGAGAGCAACCGACTAAGGTTCGTATTCACAGAAGGGAGCACCAAAGACTAATGCAAAAGGTTCATGCCAGATGAGCAGAGCAAGATCAGAATAGTGAACTAAGTGATTACACCAGTAAACTTGCATAGCCCAGTTTATACACTTTTCTTAAGTTTTGTGGGGTTTCTTGCAAATATTTTGTTGAAATTTCTTTTTTCCTCTATATGAACTGATGCCTGTGTTCTACCTTGGCCTCGCTGAAACAGGTACATAGCATGCAGCATGCCTAGAAACAGAAATATACCTTTTGGGTTTTTTTCTGTGTGGGATACAAAAGAAATGCATTCAAAGTGAACATAAGAGAAAAATAAGAGAAAAGTAAACGGAAATCATTTAGCTGTGTTTTCCCTCTGACATTCTGATTTCCTGCATGGAAAAACGTCTCGGTGTATATCATAAAAACAATCTCTTATATGATTATCTCCATGCCACTGCTAAACTCAATTTACCCTTCTTTAAAGCATCTAGCTGCTGAGCAGACTTTTCTTTGTTTCTGAGCTCAAATCATCTCTTCTGTCTGCAATCTACATCAGGTTGAATTTTTCTCCCATTCCATCATAACACTTTTGATGAGATTCTGATTCTCATTATCTTCAGAGGACCAAGCCTAACAGCGCACCTCCTTTTATAAAGTTCGTATGTTCCTACAATCTCATCTCCTCAAGAGACACTGGTTTCTGTTATATTCAACTGATTATGTTTTCCTGACCACAGCTGAAATTCATGTCTGTGTTTAGCAACTGCTGTCTTTGCTATAGATGGATTTTTATTTTGCTAACAAACTTGTTAGCAAATGTGTGCTTTGCAGTAACAGGAATTGCTTCTAATCCCTTGTAGTTCTACTTTATTGCTTCAATGCTTGCTTTGAAATTAAGGCATATGTAAATCTTTCACATCAATCATCCTCAGTAACATTAGCATTTTGACCTAAGATTGAAAGGTTAGGTAGAGTGCAAGAACATGCACGGGGAGGACAAAGCTATCCCTGAGCCTGTGTTGTGCAATTTGGGGAACAGAAGCAATGGGACATTGTTTTGCAAGCCATTCCACTTTGTAGCAGTTCAAAGCCAAAACAATATGGATACAGGATCTCTAGGCTTTTTATCAACTTAAATATTTGTGAGCAGGTAACAGCAGTGGATGTGTAGCCAGAGCTTATTGTATTCCACTAATACCTATTTGCCACAACATTTATGGATTGTTGGGATGGGAATATATTCTAAGGAACTAGGAATATACTCTAAGAGAGAAAACAAATCTTGCCTTGAATTCACCTGGTGTTTACCAGGAGGTCTTGTGGTACTTTAATTTGAGATACAGCTCAAGCTCACAGTCTGCCATCATCCTAGTTATCTTTCTTCTCTCTGCTTTTACAGCCCCTGTAAACTGTTTATTTCTCTAGGCATTCTAGCCAATCTCCTTGTCTTACCATGTACAGTCAATATTCATGTAAATGTGATTTTAGAAATGAAGTTTCTGCAACCTGTTTCTGTTTTTTAATTCAATGAGATTTTATGTTAAATTTTGAATTTTATGTAGCTCCTGATGTCTTAAGAGTTTATATTCACAGCTTCCATCTGCCAGGCTAACCTAAGAGTGCCATTCCTTCAGTCCTTTTTTTCAAAATTGATTTCTTTTTCTTCTTCAAGAAATAACTCAGATTGCCCTCAGTTGAGTGGTTCTAATTAAGAAATATGAACAGAATTTCATATTTTGCCACTCTTTGGCAAAAAAGGATGGAAATTTACACCTAAGCAATCAGTTCATTGCATAATTCTTGCTTAATGTTCCCTTTACAAGTGTTGTAAACGAGACAATGGCAAACAGGTGCAGTCGCAAAAGGGTATGGCTCATACAAGTGATCTGTCAAGCACAGAATTCCTTTTCTGACATTTTCTGAGTGCTTCAGAATCTTAGATTCGAATTCAGAAGGAGCACATTGGTTTTATAAAGACTAGACTTAGAAAACTAAGTGCCAGGGTCCTCTCTTAGGCCATTTTTCATTAATATGACACAATTAGCTTAACAAAAGCCATCTTTGATTTACATTGGAGTGAGAATGGAATCTGTGAGGCAGTATTTTCTTATGTAGAAAATTAAATATTCTCTGAATGCTATTTTTTGCTCTCATCTCCAAGTAATTAATGCTATTGTATTTCCATAGCATTCAGTGCCACACAGAACTATGTAGACATAGGATGTTTGTTACAGTTACCACTTTTTAGGGTAATTGACTAAAGCACTCCATGAAAAAAAAGAAATCATTAGCACAAAATCTGGGGACACCTACCAGAATATCCAGTCAATTATTTGCCAAGCCTCAGGTGCCCCACTTTCCCCTTTATCTCTGCCTTCTTCACTGTATTATATTATAAACACAACAAATACACTCTCACCCTTCCTTGGAACTGCACTGGACAGGAGCTTCTTCCCTGAAAACAGTTTATTCCATTAAGAAATCACTATAATGTCTGCTAAATTTTGTAGCGTCTAAACCTCCTCATCCAGTCCCTTACCTCTTATGCATGTAATGGCACTTAACACTATACTTCTCTTATCCACAGACTAAATACATCTCCTGTGTGTCTGCTACGAAACCTCCTGCTGGAGCACCTTTCCCTTGCTGTCTGCATAACACAGTAATGAAAAGAGACATTCAGCACCATAACTCTTTTCTTTCACTACACTGAGGTCATCCCCAACCCTCACTCAGGTACATCATCCCATGAAGTGATATTTCTCCCTCTAATCACCAGCACAACCTGCTCAGCAGCTCAGCCTTGCCTGTGCACCATTCGTTACAACCGTACCATACAGCTCACACGGTGGCATCCTCACAGATAATCTATCTGCGTCAGCCTGGCTGATGCGCATTTGGGAGAGAAAGCTGGATGGACATGTCTTACTAAGTCATAGGTGCTAAAAGGTTAGGCAGCATTCATCTGAGATTAATAACAAGCTATGTCAACATTTTTTTCTTATATATTCTAAATAAAGATTTTGCTTGTAAGAGTTAGTGAGCATTTAGATAACTGTAGTTGTCCTGCTGGTTTGCGTTTGACATAGTAACAGTTGAGTGTATGATACACTCGGTAACTATAAACTTGCTTGTCAGCTCTGGGGCAGTCGGTAGTAATGGAATGAAAGTTTGCCATCATTGGAATATTTTAAGTGTGATGTTGCAAACACAGCCAGTGAGAAATCACAGATAAAATCTGTCCTCTGCATTGTTGACTATCCGTTAAGCAGTAGCACAGGAACTTTTATCTTCTGAGAGAAGAAACAATATATGAATTCTTCTCTCTCCTCTTTTTTCACTATCTCCTTCAGGATTCAACACTGCCCACCACAAATCTCATCATTTAACTTCATTAGCATGAACAAAGTTGCCCTCTGTTGCCTATTGTCTTCTGCTTTATACCTGTTTTTAGCACAGGCATGTCTGATTGGATTGACACATCTTTCCTTGGTTACAGTACCTGACATACACTGACAGGTAGATAATGTTAAGCCTCTTGGTCTCTCACATCCAGGTGTTCAGTCATTTTTAACAAGTCACTCACTCTGGCAAATGTTCTCAATTCAGGTAATTTTTAAGTGATCTGTAGAGACTTTCCAGGATCCTTTTAAAATTCAGTTCACCTAGGTCCAGAAAGAATTCAGACTATAGAAGGAAACCATGGCCTTGCAAGCAAACCTTGTGTGGTCTTTACACTTATGTAAGGAGGCGAAAATAACGCTCAAGAGCACCACAGATTCTGGATCCTACAGGTGCGTAGGCTTAGACACAAAGAGAGAGGCAGGGAAGCGTTACCTCTGGATCATTTATTTAGCAAATTTGTTTAGCAAATCACTTTGCTATTTCCTGAATATGCCGGTCAATATTACCCAAAGAGGCAGGAGGATGCTTTGCAAAAACTGGGTGAGTTTCCAGTTACTGAGAACGTTCAACCCGTGACAGGAGTCGTGCTGTTATTTGCAGGTGTGCATGGAAGGAGGTTTTAATATCTGCCAGCCTGCAAGAAAAGCAGTATCTGCTGGGTGATTTATCCATGAAAATACTGGCTAGAGTGACACCTAAATTTGGTGTCTTTACTATGCTGTATTCCATCAGGAGAGACACCAAATCTGAATGTGTATTTTGGAGAACATTGTGGTAGTAGATAGAACTGATGACCTTCAGAAAGACATGATTCACAATATTGGTTGCAATAGAGCTAGTGGTCCGTATATTAAAAGTTATGATGAAAAAGCTGTGTGAGGTTTTTTCTCTACCCGATTTCTGTCACTGTTGTTCAACACTGGGAAAATACCCATGGAGCAGCAGTGACTCAAACACAGGCACTAAGCTGACCCGAGTGAATTCTTGGAGATCTTAGGAAAGAAACTTGGCAAGCAAAAGACTTTGAAGGAGGGCAGCATTTATGCCCATTAGTGTCAAGTCTGCATTATATTGCATTTCAGGTGGAGATTCTTCTTTGTTTTCTAGTACAGCCTATTTTAACTTGTTTGTTGTAATGAAAGTGAACACAATAAAACATTTATTATAAAAATGTTATAAATAATATTATTTATATAGTAAGACATCAAGGAAGGAAACTTGATGGCTGAAAGAATTGCTGAGTGACCATATGGTCAGCCTTTAAGGAAGAAAAAACAACAGTCTGAACTCACCATACCATCCTGGAAAATCTGAGCCTTAAAGTTACTAATCTTTGGAGTCTGTCTATCCCGCCTATATCCACTTCTTGTCCCATCGTCTCAGCCACCTGGCCATTGCTATCAAAATGCTATTGGTGCTGAAAAAGGGGTTTAGAAATACACAGTGGAAATAACTGTACTGTCGGAGATGTGCTTGAATGGGTTTTCCTAATCAATTTTCTTCATAATGTTTCCTCAGTCAATAGGAACTGAACTCTTCTGAGAGGTCTAATGAGATTGGCTAAAGACGAAATGAAAAAAAACACCCAGAGGGATTGCAAGGGGTAACTATTGCCGTTACGCAAGTATCAGTTCCTCCTTTTAAGCAACATAGGGATCACTGTTCTTCCCCTGAATCAATTCAGAACATGGAAAAGTCCCCACAGGTTCAGACTCACATCTAGTGATTTTCCTTCTTTCATCTGGGCACTGTGGAAAAGTGACATCCTAAGACACAGCTCTGCCCAGTTGTGTGCAGGCCTATGAACCCAACAGCTTGAAAGAGCACCCAAATCCAGCATGCTGTTCTTTCGCTGCCAGATGTGGCAGATTTACTGCTGCCCAGCCTGTGGACAGATGGATTGGAGTCAGTGCACAAGAACTGTCATCACTGTGGTTACTTTAGTGAAAGCTTTATCCATTTGGGGGGGCATATCCATTTGCACCACATCAGAGGCAGAAGTGGTAGTCCTTCTTGTCCTGCCAATAAGATGGCCTTCTCCTGCCTCACTTGTCTTGCCTCACCCTGTAGAGAGGGTTAATGCTGCAGGTAGTGGAATATCTATGAAAATGCTACTTCTGCCCTTAAATGGAGTCGCAGGCTACAGTCATTGACCAGTAAAGTGTTCCAAGCAGTCTTGGCAACAACAACAACATCAAAAAAACAATGCCTTCCTGTTCCACATTTGTGGTTGCTGCAGGTTGTCTTGCTTCATCAAAATTACTTGGAATACTCTGGATGGTTTATACCCCTCATTCATGTGAATGAGGGCACGCAGCCTCGTTTACAGTCATGGAAAGAACGTGCTCGAGATTGCAGTTATTATTGTAGTGCAACTCTGCAAAGAGCTGTTAAAGTCAAACCTTTCATAATGGTTCATTTTTCACTTCCATGATGTGGTAGCAGTATTGTCTCTGTGAGTGCCTGTTTTGGTAACCAGAGCAGTAACAGAGCTCAAAACTCTTAACAGTTTTACAGTTCAATTCTGTATAGGATCCTATGCTGAAGGGCAAGCAGCATGCTAGTCATGCTGAGGAGAGTGCATCTCATGACAGTGGGCTCATTTGTGTTCATATTTATACAGTAATTTGCTTTCAGCAATTTAAAAGCAATATAAAGTGTAAATCATAGTCTCCTCCCGGTAAATTAGAGCAGTCAGAAGGAGGCTGAAAGCAACAGGAGCTAAACAGGAGAAGCAATACTGCTGGTGTTTCCCACCACTTACTTGAGAGGTTCTGCCGAAGTAGCGGGCATGGCCCCACAGCCATTCTCCCACTCACTTGTGCAATGCAAAGGCCAGGTGGAGCAGCAATTTGGGGAAAATGCAGCCTAAGCATCACAATTGGTGCCGTAGTCTTCACGTTTCCTCCATCTCTTGTGATGAGACTTGTATTTTGTCTTAATATTTTGTGCATTAGCAATTAGCATTTTTTTCTCCACTTCTCTCTCTGTGGGATGCTTTCCCAAGAGGAAACTTACTTGATTTTTAAAAAAATCTCTCTTTTGGAACCATAGTGAGAATCAGATGAAAATTAATTACACTGATTTACATCTAAGAACGGGGGGTGAATCTGATGTTAAGACTCCAGCAAGGTGTAAGGATTGTCAGTGAAGTCTTACTTTAATTCTCCTAAAAACTTAGCTCTCCATTCAGTAAATATGACCAGAAATCTGCCCTAGAGGATCAAAATCAGTGTATAATTTCATAAAGATATTATGCTTGAAAAAAATGCATTTGTTAAGACCACACTTATGTAGTGAAATACAATTAAGCATGTATGAAGAAAGAAAATCTTCTTTAAAAAAATCACCCTCAGGATCTCTGCTCACTGTGTGGTAGATACAGACTCAGATCGGAGAGCCCTCTACAGTCCATGCAGAGCTTTTATTTCAAAGGATTTCGGACTGAAACTGTGAGTGGCTAAGGACTGGGACAGTCCACGAATTACACTGTACAGATAGAATGAAAACATTCTGCTCAGGAATCATTTTTGCCTACTTTAAGCTTATCACTTACTCTCCATTTGAAAAGGGGTGGTGAGTCTTATTAGTTGGTTTACACATCAGTGTTTCCATAAAAAAAGTCCCTTCCTCCTTTGCTTCCTGCCCCAGATACTTCGGCAACTTTCTTGCACTACTTCCCAAATGAATTTATTTTTTTTTAACCAGTTTAATGCATTTTTATGGTTAGAAGCGTGTCTAGTAGCATATGAAGAAACAGAAATGCTTGTTCTAAGTTGAAAATACTTATGCTAGGGTAGCTATTGTTTCATGGAAATACCCAAGTAAGGTATTTCTGAAACACGAATTTTACAAGTGGTTATTTCCTGTGTGTATGTTACACTTATTTTTCTGTGTTGAAATGGCTGAAATTAAAATAATTTTACATCTGTCCTGCATGTATCACATATCACATGCTAGAACCAGAGAGGCTAAACTGCACTTCACTTTCCCGTGCCAGAGTTCCTTGTTGGTGAGGTCCTTCTGAAGGAAGCCTTGGGTAGCTCAGTAGGATGTTTGGAGAACTCAATCTGTGCATGAACCACTGTAAAACATTAGCACTGTGAAATAAATGCACGCTAAGTATAGACACATCCTCGTCACGGATGTTTCTCAAGCTAAAGAGTATTCACTGAAAGTAGGTAATAGCAGGAGCAATATCGTCCACTGTGGTAGGCTTGTGAAATATAATATGCTAGAAATCTGCCAAGTATTTTTGCTGGGGAAGAAAGTTACTATAGACAATAGAAAAGAAAACTTACTGAACCTTGATTCAGCAAATAATGACATATCCTAGGTTTGGTTCATACCTACACATTCCCAGAGGAGACACGAAGTATTACTCAGGATACTTAAAATGTTCCAGTACGTGTTCATTGGTTGGGTTAAGATGACAGAAATGACAAATCCAAGGATTCAGGCAATAATTTGAAGGAAACTTCTCTCTTCTCTGGCCTAAGTAGTGTTCTGAACATATCACTAACTAATGTTTGTCTGGTTTAGGTTCTTAATTGTATTGTTTTGTTTTTCCGTATAGTATTTCTATCCTCTACTTTCAAAATATTTGTTAAAATTTAACATTTATATACAATTTTATTTAGATTGGTGATTCAGTGTCAAAAATGAGTTCTTTTCCTTTGAACTCAGTCTGAGTTTAATTTGTATTCATCCCATGATTATGTTGGCTTAGTGTGTAGTGAGGTAAAACAAGGAGGCTCAAAGCAAAGCTGTTTCTGAGAGAACCCTGGAGAGCTGATAATATTCTAGGAAAGAAGAAAAGATTCAGGAAACCACAAGTTTAAACAACCAAGGCAGATTTAAAGGAAAGTTCCCCCAGTCAAAGGACTGGTTAATCTTCTGGTAAGTGTGACTAGGGAAGTTACCTCTACATAAATGTGTATTTATATATGTACTATATATACTGTTCACATCTGACTTTGGAAGTGAAGATCCTCATGTGTTTTGTCTAGTCCTGACCGAGTGGAAAACAACTGATGCAGCAGCATTGTGGTTCAGAGCCTTGCCTGAGAGTAGGATATTGCAAAACTTCACCTCACAGTAGACAGGGAATACATACGTAGTGGGCTCTTTTGCAATTTTGAAGTACTCAGTGTTGAAGGACATGCTCATTTTCACTTGGGATGAATAAACATGGGTTAAATTTGTGACTATTTGACTCAATACAAAGTTTAGTTGGTAACCGTAGTAATAGTGGAATGATGGTCATATTTTAGAAAACAGTAAAATTCACAGGAAATAGGTTGTTCCCTGGAAATTGTGAATGTTCAGGCGTAGAAAAACAAACATGTAATATTACATTAACTATTATGTATCTTAGAGAAATGATGGCTAATGAAATAACAGATCTGTTTCATAAGAAGAAAAATACATCAAATGTACAATATCTTTAAAGAAATTAAAACCAATAGTGATCCAATAATTTAATTTTTTAGCATGCTTTTGATATTTCACAGTAAAAAAGTTCATTAATATCTCCTTAGAGAGAGGAGGAAATGGGATCACCTCATTTAATCAGAAAGCCACAGACATTTGACTGATCAGAAAGTGAAAGCCTTAGCCATAACTTTAAAGATTATTCTCTTTTTATAGATTTTTAAATTTCATTAAAAGTATGCCTGTGAAGTCCCTTCATTCCCTGATTCTATATTTAAATATGTGCATCTTGCTTGCGTATTCTCCAGAGAAGGCACAAGTTATACAGTACAATTTTTTAATTAGATACCTGGCCAGTTTTGCTCACTTCAGGTTTTTTAACAGTATATTAATTTACAAGAGGAAAAAATCTATCACACAGAGAAGAGTGGAAGTGATTCATTGCCCCAGAAAAAGTCTGCTGTAAACAATGGTAGGGTTTTTTATTCTGTATTATTTCAACAGCTTTGAAATGTGTCCCTTTATAGAATTACTTAATGATTTGTTTTCATCTCCAGCAGTACTATTAAGCCTTTAGTGTGCTTGACTTTAGTAAAGCCTCAGTTTATTGTTTTGTGGGAAAAAAATGAAAACTGTACAGTCTCAAGATATCTAGAACACAGGTGTACAATCCAACAAAAACAACTTACTTTGAAGAAAAGGAGAATTATCCTTTCAGTGAAATGCTTGGTTTGACTTCATGGAGGAAGCTGTGAGGATGTGGAGCTTTTTGTATCACCCAGGAGGGTTTCTAAATGTGACAACTGAGTAATGAGCAGAAATTTCAAAGGGGAACTGCTCCTATTAAGTTCAAAAGGAGTTTACTTGACCTTAAGATTAGTAAAATCGAACCTTGTATTATTTTTATAACATATTTACAAAGAAACTCGCCTTCTGCCTGCAGCACAGTGCTGTCCGTGGTACATTAGTTTCACTTTCGTCTTGCTTGAGCTGTCTTAAATGTTTCTTGCTGCCCACTGCACCTTGGGAATGGAGTGGGAAGCAGAGCCTCCTTCTTGTAGCAGTCATTTTTGGTTTTTAATTAAAATTAATTATAGATTAAAAATGCAACAAATTTGTTTCTGTGGTTCCTCCACGCTCAGGACTGTTAGCTAGCACGTGGGTGATGTTGCAGTAGTCCTTCTGCAGAGGTGGCTAGCGCAGCAGGACCTGCTTCAGAAGGGGGCTGTGCATGTGAAGGATTTCCAGGGTGCTGGGACTAGGGTGGAAGACCATTCATAGCCAGCAAATGTGAAGGGCTTTAGTGTAGTCTTCCTTTTGGAGGTGGGAGGGAGGGGGGAATTAATTAGATGGGGTTGGAGCTTGATATGTTTATGAATTACATTATTTGATTTCTTAACATTGCCTTCACAATTCAGAAGATGCATTCTAGTTCTGTCTTCCTAACATAAAGTTGCACTATATCTAGAAAATAGGACAACTGTAATGGGGAAATCCTAGCAAATAAATACTGTAAGCAGGAAGAGTAAGTGTACTTCAAAAGACCAAAAAGAATCTCCACAAATAAATTTATACCCCCTCTTCACATTTCCTCGTTCCATCCTTTAGAGAAGCCACTGAAATTTGAGAGTGAAGGTTACATGCAAGAGCATTAGCAATTCTTAATCTCTTCTAAGTCACAGAAATCCCAAATATCAAAGCAAGAAGCTAATTAAAGACACGATTCCAATTACAATGAGGTTTTGTGCTGAAAGTAACTCAAAAATTACATAATGAGCCTCCATTCTCTTTCAGTGATTTGAGAACAAAAGCAGCTAGTCTATCAGGAAAAGATAAACTTCCTCCTCTAAAGTCTCACTCTGCAATACGAGTCTGCGATTTAAAAACAAAGTTTTAAAGCTCATATGTACTTTGCTTGCTAGCACTTCCCAGAACGGCACAGTGGGTAGTTCTGTTCCCCAGGTTACAGCCGCACATCATGTCAATTTGATAGGCATGAAAATGAGCAAAGTCTTTCCCACCGGTCCTCAAGACTTTTTATCCTGCCGGATGCCTCCCTGCGAGCATGTGCAGAGCGGAATCAGTAGCCTGTGGTCTCCCCACCACTGCGTGGTGCTCTGATAGTGTCTCAGAAGTTCAGTGTCAGATCCGGTGGGCTCCAATTGTGTGGTCCTTCTCCAAGAGGCATGTCCATTCATGCTTTAAGATGGCAATGCTTACAATGATTAGAAAAAGCATACTTAATGTGCAGGTAACGCATGATTTCTGTGAGATTCAGTTTGAGATTAAGACTACATAAATATAGGTGCCTGTGGGTGGATGTCTTCATATGAATGAAGCAGGTAATCTTCTACTATGGCCAATGGGGATCTTGCCAGTAGTCAGTGAAGTCTAAAGAAAGATTTAGTTTAGCTGCTTTAATTGTTTACGTAGTGAATTAAACCATCAGAGCCGTAACACAAAATCTGTGAACATGTGCTCCCTACAAAAGAATGTTTAAAATCCATGGACCCTACAAATGCTCAACACAAAGTGATTATACTATATCTAGCATATTCATATGCCCTCTTGGAAATTTTAGAAAAACATCAACTATGACCACCTATGGACTTGTACAGACAATTGACTTATACAGACAACTGATAAAGAATAGAAATACTAAGCTACTGTTGGAGGCTAATTCCCCCCAAATAAGCACCTTTTATTGAGGTTAAAGCCAACCATCATCACTATGAGATGCATATAAAAAGTATTTAGAAGAGTTTGGGAAGTGAAATTCAACCCTTCTGATGTTACCAAAAAATAATGGACTCAGCAGAGACCTTGGTTTTATGTCTTCTTACAGTCTTTCTGCTGCCACATCTCTTAATCTCCGATACCCTAAACTCTTTTGTTTCCGTATCCCAAAGTCTCCTAGCCTATCGGTTCTTCTGCCCTTAAATTGCGCTACCTACCTGTTTTACCCAAGTAAGTGAAGAACATTGTAAGTTTAAGCTAAGGAATCTTGTGCCTGACCTGTTCCAACCTGGGATTTTGCTTCATTGTAATAGCTTGGATGAGAGAACTGCAAAACTGGATTTCCACAAGGGAACAGCCTCAGTGCCGAAGTGTTCCTACTCACTCGGACCTGCCCAGCACCATATTCTGCCATTCCCTCAGCTTTTCTGATATAGCTGCTTACAATGTCTTAACCATATCGGTGAATCAAATTAAAAGAAAAAAAAAAAAGAAGGAAAAAAAAACCCAAACCAAACACCACCTTTCCAAAAAGGAATAATTTTTACCTGGATTACACCAATGATAAAATTCATCATGTGGCCCATTACCATCTGCATCGCAGCAGTGGTGGTGTGAGGAGCTGCAATGTAGGGATAGGATATTTTTCATGCTGGCTTCCTTGACAAAGAAAATATATCATGTAAATCTGAATCTAAAAGTTGCCTTCTTTTCCTAATTATAACAATTTGTCTAATTGAAGATTAATAGATTACCTATGCCTTCAGGCTGTTTCCCTTGTATACTTATACCATCACAGATGCAGAAAAGCTGTTTTAAAGAACAAAATTAAAACTTTTTTTTAAGTAAATAGGAGTTTGAATAGCAAAAAACATATCTGCTGAATAAAAAGCTGGATATTTTACAAATTCATATTTTCTTGTATAGAAGGAATATTCAATTTAAATCCAAATCGGTGACATCAGTATTATATTTTAGTTCCAACCCCAAAGCACAATTTTGCAGGTGGCTTAAGATTCACAGACACAAAATTTATTGTGCTTATTCAGTAGTACCTTACCCATTATTGATATGCATATAAGTAAAAAGGTATCCAAATTTACTAAACATCTCTTGCAGACTCTTTGTTTCAAAAGATGTCATGCTTACTCATAATCCTTACTTATATTTCCCATCACAAATAAACTCACAGTAGGCTGGAGCTGTGATCCCATATTGTGAACATTTAACTTAATAATGGGTACATCTAGTGCAGTTTACTTCATATTAGTATTGATTCAATTCTTAGCGTAAGGTTAGTAATATGAAATTAATTACTTTTCCTATCAGCAATCACTAATCCAATTCTGTTATTGACGCATTTTTGTGTGTCTGCTGTCTGATTAATTTGGCTCTTTTTTCCTGTTAGAAATAGAAACACAGCAAGTACGGCAGGGAGGAGTGTACTGGGTGGAAGGCAAAAAAGGTTAGGTGATAGCTGGGCAGTCTGCAGCACCGTCCAGGTGGTAAGCAGGGGAGCAGCTGGGGCTTCTTGCTGTGTGGCTCCCACGTGAAGGCTCTTTCCCCCCTCAAGCTGCAGCTGTCTCTGTCTGGCAGATTATCTGGTATGCGGATATGTCGAAACTGAATCTGATTTCCAAATGCATTACCCTCAGTAGTCAGCCCTCTTTCCTTAAAGACTATGCAAGGGTAAATTAAATTGTTTTGCTGTCACAATGGTTAAAAAAAAATTCAATTAATGAAAATTAAAAGATGGTTATTTTAATTGCTCTTGTTAGTTACAAAATTAGCTTAGATGCTGAGTTCTTTTACATCGGACTTGTACTTTTAACAACGAACAATTTTGAAAATCCCACCTAAATTCCCTTTTTGTTTTCAAGTTTTCTACTTTGTCCTTCATTTGTTTCCACTGATGTTCTTTCCTCATACTCCATATCATTCTCCATTTCTTTGCCTTTCCTGTTTCATAGTTCTTTCTTTTGAATAGCCATTTCAAAACAATGTTTGTCTGGTAAGACAGTTCATATTTAAATATACTAGAATACCAAAAGTTTTGCTGTGATTGAACACCAGTCCAAAGACAACTGCAGAGTTTAAATACAGCTATATGAAAGGCAGAAAAACATGTTTCTGAAGAATTCTGAGGGCTTTGAAATGTAGTTTCATTTTCTATCAGAATTAAGCCTCTAAATTCTTCATACAACCCAGTAAAAATAAATTCTGCTTTGAAATGATTCAGCAAAATAATCTGAAATTTTGATGGACTCTCTAATGTTTATAATTTACCATGTAATGAAAACATCAAAACCAGTTATAATGCCAAATTGAGGATCACTACATTTTATTCAGCATATGTTATAACTGAATATTTCAATACTTTCAATGCATCTTTTTTTTTTTTAATGTTAATTCAAAATGTTGGTAACATTGGAAGGAATTCAGAAAAAATTTTGACAGTTCATTTAGTAGATTTGATAGATTTGTATTAAATATAACTTAACACAATTTTCAGTTGATGAAAATGGTTTCTTTAGCATTTCTAACTGTTCTCTCTGCTTGAAACTTTGGGACCCCTCATGTCTTCATTTACATGGTCTTATTTATTCTGTACTCAACGTGTGTCTTAGGTATTACTCAATTTACATCCAGGATCCTTACTTTTCTTACTCTGTGTAACTATATTTCAGTCCGCATCTATCAGATATGCAAAATTAGTGAGGTTTCCCTTCACATAAGTGTAGGGAGTACCTCAAATATACACAGAGATATTACCGAAAACCTGAAACTTCAGGAGGAACAATGAGGAAGAAAGCGGTTTCATTTTCTCACAGTGATGTTCTTACTGGGGACTTCTTTAGTTTTGTAAAATGTGAATTCATATGTTTATTTTATTATGGTGTCTTTCATGGGACCTATACTCCCAAGTACTCACTGAATTGAATGACTGGAACAGGGACATTTGAGTTTTGGGACTTTCCTGTGGCAATATCTGCTTTATGCTTTACATGCAGAAGAGTAAAGGGTGTCACTGTTTATTAAAAACAGTGTTTGAGTGTTACTGCCTGCTGGTGAAGTCCACGGTAAGGAGAGAAGCCAAGCCTGCAGGGGTGTTTGCACACGTATGGTGTTGAGAGAGATGCTTTATCCATCGAGTGAGGAAGGGAGGAGGGTTCCCGACATAGCTGGTGCCTTGCAGGAGCTGTCCCTGGGGTTGGCTGGAGCGGCACCGCAGCCAGGAACCGAAGGACCAGAGGAAAGTGCTTCTACCCACTTCCCAAAGCCTGCAAACCCAAAGGGAAATCAGACGTTTCTCATGTGCCTCTTTTGCTTCACACCTGTGGGGAACTCGGCAAAAGAGGCAATGTGTCAGTCCCTGACGGAAAAATGTATTGTGACCTGTGTGTGAGGAACCAGAGGGGATGGATGTGATTCAAAACCAGCTACAGCGAAGTGTACTTTAATCAGTATAAAATCTTGTAATACCATCCTTAGATCCACAATTAAAGGAGAATTGAGGGTCTATTAACTTTAGCTTTGTCCAGCTTTCTCCTTGGCAGATTGCAGACACCAGCCAGAACCATATAAGGCCTTAAAAATAAAAATAGGTCACAAAAGGTCTCATGTCAAAAGCCTTTATTTTTTGAAAATGCTACCAATAATCAGATCCTTGAAATGTTCCTGTGACATATAACTAAGCATATGCATAAATATATGAGTGTATTTATACATTTTTTTATCATTTTATTATTGACCTTCTGCCATAGTATATTCAGAGTGAATAGAACCCCTGTAATTTCTTTCTCAAGTTATTTTCTAAAGTGTTAGGATCCTTGCCAGTGTGTGTGTGTTTTACTGACCTTTCTTTAATTGTCCTGGCATTTCCATTACAGCATTTGAAAATTGCCATTAGTTTATTTGCTGAGTTGCCAATGCTTGTATTATGTTTGCCACCTACAGAGAACTGCAGTAATACTTGCTGATAATATCACACGTTATTCTTGGCTGTACTTTGGCTCAAAGAGTAGAGGGGAGCTGTGTGTCTTTTCCCTAGCTTTAGTGTTCTTTTTTTTTTTCTAGATAAAATCATTTCACTAAGATACAGTGTCTCTTTCCACTCAGCAGACCAGTTTAAAAGGCTCATCTCTGAACTTAAATGAATTTTCAGTTCACAGGATAACGATAGCAACACTGAGTACCATACATGTAAACTGATAGATGCTGCACTGCGTGAATAAAAAAATCAATATCTCAAGCATATTTTTACAGTTTATTTTCGTAGTTGTGAATTTTAAAAATATCTCAAGCATCATGTTAGTTGAACTCCTGTCACACACAGTAAAGCAATGCACAGACGTTAATTAAGTGGTCTTCTGAAAGTCTGTGTCCGCTGACTTTGTTTAGGAGAAATACATTTTGCAAAAAGTAAAATTCTTGTTAAAACTGAAATTTCCATAACACTGAGAAGATGTAGAAGTCTTAACAAAAATACTGTAATAGGATAGAGCTTTTTTGTATGATGATAGACCCACTTTCCATGTGACTATATTCAGATTGTTTTTTCTCAGCTGTATATACCTGCTTTTCTAAAAAAATGTATATATTACATGTTGGGGTTTTTCCTAATTGTACATGTTTTCTTTCTGGTTTTAATTTGACATTATTTGCTGTCTATTTGTATTTTGGTTTGTATCACTATTTCATCAGATCCTGGTGTGTTAAATCATGCTTTACCACCATCCAGAGTGGAGCTTTGCAAACTTTCTAGAGGAATTTAGTAATCAAAATCACAATAACTCAGGGGGATTACCAACCTGTGGTATTTAGCTCCAATTTAAATATTTATTTAAGTAGAATCATGGAAATACTTTCTGCCATGGAGCCACCCACAGTTGATAGGTTCCTATTTTCTATCAATCTCCATCAGGCATATACATCAGGTGGAGAGTACTAATCATCATTGACTAAGGACTTTCTAACATTTATCAGGGTGTTTTGGAATGTCAGTTCCACCACTCTTTGTATTAACCTTAATTTTCCATCTCTATTTTTTTTTTTCCTTTTTTCATTAGCACCTTGGTGTCCTCCCAGTCAGGGAGGATCTTTCCGTCATATGTAACCTTTTCTAAAATTGAAGATGTGAAATCTACTTATCATTTGAAATCACAGACATGGCACATATGTTTAAGTTCAGGAAAGTTAATATATTATGCTTCTGTGGCAGTAGTAATACTCTGCACATCACCTGCTCCTTCAAAACACTGTTTCTGATGATGCTAGTTACCTGTTCCTTGCAACCCCCAAAAAGCATACAGAAAGGTCACACTTAATACTACTAATTAAGGGCCTCAAACGAAAAGATGGATTTATGTATTGAAAATTTATTTTATTGGGGAAAACTGAAATCTAACATTTTGCTGTTGACTGTTGGAGGCAAACACAACTGAATGAAAATGATCTTGAACACAGGCTGGTTTTTTCTATTTCTTTATCGTTTAGGACCCTTTGACACCTATGCACCTGGGCCAGTTTGTTCCAGCTGCTTTACAAAATACAGCACAAAAGAACAGTGCCTGTACCAAATTTGGGAATTAACATGGAAACATATTAATAGAAAAAGCAATAGTGATGTGAGTTTGCAAAGATGTGATGTGACTTGCTTGTGTGCAAACTTTTAACATAACAGGAATACTGGTGAATCTACACCTAAAACTTGACTCTGGACAGCTGGATGTTCCTAGTGCTGACAACGCTTGGAGCATCCAAGTAAGCTATTCAGAAAGGGTAACAAAGGGATCAATACAGCTGAGGCACCAAAGAACTGGTTTACAAAGATTAAAATCACAAGTGTACTTTCTAAGAGGAAGATAAGATCTGCAAGCATTTGAGGGATGTAAGCATGAAAAGAACTGATTAGAATACTCCAAATGGATGTGGCTAGATGTGATGGGATAGATGAAAAGGATTTGAATTTGACAGGGAAAGGAAGTTTGTTAGCTCTGAGATCTTTAAGCTGTTTAACAGTCCACATACAAATAACAGGAGCTTTATCATATAAGTTTTAAATCAAAGTAAAAAATATATGTTAGAGGATTAATTTTGTATAGGCAGAGGAGGAATGAGATAATTTTCTGACAATATTATATCATTGATTAGTTAACTCCTGAGTAATCAGAATGTAATTTTCCTTATGAGAGCTCATGACCTATGTCTGGAGGTGCTAGATCAGCCCTGTGAGTTCTGAGGAGTCAAAATAAAAGAGATTTAGGTCCAAATCACATAAGCATGAGAAAGATCCGTAGCCCAGTTCTCCTTGTCCTTGAATCAGCACCAGGACACTGTGCTAAAGCAAGCTGCACAGCTGTTACCTTGGTTCACCCGATAAAGGTGGGTCCCCATGTTGTGTTAGGAGAGACAAGGGCACTCATTTATCCATATAAATGTATTGCTGGGTCTACATATCTGTCTAAAGTTAAAATCCAAGAGAACTCTCAGCTCAGAGAGGGCACTTGTAGGTACTTTCAAGGTTGGACAAAAATTGCGGTTAAGAGAGCTGACTCACTGGCTAGTAACCTCTTGTTCATTATATAGACTTACAGCATTTTAATTTTCTTGAGATTGTTATATTCCATCCTCACTTATTCTGATACAAGCTAATGGAGAGTCAGACAATTTTCTTTTTCTGAGGAAAAAAAGGAAAATAATAATTACAGATGACATTGTTCCTTAGAAGTAGGCACTTAGTGCTAATATATTTAATATTGCACCTGAGGAAATACTCTTGTATTGACTCTCAGTACTTGTTCTTATAGCCAGAGCATTCCGTCCTACATCGTATTAAGTTAGTGAGACAGCTTTTTCACTGTAGCAGATTTTTGAGTTTTTTCAGATCTTTGTATGAAAATTTATTCTGACAGCTCCATGTTTGGTCCATCACATTTGCTAACTGTTCTCAAGTTGCTAAGCAGTTTTTTGCATTTCCTCCCCCTGATTTTAAAATGAAGGCTTTTGATTCTTTCAGACTTCAGGTTTATTAATGCTTTTTGATCACTTTTCACAATATCTCTGTACAATGGAATATTAAAAATACCAAGCAAAGTCTTATACTTGACTGTCTTCTTCCTTGACGTTATATCTGTACCTCAGCATAGTACCAAATAATACCAAATTAAAATGAGCCCTGCTGTCATATATGGGTCTGATTTTACATTTCTGGGGAATTGGGAACTGATACTACACGGTAAATACGTGCTTTATTTGTAGTTATATGCTATCCAAGTGAAAAAAGAGACAGTATGGTATATAGTATTAGCAGGAAAAGGAAAAAAATTATGAGAAGTGAAATGAATGAAGCTTTTACCCAATTGATCTATTTGTTCAGATGAGATTCTCTGGTTTTTAATAAGATAGACATTCTGATGCTTTTCCTATAATTGAGACATTTTTAACACCTCTTTGCTATCAAAGTTTAGGGACATATTTCTCCAGAATACCATGTAGTTAGGGTCTCTCTCTTTAATCCAGACACTAATTTTGATGAAACTTGTAGGCATTTCATACTTCTGAGGTCTATTTTTCCATATCAAATGTGAATTAAATTGGCAGATGACTCAAAGTCTTGTAAGAGGAGAACACGAAAAGTGCATATACATACACATAGATACAGTTTGATACTTAAGCCATGTCTGTGTAAGAAGCAAGGCTAGAAACTACACTAAAAACCCTCTAAAGAGTTCTTAAGCGCCTTTGGTCCTTGCAAATCCAGTTCTGTCCTTAACGTATTTATTTTTCCTATGTGCTAGAGAAAAGCATTGAAGAGGCATAAGAAGAACAAGCAGAATACTTAACCACAAATGTTTGTCGTATCTGTTCATTACCGAGGCCAGAGTAAGTACCTTGAGAAACTAGAGACAGCATCTAAATGATGCAGGCATTATTGTACCGTGACTGCAGAGTTGCGTGTGTTATAATATTCAGCCCAGACATAACTAGAAAAGAAGTCCAGGGAGCTTAATTTTTATAAAATTATTTTCAATCCAAAATCGTTGGTTATGCCTATTAAGTGTGAAGTACAGAAAGTAGAATAACTGGAAATTACGTGATGCTTCTATTTGTCTAATCAATTAAAGCATGGTGTCACTCAGGCTTTGGTCTCAGGCCTGCATCGTTAGTCAGCGTGGTGTAGCTGCAATGCAGAGTGGTGGTGCAATAAGCCAGCTTCCTTACCCTCAAATGCAAGGGTCCTTATGTCCACTGCATCTCTGTTATTAGTTCAGCTCCACTATATCGCCTAGCCCTTATTGTCACCCATGTTCCTTATAGGCCTGCCATGCACATGTCTCTGCCACAGTGCAGAGGAGAGCTGGTAGTGAGGTCTTCTTTAAAGTCAAATCTTCCACTTTCTTTTTCCAGTCAATCCCAAGACAAAAAAGTGGGCTTAGGAAGCAGGCAGATTTGCATCTCAATGTTAATCAAAATGTTCTTCTTTTGCAGACTTGCTTCCTCAATATAGTGGCAGCTCTTTCTACTGCAGAAATTCTGAGCTTCTATAATTAAGACAGTAATTTCAGTTTTTGAGGTGTGTTTGTTCTGGTGAAACCAAAGGAAAAATAAAAACTCAAATTCAGTATTTGACATTAAAATCAAATTGAAAGACAGCCTGATGCTTCACATGAAAGACTTGGCAGCCATACGCAGAAGGGATGTTGGTATCTACCAACATGAAGGCAAAAGGTACGCTGTTCCAGACAGTCACTGAGAAGTCCTGTGTTAGCTTAATGTACAATATTATATCCTCCAGAGACGCAGACAGCAGTAATTCTGAACATCTGGCTTCTTCCAGGAGAGAGTTCACCTGGAAAAGTTTCTTTTGCATTAACTTACCTGGGTTTGAGAATAGGAATCATCAAGTCCCACCTCAGAAACTCTGCCCCACTGGTGCCCCATTTCTCATGTGGCTCGGAGGGGTGCAGGATGCACACTGGCCAAGAGCTACTGAGGGCTGGTAGGGCATGAGGTTCAGCTATAAAGCCTCATAGATCTCTACAGCCACTTCAGATCTCAAACTAGCCATGTGTCATGCCCACCTCCTCTTTCTTTCCCCTCCTCTCCTTTGGAAGTTCAAGCTCAGGCAGGGAGAGCTCAAAAGGCCCTATCTGTCCTGTCTTGTATTTTCAGAGGAACTGGTGGGCAAATGTTATTTCTGGGAAACTTTGATATTTTGATATTTGGCTTCCATACATAAAAATCAAAACTTGCATTTAATTATTTTATTGCTTGGAATTAAAGTGGCCTTACTGCAACATAGAATTTTAGTATGTAATAAAATATATAGAATGTATAGAAAAAAAGTATAGGTATAGCATATCATACATTATCACATATATTACTTCAGCTGAATGCAAGTTTCATCAAAATGAAATACTGTATGTTGGAACTGAATTGTTTTGAAATGTTTCCAATGATGTAATCAAAGAGTTATGTTCCAGCAAAACATTTCAAGTCTGACATAACATTTTCTGACGAAAATGTCTTCCATCAATTATTTTTTCTCTAACTAGCTGTGGCTATTAAACATTCTTTCTTGTAGGGAGAACATGACATTTGTTTCACATAATTCATACTGATTTACAGGAGATGCAGTACCGAGAGATAACTTCAATTAATGTGTGATGCCTCCACTGTGATCTGGATACTGTAATGTTTGCCTCTGTCACTGTGATGCCTTGCAATAATTGTACCTGCAAAAAAAATGGCAAGGCAGGAGCTCTTTAGCTAATACAGAAAGAACAAGGCGGTAGAAAGTTCTCTGAAAAGTAGTGGCCATTTTTCTCTTGTTCACAAAACCCAAGCTTTAGGCCACTGACCATATTTCTCATTTAAGGCTTTTTCTTGTCCTGAGGATTGAATGAAGGGGGGGGGGGGGGGGGGGGCGCTCTGTGATAAAATTTCAACTTTGAATATCAATTATTCAGACTCCTGCATGTGATTTTGTATGCAATCGGAGAGTCTTCATTGGCTGTATTTTTAATAACATTTTTTATTGACTGTATTTTAAACAGATATTAGTTGATGTCTTGAATTAGCAGGGTGAAGATGAAGGGTATTACCGAACAGATTTTTAGCTATTTCCCTTGCCAATTTCTAGCAAAGTCTAGTGGGCATTTTTGCCAAGAGCTGTTCTGCATAAAGCAGAGTACTGGCCCCAGCTCTATGGAGCAAACCAGGCACACCAAACCACTTTCATAGCTGGCATAGCAAGCCATAGCTGCTCTTAGACAGACTGGGAAAATGGCAGCGTCTCCCACAGAAATGCAAGAGCCATCACATACATGCGGCCTTGGCCAGATCAAAGTTTACTTGTGGTCTAGATCCAAGTCAGACTCCTCCACCTGAGTAATTCTGGGTAAAGAGTGGAGTCAGGGCTTCTTTCCTCCATTGCTAGTTTTGATACCAACCCACCACAGTGGGAAAATAATTTGCAGCTCTAATTTTCAGAAAGAGACACTCTTTAAAAGAAGCCTCGTTGTTTATAAAAAGGCAGTCCCAGGGCCTATTGAAGTGTTCACCTAAAAGAAGAGATTGCTTTTTCTCAACTGGTTCTCTTCACTGCATTATAATTCAGTGTCAGTATTTGCAACATTTTTCGCATTTCTGTCGTCAAAAGATCCTGAAAAGCATCCCAGTCCATCAGTTGCATTTCCTCCCTTTGTCTGTGAATTCTTTTATGCATAAACACACACACACACAAAATTGCTGCATGACAGCTGTCCTGCCCTAATGTTGTGTGCTCGATGCTGCATTGAGATAGGATGATAGAGCTCATGCCTCTAGAGCGCAGCCAAAGGCATCTTTAATCTTTTTTGGTGCTTCTGCCATTTTAGTTTTGGCTTTTGTTTCCTGCCCTTGTCAGCCCTGAGTGGAAATTGTCCAATATCTCAAATGGTTAAATACCATTAAAAGGATTTACAGCTTTAAATGAAGTGTAACCTCTTTCCCTGTGGCTGTGAATTAACTCAGTTCCAAGCTACTGAGGTTTCAAAACATTTTTAAAGTATGAGATGATAAGACTTCAAACATCGTAAGACCTTTCTCATTTCCCTAGATGGTCACATTTTACAAATTGTCAGATTCATCTTGGTTTACTAGCAGAGGATAAAGTCCTGGCTGCTTTATTTTAATTCTGCAGTTTTATAGCCCTTTTATATGGCTGAAATTCTGGAGATTAAGAAAAAGGGTCTGAGAAAGGAAAGGTTCAGAACATAATTTTTAACAGTTACTTAATTGGTTGTCTCCCAGGGAAAATAGTCAGCTAGTTAAGTGACATAAGTAGGAGAAATGTCCAGGTTATCTTTGTGCTTCTATCCTACCCCTATATGTTTCCATATGAATTCATACACGTTTAGCTATGTTTTGTTTTACAAGCTGCGGTATTGTACATGCAAAATAGGAGGAAAGGTACAGCTTACTGTCCTCCTCCTACTTAACGAGACACAGCTACAGGGAAATGCCCATTAGGAAATGTTAAATAGAGTATCGTATTCCTTTCTGCACTTTATCCTACACTGTTGCAGAGCACCGTTGTGTGCCATTAAACAGTTGCTGTGTTCCACGCGAGAAACACACTTCATTTCACTGATTGAAAACTTGTCAAGATAGCAGAGACCATGTCAGGGTAGGAGCGCATGGCTGCACTGGCATCTGCGCTGTGCGTAGAGAATGTTCATCCATATGCTCACATGCTGTGGACATGACTGCATGTACAACCATCGTGACACAAAAACTTGACTGAATATCAACTTTTTTTCCCACTGTAATTACAGAACTTTCTGGGAGCTAAAATCCTATTTATATTCTCCTATATTGCTATATTATTTGTAAGCAGAACAGTAATTTTAATGGATGGCCTAGCTGATTTTTTGCTTTCAACTCCAGGGCATTCCATGCATTTTTTAATCTTAAAAGAGCACATCATTGCACAGATTCATGGTAGACAGTTGATGCTTCTTCACTCTGAAGAAGTTACAACTCTTTTAACTAAGAATATAAATCTAGTGCAATGCATATTGAGAGACTCAAGTGAAATGTACTGTGCAAAAAGGGTAACAACTTATTAAATCAAGTGCCGTTTTCCATCTGTCTTGGGATGTATAATGGAGAGCAGATTTAAACTATATTTTGACCTTTTTACGGATATATTCAAATACTACTGTGACTCCCTTTACATCTGTTTTTATACCATTGTACTGTGCATTTGCTTTTGTTCATTGTTACCCTCCCTTTTTGGGGAGGGGGAACGAGTTGTCTGTTGCTGTGTTCATGGACAGAAGTCATGCTCCTCAGCCTCCAGCATGACTCCACTCCCAGGATGAGTCCCCCTTGTTGTCCTCATGGGTCTTCTCTGCTCTTGCTGTGGTCTGTGGTTCCTCCTCCTCCTCCACAGGAGGCCAGAACTGCACAAGGTATTCCAGACCATCTCTGCTAGAATTGTAGAATCATAGAATCATTTAGGTTGGAAAAGACCTTTAAGATCATCGAGTCCAGCTGTTAACCTAGCACTGCCAAGTCCACCACTAAACCGTGTCCCTAAGCACCACATCTACATGTCTTTTAAATACTTCCATGGATGGTGACTCAACCAGCTCCCTGGGCAGCCTGTTCCAGTGCTTGACAACCCTTTCGGTGAAGAAATTTTTCCTAATATCCAAACTAAACCTCCCCTGGTGCAACATAAGGCCATTTCCTCTTGTCCTGTCACTTGTTGCTTGGGAAAAGAGGCCGACACTCACCTTGCTACAATCTCTCTTCAGGTAGTTGTAGAGAGCAATAAGGTCTCCCCTCAGCCTCCTTTTCTCCAGGCTAAACAACCCCAGTTCCCTCAGCTGCTCCTTATAAGACTTGTTCTCTAGACCCTTCACCAGCTTTGTTGCCCTTCTCTGGACACGCTCCAGCACCTCAATGTCTTTCCTGTAGTGAGGGGCCCAAAACTGAACACAGTACTCGAGGTGCGGCCTCACCAGAGATGTTTTGCTCAGCAAAAAAAGTACAGCTACTTCTTCTGTGGTATAGGTATAACCCTACTTCAGTTTTGAGCATATTTGCTATCTTTAATACCACATCTTTTCTTGACCATCCCCTTGATTTTTTTTCCACTTTAATTCTACTTTGGATATTGCATTTTGCCATTTGATTTTTTTTTTCCAGTGTCAGGCAAGCAGTGTGCTCCTATCAGCTTCCACATATCACATAGCTGCAGCGCGCTTTCATTTCCTCTTCTTCCCGGCCATACTGCACTTCTGCAACTGTGCCAATACTGATGTCTTTGGGCAAAACATCACCCTGTATGACATCAAACTGCAATTATTCTGTCTAGTCTTTCCTGAAGGGAAAGTTTTACAGCTTTAAAATCCTGTTATGCATGGCATCTTATAAAGAGAATAGACAAACAATGATTAACAACATTTAGTCTAGACTATGTAACATCTATGTTCTTTGTAAATTATGAAACTTGATCTGTTGCTATCAAAAGGAGCGTGAATAATAGACCCTTTATAGTCAACTGCCCGTACCCCATCAGTAGGGAAAGGACGGTCAAAACTCTGGAAAATAGAAATGTGCGGGTAGGAGTTTTGGGAGGGGAAGGAGGGCTTATATTCAGCTTACCTCTGCTGCAGCTTCTTAGGCTCTCTTCCCACAGCAGAATTTCTGTGAGTGGTGAACGATGCTGACAGTACTTTTTTTCAACAGTTACAAGTGAGTTCCTCCATCCTATTTAGTAGGGGAATAACTTGTTGGTTTACAACAACCAAAGTATTTATTATTTACGCCTCTGCTCAGTGTCACACATCAAAGATTCCTAATTGGCACACAAAGAGGCAGTATTGTTTTGTCCATTCTACAACATAAGATATTACCTACATAAGTTAGGGCTTCTCCAGACATTCCTCATTTCCTTAGCTGCTTTTTTTTTTTTTTTTTTTTTTTTTTTTGTCTTTTTCTTTATGGTGGTATTGCTTTAATGGTAAGAGTCTCCAGTTATACCATGAAGGGATTTTCTATTTATATTGGTTTTCTCCTTCTTCAAAAAATAAGGCATATTATGAGGTATTCTTCTATTTGGACAATGTTGGATCAGAAGGAATTTTTTTCCCATCTGGATTAAGCAAGCAATGTCTCTGTTCTGTTCTGAGTTCCTAATTCTAATATTCAAATATTAAATTCCTTTATAAAGGTATTTCTATGAAGTCATCTGCATGGTGGTATAGTGCCTTGGAGATCTAGTATCTCATTCTTGGGTTTTTCCATAGGATCTTTTAAAATGATGAAAGGTTCTCTCTATATAAGAATATTTACTCTTACTATTCAGGAATTATTAGGATGGTTACAGATTAGTCAACTAGATCCCTGTCTTGTTTCCTAATTTAGTTCCTAATTGGCTTAAATTCTAAAAATTATGGTTGTCTAGTTAAACTGGTCATCTACGTGGGGTGAGGGAACATGTTATCAAAAGTCTATAGCTCCTAGAGAAGTCAGCTGTGTTTTAAGATTTGTTTAAAATAGACCATGTGTTTAGGTGACTGATACATATTGTTGCTCAGTTTTGTCCAGCTGAGCTGCTATTAAAGCTAAATAAAAAAAATGTGATTCTTTTTATCAGGAGACCGGCCTATGAGTCAGCAGGTACATCCCTGCAGAGGAGTAAGGGTACATCATTTACATTTATTGTCTGAATTGCATGTTGCAGGACGAGAAGACCGACCTCCCTAGTCAAAAACCAGAATGGACAGAGAGGATCTCTTCCAGGGCTGCCTGGGGCCTTTGATGTGCTTCCACTGTGGAGGAAATAGTTTGTGCTAGATATTTGCTGCCCTGTATTGCCTCTCACCCCTGCCACAGGGAGACCAAGGATGATACTATAACTATGTGACATTTCTCAGTCCGTTCATGGGGCAGCTCCTCTTTGTGCTGTGCCTTGCAGGAGGTTAAAAACAAAGCTGAGATTCAACCCCAGGTTATATAATCAGTTAATAAATAAGAACATAAAAAAGAAACAAGCAGTCATAAACACACATATGGGGCTTTGTTTCAGAGTCTGTATTTCTTGTTTCTATTACTAGGATCAATGTAGCTCAAGGAAATTCACATTTGTTTTCTCCGTACATGAGTGGTTCTGACACTTTGTGTTGCAAATGTGCATATAACAGCACCTTTATTTAGTGTTAATGTCAACACATACAGCCTCGCAGCATCTGTGGAATGCCCCTAGAGTGCTTAGAAATAAGGCTTAAGGGAAAAAATCATTCAAACTTCTGTTTCTTTCAAGTGGAGCATGGAGCAATCAGACTTGTATGAAGCAGATTTATATAGTCCCAGGCAGAAGGTATATCCTGCTTTCAACAAATACTCCACTAATATGATAAGAACATGTAAGAAACAACATTCTCTTTATCAAACCTGAGTTGAAACTTTACTTTTAAAAAGAGCATTGAGACTTCCTGTTTACACGTTTTAGGAAAAAGTGATAGTATTGTCAGCCACTATAAAGTCCATTTATAACATCTACGAAAATCAGAAGAGGCATTTTTCAGTTCATGCTGCTTCTTGAACAGGTACAGGATGCAGCCAGCCTTCTGCTCATGGATAGAGGCAGCTGAGGGACTTCCTCTAAAAATAAAGTTTTATGCTAAACTAAATTTTTCATAGGGAATTTCATTCTCCTCTGTTAACTTTTCAAATGTAAAATAAAAATAGGAAATTTTAATTTATAAATTAATAATTTTTCACGCTTCATCAAGGTTTTCCAAATTTTTAGAACAATCCTTAGATGTTTCCTGTCTGGCACTTCTTTTTTACCTCTAGTTCTGAAAACAGTACTTTCAGTACTAACTGCTTTTTTAACTGTCAGAAGCTGGACAGCAGTCAGAAACTGATAAATCTAGTTTCTGAATGCCTTCCAACTTTTGCCAGCTAGAAACACAGTATAAAAAGAACAAGAACTGCAAAAATTATTTTATTCATACAAAAAGCCTGAACTAGAATCATAGCAAGAAGAATCTGTTAAGTTCAACTTCTAAGAAAATTCATGCTGACTTCTGTGTACTCAGATTCCCACACAGTTTCTTTTAAACTATTCTGTTTCTAGAGTTGTAAACAATTTCTTTAGACATTTGTCCAAACTGCAATTAGGATTAGATAATTGCTTAATGCAATGGTCTTTATGTGAGGGGTTGCAATTACTGCAGTGAAGTCCATGGCAGAAGTTCTGGCTGAATTCCCTTCAAGGGTCTGGAGTGAGTGCACACAGGAGAGGCAGCTGTACTGTCCTTTGGAAAGATGATCCTTTCTTCTCCATCTGTTCCACTGCCAGCCAACTCCACTTGGCCAGGTCTCTATCCTCACTGGGCAGGGAGCACAGATGGCAACCTGTGGATTTTCTCCAAATTAGCTGGAACTAGGGTGCCCAGATTTCCTGGGACAGGACATATTTTCCCACGTATTTTTGAGTCTTTCATATTTTTTCCCTAGCTTTTCTTTTAACTGAAAATTGTGGAAGCTTCAACACGGAGCTGTGAATATTTCAGCAGACTCAGAATTTTATTCTCCCTGTTTTGGCTAAATACTCTACCCCTGCTTTAATACTAGAAATGATCTTGTACTGGAGATACCCAAGAGACATGTTGATATGCACTGTAGAATAAGAAGTGCCTACTCTTGAGTGTTGTCACGTGACATCCAAAAAAAATCCATTAACTTTGTACAATCCTCTCCTTATAGGTCATAAGACTTTATTTATTAATATAAATCTTCTTAGGTGATGTGCACCCTCAGCAATAACCACTGGTGAACTGAGCTGACTGGAGCAGCTGGAAACCATTCAGGTCCCTCTCCACAGCTGGAGCTGTTGCAGGCTGCCTGGACTGGGGCTGGGGCTGCCATACAAAATGCTGAGAAAACAGGATTTTTTCTCACTGTGTGGGTCAGTCAGGCCCATTTTGGTATCATCTGGGTTGTTGGGCTTTTATTAGGAGTTTTAACAAAACACTTCCTAGTTTTTGATTTGATTTTAAATCTAAGAAATGTTTCTTTCTCTACAGTCCCAACAGTGCAGTTTCCTTTAGCTGTCTGTCTTAGCGACAAGAGGGATCCCACGTAAGTTAACCTGTGCATGATGAAAAACACCTGCCCACATTCACGCCTGCCATAGGGTCACATCCCGGCGGTTCTGAGAGGTGGTGCAGAAGGAGCTTCAGGGCTGTATAGAGATAAAAGAATCTATGTGCCTTCAGGAAAATTTCTTGGGGCATGTAAAGGAGAATGGAGGAAGGAGAAACAAGACCAATATGTAAAGTGCCATTAAGAATTTCATCATATGGACAATGACAGTTTTATAGCCTGTTGGAAAACCAGAAAATGGATTTCTCACAAAATCAATAAGCCTCCTAGAAGATGGTTCCAAGAGGATAGAGCAGCACATATCAAAGTAATCAAAAAGCTGAAATAGAGGACTATTTAAGCTCTTGGATACAAGGGAACAAGCTGTTAAAAATCAAATGGTCTCCACTGAGTTTTCTATATTACTCTACTTTATGAATCTATCCTATTTAATTTTCATCATATGAAAGGCTGACCATTTTTGAAAGGAAAATGTAAGACTAAAATAAAATTTTCTGTAACGCTTGCTCATAGCTATTTCAGGAAAGTGTTTTAATTAGGTGGGTGAATAGGCAATTAATAAATTGCCTGAGTAACCCGAGTACCAGTCAAAGTGGATTCTCAGAGGACTTCCTTAACTTGTCCTGCGGTTAATTTGCCACATTCTTCTTGTATTATCAGATTTTAAATTTGATTCCTTAATAAGGGAGACTTGGGAATATATTTGGTTGCAGAATGGTGTTTTTCAAGCATTGAGCTGTAACTCCTCCTGAGTATCACAAGGGCTTTGAGATTGACTGAAAAGCTTTAAGAAAAGCTTAAGAAATTCTTTCTTCTAAGACAGCTCAGGCCTTCTGCGGAAGCAATACAGACAACCAAAAAAAGAGGAGTCAGGTTTTCCAAAAGTTAGAGAAACACTTCCATAGATTATATCGTATTTTGAGATTATAGCCTGAGAATTGTTTAAAAACAAAACAAAACAAAACAAAAAAATCCAAGCAAATAGATTGTGATTCAAGGACTGTGTGATTAAAATGAAGGAGTAAGTTATAAGGGGAAATACATCACAGCACCCTTCTGATCCAGAAATCACACAGTCTCTGGTGTCCAAGGGCTGCACACGCTGTTCCAGCAGCCCCTGCTTCTGCCTGCTGTGGGGTGGGCTAACGGAGGATGAGGTCAGCTAAGGATTTATTCTGATATGCAAGTACTTTTTAAGGGTTGATGATTACTTGAGGAGTGAACCATTCTCTCAATGTCACTGATGTAAGGAAAAACTAAAGCAGTGGCATGTTTAGACAGAAATGCCCATAGGAAACATGGAGTGAATCCATTAAGAGTAAGGAGGTAGAAGCACTCCAAAGAGCTGGATAAAGCCCTTAAAGCAACGGACAAGGAGAACTAGATGGGGGGAAAAAACCAAACTCAACAAGTTTTAGGTTTCTCTTTCCATACCTAAAGTTCTTTGCTGTATCTGCAGGGTTGGATAAAAGTAAACCAAAGAAGATCAAAAATACCATCATTAATTCTGTGCAGCATGGAAAGTCTACTTAAGGGGAGACAGGACATGTCCCAAACTTGCAAACCAGGTGGACAAAGGAGATAAGTTTCCAGTTTCCATTGTCCTGTAGTGGCCTGCAGTCATGCACATTGTAGTTTCTCGCACTTCAAGTCTTCCTACAAAAAGAGTTGGAAAGCTTTTGTGCTGGCATTAATGTAGGATGAAAGCAAATATAAAAAAACTGAGAATTTTTCATGGAACAGTCATTGTCTTGTCAGTGCTGCGAGGAAGTGCTGTACCATTGTGCCTCTATATAACCTTATCTTACAGTAGATTTTTTTTTTTTGTCTTGCTGTTGTCGTTGCTGTTATATGACTTTGCTTCAGAAGAGTCTTCTGATCCTCACACTGGACATCCCTCACTGGGGTCCCACTGTGGTTGTATTCAGGGTAATGGGATAGGGAGCAGTCACACCCCAGGGGAGAGGCTACCACCATCCCTATCACCTTTGTGGCTGCATCCAGCGTTTACTTACCTGTTGCAAGATAAATATATGGAAGAAGCCAAAGTTAATGTAATTCCTAACTTCACTGCTTGATGACTTAGCTTCAAGTGTGCTAATTTTCTCCTGCAGTACTTTAAAATTGTGTTACCATCTTAGCTGATGCTGCAAACTTGTAAGCATTTCTTTTTAGGCTGGGGACTGAAGGGCCCAGCACCTAACCTTTCAAATTCTCTGACTATGAAATCTTGAAGGACTCCCACAGAGTGAGTGTTACAATAGCATACACCTGGCTTAGCTGGTGCTTACTGGAATTTCAGGTGCTGTCCTGTTTACCTATGTAATTGTCGTATTACTGATTTTCTTCTGTTAGGAGCCTGGCAGTCTGCTAATGCAGCTGAATTTTGAAGAGCTGCTGTAGCATTCCTAACACCTCTAGCCTTTGGACAGAAATATTCATTGCTCTTGTTTTACAGAGTATATTTAGTTTTATTATTCAGCTTGAAACAAGGTAGATGAGTTCAGGTTACTTACCAAGTCTCTGATCTGGATGTTTCTTGAGGGCAGTTTGTTTTAAAACAAATGCCATGCACATAAGGCTTTAGGTAGATCACATTAATGATTGTTCCATTGAAAGCCTTGAGCTGTCACTGTTCAGATGCAGTATTCCCTGCTATGTTCTACAGTTTTCTGTCAAGCACTGGCCTGCACTGTTACTAGTCCCTGATAGCGGGTAGCACTCCTACCTGCGCCATGATGCTGTTTGCTATGACGATCCCAGGGGCAGGGAAGCCTGTGCAGAAACACAGAGCAGCCTGCAGGTCTTCACTCTCTTTGAGCATTGATGTATTCAATGCTCAAACTGTCAGGTGGAGCTGCAAGGGTCAATAGTGCCCTGCTAGCCCTGGCCATCCCTTCCTCTCCCTCCTGTGGCCGAACACCAGTGGCTCAGCGACCCGATCCAACCACAAATTCACCTCACAGATAGACAGATACATGGAGTTTATCTGCAATAGCTCAAATCCTAACGCTGACAGAAGGCAGAGGCTGGAAGGCATAGCTGGGAGTGAAGAGGAAGGTTGTCAGCAGTTACTGCTTAGACTGAATAAAGCAACCAAGACGCCTCAGCCGCAGACCCAGTGAGACGCACCCAGACAAGCAGGTGGAGGAGCTTGTTCTGGAGGGGCACAACTGAGGGCTGGCTCTCTGCAGCCAGCTGTCTGACAGCCAGCTTTCTCACCTCTGTAGAACATGTCCTCATGCAGGGACAAGTTTCTGGAGCCTCAGCACGCAGCCTCTTCTCCAGAGTCCCATGCCAGGCCTCCGTTTATATGGGTGTATATCCACCAGTATACCTTGGTTTTCCAGACCAGCTTAGCCCAGTACAGTTGGAGCTAGTTACTGGCTAAGACAAATGGACGGGTTCATCAAATTCCACCCAGACAGTAATTCAGGAAAGGGGGCGGGGAGGGGGGAGGGAGAAAAAAAAAATACCCAGGTTTTCCCATAAATCTGATAGATCAAACTGAAGAAAAAAAGAATTTGCTTCTCTTCTAGCTCCAGGAGTTGCAGTAAGATTTAACCGAATTTTTTTAAGCACCACAGGATGCCAATCAGCATTTGACAGGATTTCAGAACCACTTCTATACTGCTCTGCTATGGATTTGGTTTAGCTCTGACTGTGAAGGCTTTTTCTTTCAAGCGCCTCATGTCCCACATTCAGGGTTCAGAAAATTAGTGTTATGCAGACACCTCTGAAGGCTGCCACAATGGGGCATGGCCTCATATGATTATGAATGAGACTGTAATTCTTGCCTTTGTAGGTTGAAGTTTGACTCAGTGTTGTTTACGTAGGTTGCAGTGTTCTAATTCAAGAGAGGTGATTAAGTTTTGAGTGTGCCATTGAAGCTTGAAAGCACTAACTTTCCAGACACACAAAATTGAGGTGAGGTTGCAGCTGAGAATGTAAACCAGCAATGTTGTCATTAAGTTAAACCCCAGGATAATAAGTGAAAAAAAAAATTCCAAGCCCAGGTTAAAAATAAAAAAGCCAAACATGTTAAGATATAGGTAGTAGCAGTTAGATCTTCCAGGAACTTTCACTGTGCTAATAAATGACGAAGTGACAGAAGAAATAAAAAGGAAAATGGTAATGGACTTTAACAAGCAATTTACTGAGTTTATAAATACTGCAATAGTTTAATAATTAATAGTATACTTTAGCATGATCACAGGCAAAGTTTGCATTTGGTATTTTTAAAGTTATGTTTTATTTTTTATTCTGATGTTTGTAATGCTTGCAGTATTGAACAAAGAAGTATTGTCTACCTTGATAAAGACACTACATGGTAAAATGCAAGAGGATAAGTCGGGCAATACTTTCCGGGTAACATTTGGCAAAACAGTTTTTTTAATTTTTGAATGAGCTTTTTTATACAGTTTCAGTACCTATGAATACAAAATGACAAAACATGCACAACAGAGACTGAAATAAGGCCTGCTGAATAAAAAGAGTCCATTGCTGTCCTACCCAGTGTCTTAGGCCATCCATCCTTAAGAAAGGCTAACTCTAATCATCCAGGTTTATATTTTTTGGTGATGATATGAGGGAGATCAATGGCCTAGAGATAAGTATGTTATCCAGAGCCTCCTTTTTCCTTCAGTGTGTTGTGGGGTTCAGAGAGTAAATCTCCCGGGTCACCAGTCTGGAGCCACTGGGCAGTCTCAAGAACAGTTTATTCACGGAGGCAGAGGCTGAAAGAGGCTGGCCCAGGAGCAAGTGGTGTTGAGGCGCACAGCTACACTGTGAGATTAAATATGTCGTGGGATGTTGTCTCAAGTTTGACATCAAAAGGAGTTGAATGTGATATCAACTAAGCAGATATAAGGCAAATCTCATTGCAGAATCAAGAAGTGATAAAGGAATATACAGGAATGTCCAAAACTGAAGTATATGAGCTTGACTCACTTCTCTTTTCCTTAAATAACCCTGTTCTTTCTATGCGAACAGCTTTCAAATGCACATCATTCTGGACCCTTTTCCTGCCTCCAGCCTTTCAGTTCTCATTTTCTCTAGGACAACTAGGACATATCCTTCCAGATAACTTCCTGTCATTTTATTGTACTGACACTTGTCCTTCTTTTCTGTTTGCTCAATCCCCTTTTCACTATTTGAGTTTACTTCTAATGTCACGCTAAATCATGACTGTCCACCCTTCTGGGCAGCAGCTGTATCTTTATTAGTGGGTGGCCGCTTGTTGAGACTTAACTGATACAAAGCTCCCACTAAAGGCAGAATGGGTGATGTCTGAGTAATATCAGATTAACTTTTGTTCATACAATCAGTGAAGACTCAAAGGAAAGGTTTGAATATAAAGCAATTCACGTAGTTTTTGTCTCCCTTTTTAATTAGCTTGCAATACAAATTACATCAAGTATCATGTTCTGTGGTATCCATTTATTTATTTCTAAACAAATACATTCTGAGAGGCAGTTTCCTTCTGCAGATGGATGTTTGCGTTACCATTTCCTGTTTATTTTCCCACATTTCATTTCCTTGTAAATCTGAAGTTTATAGTTTGTGCTATGAGATGAGAACTGATTATAGTACTTAAACAACATAGTGAGAATAGCTGAAAGCCAAAATGCAGTGACAATAGATCCCCTTAGCAAATCATTGATACATTATGAAAGTCCATTTCAAAGCAGTTCTCTTTATATAAAATACAAATATTTTTTTTACTTAGCTTTTCTGCTTTATTTACTGGGATACCTGTAAGAATAAGGCCTTTATTTTTTGGTGCAACCCTCTGATATTAAAAGGAAAAAAAATCACTAAATTAGTTTCTGAGAAGACAACAATGATAACATGGATAGTGCAATAAGTTACATTCATATTATGTTAGCATATAAATCTTTTATTTTGAATGGATCTGTTTATTGTTTTGAAGTATGAAGTACTTCAGATGAGCACAGGTATGTGCCTTTTCAATAAAAAGTCAGAAGCTCCTCAGAGCTTTTCATGGATGGTGGCAGACTTTAACCAGGTGTTGATGTTGTGCCTGTTGAGCAAGCCAACATTATTCTTCTGACTTTTGCTGGAAAACAGGCGAGTAAGTTCGTATTAGTTTGAAGATAGGAGAGTCAGTGAATCGGAATAGTTCCCTGAGCCAAAAAAAAATACTGCCAGGAAGAGAATGATTCTGTGGAAATTTTGTTGAAATGTTCAGCCAAAATTTATGTCACATTTGTATTTATCATTTGTTTCAGTTAGCAATAGAAGAAAATGACAGAAAGGAGTGAAATACAGCAGTATGATATGTAATTTAAGGAAAAAATAACAATTTCACGGTAAAATAAGCAAAACACATTCTAATAAGCAAATTAGATTATCAAAATTGCCTGTTATGGGGAGCTTATAAGTCTAGCTGTCACATCAAAGGAATTTATGCACAACTTTTGCATAGATTTTTAAGGTAGGGGCTGAACTCTTTCAGTCTATTTGGAAAATATTTTAGAACTTTCTTATCATTTTCAGGTTTTTTTATGTTGTTCTAAATTATAACCCCTTATGTTATTACCTACATGGTAGTTTCAGTGAAAAAGATGTAACACTTGGTGCAACTTCTGCTATGATGTGCCCTGCCCACATGTCTTTATTGAGGTATTACAAAGAACAGCCATAGAAGGAGACCACTGTACAATGCAGCACACGGTTATAATTTCTGAATCCGCGTGGGTGCAATGACAAGAACTACAAGTGTCTTCAGCACTACACCATTCTTAATGCAGTTTCTTAGCTTGCTATACCATTATTCTTCCCTTAATAAAGATAATTTTCAAGCAGCAATTCATATAACAAGTTCTTAACTGGCAGGGTCCTTGAGCCCTGGGATTTCTGGCAGGAAAGCCAGTGACATCGCGTATGGTGCCAAACAATCCAGATCGTATCCAAGATAATGTATAAGACGAATACTGAGAGCGTTCTTGGAAACCTGCTTCTGTTTGCTCTTCCCTTTGTCTTTCTCTGCTTTCAGGCTTTCAGTCATTTAATGTGTGGAATGATGGGGCTAACTTGTCTGTTCCATTTAATTATTTCACTTTATGAAGAGGTAGATAGAAACAAAGCCAGCTGCAAGGTAATTATAACCTGAAAGGAAATCATGCTGGATTGGGACCCTAGGGTGTTAAATGACTGTCACGAGGTTGGAAGCAGGTGTAGTGGGGCTGTGGGGCAGAAATACTGCAAAAGGAGCCCTGGCTATTCCCATGAGGTTTCCTGGGAAATGTACCGGGGAGGTACATTACCATTGTGACATATTCTGCTGCTACATGAAATACCAGCACCGTCAGCCCTCCGTTTCCCTGCAGGCAGAAGATGAATCCAGAGTAGCCGGGGGACCCAGAGTTGGCAGAGGGGGCGGCAGCGTCTCTCACTTGGGCTGGATGAAGAATTCAGGTCCATGTGCTTTCTGCGTGCCCTGGGAGGTCCAGCAATTACGGAGTGACTCAGAGTTTCGGAATCAGAAGCTCAGATTTATGCTCATACATTTAGGTACTTAGGTTTAGGTATCCAGTTTTGGAAACGTTGGCACAGGGCTTTACATCCTCGGCAAACAGGAGCACAGCAGCAGGTCTGCTGGTTTGCGTATGATATTCACATAAGCGGAGGTTCACACTTCTGTTTTCCTGAAATGACTGCCATGAATTCATAGGATTGGCTTCCATTAAACAGTAGGAAATGATCAAGGGTAAGAAAAAAAAGAGTAAACTTCAGTAAATAGGAATGAGGTAAATGAGTTAAATTGGAAAAGCGGCAAGAATTAATGTGCCTTGGGAAAATGACTAAAATGATCTATGGGGAATGACATTGTTGAAGAGCTATTGTAATTATGCAAAGTAGTCAGCAAATCCAGGGAACTGTCACATGTTTTATCAAACAGGTTAATTTGCTCTGTCGTTTTTAAGGACATGTTCTTCATCTTACATGGTCAATACAGGCTTGCAATAATGCACATTTCCTTCATTTGGCAAAGCTGTTTCCCTTTGCATTTAGAGCAACCATTATAATCCACCTCCTTCATTGTCAAAAGACTGCTGATAATTTAGAAATAATTAAAAGCTTGTACAAGAAACATTCATCCTACTGTTCTTTTTCTGAAAAGATGAAATTTTTGTTGAAGATTTTCATTCTGTTTTTGATTAGCACTGCCTGTCTCAGCAAGGTTTTGTGGAATCACTTCAGTACAATCAATACACAACTTTCAGCCAAATGTCAGGCTGAGAGGTATTTTAATGCTCTTACTGTTTATAAGAAATCAGTATTCTGAGCATTGGTTTCTCACAGGCTTTTTGGTCCCTAGAGTCCTAGACTCCCACTGTTTATTTATTTATATATTTATTTGTTGTCAGTTAAGTTTGTTAGTATTTTTCCAGTTAATTAAAATCACAATGTATGACTATCTTGTGTCTAGAAAAAAGGAAAAGATGTCAATATATTCAGACTAGGAGCATGTAGAAAATACAGCATATAAATGTAAATATATTTTTCTACGGACAAATCAGGAAAGAATCCTTAATGAAAGGATTCCTCAAAACAATTCAGACTTTAGATCTTTGAAGAGCTGGGAATCAGAATTACACGCTGAACTCCATGTTAAAAGGTCCATCCATTATTAGTGTTCCAATATCAAAAGCTCTGCAAAAATAGGAAATGTCAAAATTGAGGTGACTCGCGCATGTTGATGTATAGCCTTGATCCCTGACAACCTCACTGCAAAGAGCAGCTTGAGGAAGGGTGACAAGAATATTTCCTTTGAAATGTTAAAGCCTTTCTCACCTCTTCTGCTCTCATTCCCTTTCTTCTCCCCTAGCCTCGTCATCCAATGTGCCCTCTCCACATTGCTTCTTGTTCTGCTTTAATTTTTCAATTTGTTTTGAAAGAAAACAAAAATTTCTTGTCAAGGTAATATTTCAAGAGATGGAGGAGAGGAGCACTCGGCTCAGACTGGCGGTGCTCCTGCAACCCGCGATGCAGTCTGCCAGGGTCACACTCTAACACACTCACTTCCAAACCTGAGGATCGTTTCATTTTCCCCCACACACAGTGCTCCAGCTAAGCAGAGAGCGAAACTCTCTCTTCTTTCATAGTCTCCTCCTCCTTTGTCCTGTTTAGAAGGACAATTCAGAAAATAAGCATTATTTTTTACAGGAGTTTTGCAACATTTGTGTGTGAACCACATCATCTAAGCATAGAAGCAACACTGGCACTGTGTGGATTTAATTTTTTTAAAACAAAATCTGGCTCCTATTTAGGTATTTCCGAAGCAGCTGAACTCTTTCCAAACTTAGTATTTATTCTGAGTGTGGCAGCCATGAAAACCTGGCAACATACTTAAAACTGAGATCAATGCATCAGAGATAGCAGATAATAATTTGGTTATAGAGGCACCAGACAGGTCCTGCAATATCACAGATTTGGGATTCATCTGCTATCACGCACGTTCAGAAGAGCAGTTCTGCCAGGGTGCTCGGAAGCTTCCCAACCCCTTCACCAGGAGGCTCTAGGGAAGAGGAGGGCAAGGAAAGAAGCGAGGCAGCAGCAGGGAAAGAGCAGTGCCTGCAGACCCTTCCGCTGATCTCCTCCTGGGGCAGTGCAAAGGAAATATTTACGTGTCTGTTGGTGACAACATCACCTACAAGTGTGCATTCTTAGGCATTATGTGGGAATCTGATAAATACGGGAATCTCTGCAGCACAGTTAAATACTTCAGAGTCATCCATAGGGTCATTTTGGATGTCTTTTTTTGAAGCACAAACCCCATATTTGCACTAGAAAGTGAAAGTCTCTGTTTCCAGAAGGAGTATTTGTACTGAACACTTCAGTGCCATTGCCATAAGAGACAAGAGTTGCGTGTGTCATGCCAGGAAACTTTTTCTGGTAATTTAACAGCCATTAATATATAGCAGTACAACTTTTAAATATGTTGTAATGTCTCTTTTTGTGACCAGAAGCACTATTGCCTAGGGTATGAATAATGAGATTAGTATTCTCTGTGTGGCAGACTCTTTGTGTGTAGCTTTTGCATTTAATAAAAGGCAATTACTTAAAAGTCTGGGCCGTCATTCTCAATTTTGTACATGACCCTTATGCAAATAAGGAAAAAAAATACCAAATTTTCTCTTGTGCTCCCAAGGAGAATTCCTAATTAAAAGTGAAAAAATAATTCTTCTTGGAATAAGCCAGTGCAAATAACCATAGGCCCTTTCTTTATCTGAACAACACTCCACCAACTTTCTTTACAAACCTCAATTACAGTTGCTATATTCTATTTTGTTTGCTTTGCCATCCTGTAGAAATAGCTGTCACAGTTTATGAATGCTACCCTATGATAGAAGGTCTGTGTATCCATACAAATATCCAGCATATGCTGCCTAGTTCTTTTTGCAGACGGAAAAGGAAAGGAAAATGTTAATACCAATCAGTCCTTCTTTATCACCAGAGCTGGGAGTGGATAGTTTTAGAACTGAAAGGAAGTTTAACAATCCAAGGTCCATCTTCCTGGTTGTTATCTATAGTCAGAAGAGCAGTTAAAAGCATTCAAATACCTGTCTTATATTATTCAACGGTGATTGGATGACCCATTAAAATTAGAAAAGAAGTGCTGTGTTATTTCAAACTATATGTTTCAGAAACTGTTTACATAAGTATATGATAAAAAATATTCACCTCCATGTAGTAGCTTCTTCCCAGTCTTCCCAGGACATTTGATGTAACTGAGTGCGAGAGAAAGAGAAAGGAGGAAAAGAGTGTATGCAGAAGGTGGTAGGGTTTGTATGTGTGTCCTTCCTTGCAAATCAGTTAAATGAAAACAGCAAAATCAAATACACAGGAGTTTGGAGTATGACTCTGAGTCTGGAAAGCAAATCTTAGCATAATGTCAGGCAGGAGACTGTTTAGGATGTGATTAGAGGGGAGGACCTGTAGGCAGCAGTTGTACCTTAATGAATTACCGATGAATAATTCTGATAATGAAACAAAACTCGTTATTTGTTTGTCATGGCAACTGTAAAATGTAGTTTTTAGTTGGTGATGCAGACAAGGCTTGACATTGATGAAAATTAATTTAGACTGGAGGGAGTGATGTTTTGAACTATTCAAAATAAATCAGAGCTGGTGCAAGTTGCAGTATTCATAAGAGATGAAAACAGGCATTTTATCACCCAACGTGAACATCAAACCAGGCCAGGCTAAGCAGGATTACAGTCTTTTAGCTCCATCTTCCAAAGTCCCACATATGTGGATATATCCACAGCTATATGTATACTCGTACGTCCTTAGTTGTGATTTTTCATGCTCGTCTTGAGAGTTCAAGGGCTGATCATCTTAGAAAAATGATTATCCTTCAGCTCCTAGACCATCTTCTGATGGTCTCTAGTCAGAGCAGAAAATTAATGGTAGCTCCTTTTCTTTTGAAAATGACACGTTTGCAGAGTCTTATGGAAATATAATCTACTGGATAATTTCTTTAATTTCCTGTAGCCTTTACTGCTCTTTAAGGGACAAATCAAGGAGAGGAAAGGTTAATGGGACTATATTTTACTCTAGTTCACATCAGCGTAAGCTTGGAGTGACTCTGATGTTCTAGTGAGGTTGCTCTAAGTTTACACTGATATAAATTAGAAAATAAATCACAAGATACACAGTTCCTGAAAATTATTTTAACATTCCCAAGCTTTTCTCCACACTACCCTGAAATTTAAAATGCAACTTGAAGGATTAATGTGAATGTTACAATAGCTGCTTCTAGGCTTTTCTTGAAGGTGATTTAATCTCAGTTTAGAAATGAATTATTTTTTATTTAGTTTTGTATTGCTACTTTCTTTTCAGAATCACAATTTCAGCCCATGTTATTTCAATTTCAGTGTACTAAGAAATACTGCCTATCAGACTGCAGTGACCACTTTGCAGCAAACTAACCAGAGGTTCTGTAAGTCCGATTCTTAAATTTCCCTGAAAGCACGCAGTCAGTTCAACTGATAGTAGTAAAGAGAACATGAAATATTTTAAACCTTTTGGTGGGTTTTGGCCATCCAGCACAAGTATGAATGGATTGCTGATTGATATATGCTATTTAGATTGGAACCACTGTGTTCATTGTGTACTTACTAGAGGTATATAGAAGACATTATTTTTTCATACTAAAAACAACTTGCTGCTTTCTTTTAACGAAAAACATCTCTGTGTCATGGCTAAGAGATAGCTGGTTATTTTGATGATGGCAGCTAAAGTTACGTGATGTATGAGAGGATCTGATGTATTGTAAGATCTGTGTTTGCAATGTAAGATTCAACATTTAATGATAATAAAGGAACTTCTGGATTATTTAGCACTTCCTGCTAATAACCAGATGAAGAGTAATGAAAGAACAGCTCTTACAGTAAAGTTTGGGCTTCCTACTTCTGATTTGGAACAGGACCTAAATGTAGTGGCAGTTAATAATTATAACCAATGGGAAACGAAGCCAGCACATAAACATTTTAAAAGTTTGTTAGAAAATTGATTGCTTTTTTTTAATGTTTTGTTGCTTCTGCAGAGGCACAGGAATCTCCTAGGGAGGAGAAGAGGGAGGGAAGATGTGGGCAGCAAGAGGTGAAATGTGTGTTTCTCAGGAGGTTAAACTGATTAATCGGTTTTAATCACAGCTCAAGAGACTTGTCTTTCCACATCTGAAACCTGAACTCAGAAACGTGTAACTATGCCTTCTCTGCACTTCAGACAAAAACAGAGATGACAGGTTCGACAACCTTCCATCTTGGAGAAGCACCAAGAGGATTCAGGAAGCTTTTTTTCTTTGGCGAGAAGTGTTAGGTCAGTTGTACGTTGAAGGCACAACTGTGCCTGGAGTTACTGCAGACACCAGTCACGGGGTGACCCGTCACTGTAGGGAGCTACTGCAGAAACACGGAAGGAAGGGATGGTCTCTGACTACAACCTAGTTTACAGTCAGAACATCTAATATAACAACACTATCAATCACAACTGTTCCTTCTTTTTTTCATTTATTATACAGCAATTTAGCTGTGTGATCCAGTGTTTCTAATATCTTCGTTGCAAAATTTTGCCAAAGTTTTATATCAATAAAGAAAATCCTACAGAAAAAGTCAGACCAGTCAAATGCAATGAAGCTGTGACTTTCCAAACAAGCCTGGCTGGATATGAAACAATCCAGTCTTCTCAGTTAAGATGAAACCATAAGTACATTTTCATGAAGCAAAATTCAAAACTTGTGGACACAGTTCTGTGGTAATTTAAATGAATTAAAAATAATAATTCATTTAAGTTACTACAGAAATATATGATCCTAACAAAACTGAAAGATTACTCTAATTTTTAGCTATCACAGTTCTTCTTTTTCTTTTTTTTTTTAATTTCCAATCACTCTGTATTACTGTAAGATAAAATATTTGAAAGCTGGGCAGGGTTTGGTGGGTTTGTTTGTTTGTTTGTTTGTATTTTATCTTTGACAAGATTATAATTACACATAGTTTGAATATCTTTGGCAAATATAGTAAATAAGAAACTGCAATTTTATTATATTGCCTCATGTATGTAACAGCCCTAATACAGATATTGTGCTCTTACCTGGACACTTTTACCTTAGAAACTCAATATGCTTTGCAGGCATACATAAGCTGCTTAAATACTGTCTAAGATGAAGGCACTTTATAAAAGTAAAATCTACTATTGTAAGAACCGATACTATTTTGGTACTTTCTTGGTACTCTTTTAGATTAATATTTGGGTAAAGATTTAACAAAAGTATTCATTTAGGATGAAATAAAGTTCTGTTGAGAAGACTAATACCGCTTTAGGAAGAAAATTAAGTCAAAATTTGATGACCTTACTGGGACCTAACTGCTGCATAAACTTTGTGCTACCTCTCTGCATAAGCATGTTTTCCAATTTAAAAACATATCATAAAGAGATTGCGTTTTGAAATTGAGTTTGAAATTGGAGAGAGTTTAAAATTGAAATTGTATGTATCTACTTCTGTTTTTCTTTTGTGTTTTAAATTCAAGAAGTGGAGAAGTCCTTGAAGTGTGGAAAATCACTGTTTATTCAAGATTTCTCTAATGCATTTTTTGCAGTGACAATCTTAGGTCTATCAAATACAGCATTTTTAATACCCTAGCTGTAGCTAAAGTAACCTTATATAGTTATTATTTTGCAATTAGCTTTGCTATGTTACAACCTGCATTAAGACTTAGGGAATAGAATTTGGCTGCTATCAGTTTCAACTTTTCCAAAAAAAGATGTTCCAGGTCTCCTGGAGCTCTGTTGCTCTTTATTGCTTTAGGCTTTACAGCCTCTTAAAGCCCATGGCAAGAAGCACCGTCCTGAATGACCACTACAGGCATTGGGCTTCCCTAAGCTGAGACACTCACTTGCCCAATCTCTGCTCTCCACAGGTCATGAATTAGTCTCTCACTTGCTGCCTAGGGTAATTTAGACATATCTACAAGTCTCCTTGGCCGTGCTTTCCTCCCTGACTTCTCTTCAATATACAGATCTAGATTTAAAGGTGGATGGATGCAGAAGCGTCTTCCCTCCTTATCTTCTCAAATGCCCACCACTTCATAATACACCTTCTATGCAGGTGGGATACCCACCTCCACGCTGTCGGTGGGAGCAGTCCCTGGTAAGTCCCCAGTATGGTGCTCAGGTTTTACGTCACCTATTTGCAAAGTAGGGGAAAATTTGCGGTCAAGTCTCAGCCAGATTGTGCCATCACTACAGGCTAAAGTCCGTAGGAAAAATCCCTGGGTCCCCACAGAGATCAAATCAGCTTGAAGGGAGAAAGGTAGAGAACTATGCCCCAAAATCTTGCACAACGCATCAAAATTTAAGTGGTTCTGGCCCTCATCCCCAGCAGCTTTCTCCTCATAACTTCATTTTGCTTACACTAATGAAAAGCCTTTAGCCCAGTTCTGAGTACAGCCCTCAACCAGAAAAACTAGCAGGCCATAGTAAATAACACGTGCTACCATCAGTTATACACTAAAATAGCCAGAAAAGAGATTTTGCGTTTGAATTCAAATCCCTTTCAGGAAAACATATACAAAGGAACTTCATACCAAGCCAAATCCATCTGGATCTCACAAATGAACAATTGCTAGTTTTATCTGTTATAAAGAATATGGTTTATGGTGCCCCATACAGATGCCCTATACAAATTCAGTAGTAAGGCTGAGGATTGTGTCCATTGTGGGTGTTTACTGAATATATTTAGTGACCGCATAAATCCTATTTCCTTAGGACTAGAACATTTCACTTGGTTTGCTTTCACTCATAAACCTCTCTCTAAGTTTCACATGTTTCATCTCTTCCTGAAAATCCTGCCAAAGACTGATAAAATATATATCTATTGAAATTTTAGATTTTTCATTTAATTCTGTCATGGAATCCCATAATTCCTCACTTCTTGTACTTTTGCCAACTTTTGTAGGTAAGATGCCAGTGACACACAAAAGTGGCACCTCTGTTATGCTGCCTGTGCTCTGGCATTGGAGATGTATATATATATGTATACCCTGAGCCAATATGAATCAGCGCAGAACATGCATGGCTGAGACTGGCTGGAGACTCTGTAAATGGCCAGAATTTCTGCAGCACTGTTGATTAAAGCAACATCTCTCTTCTTTAATTTTCATTGCTTTTGGGTAGGCACAATGTAGAGCTGGGCCCGGATGCAAGGCTGATTGCTGCTATATCAACACTATTCACAGATGGAAAATTACCACTCGTTCTGCACAGTGTGGTGAAATCTGTGCAGGTGCCACATCCGCTTGAAAGACAATTGACTGTCTGTGGGATACATGGATTTGTGTTATTCTGAGGCGTTGTGGACTTCTAAAACACAATATCCAGCCTTTGCTCATAAGAAAAGACTATGCGTAGGGAGGGCAATTAGGCCTGAGGAAAAAGCAGACAGCTTTCTTCAGATGCTTTTAGCTGATGTTCAGGCCTAGTTTTCCCACACATTACATGGTTTGTTGGCTGGAGAGGACTGCAGGACAAAGCATGGGAAACACTTGTTCGTGAGTGTTCAAAGCTATGAAAATCGTGCAGTATGTTCACATGAGATGGTAAGATGTTGTGAAGTAGACCCTCCAGCTTAGGTTGTGAGCTGTTTCCTAATACATTTCGTATCCTGAAGGCCTCTTCTTGCTTTTCTAATACCTTGCTGAGATGAGTCACCCACTCTAAAGGCTTCTAATATCTGTTTCAGCAATTTTACAATATGTATTTTACCCTTTTTTGTCACTGAAACTGGTTGTAGTTTGCAGAAGAGTCACGGCGAAGAGAGTCAATCCTGATGTGAGGCATCAATGGTTTCCAGCTTTTCTTTCTGAAAATCCAGTGAAGTGGTTGACTGTACTTTGGGAAATGTTGGAGATCCAAATCATATGTATTGCATTTGAACTCACAGGTAATCAGCAGCTGCCCTTAGATACAGGCCAATGTTCACATCAAGTTCACATCACATTTCATCTCCTGGTAAACCTCTGGAAGTAAGTGTCATCTAGCCAGGCTACTCATCATGATTTTTTTCCATTACAGGTTAGGCTACTATGCGACAATGCAAGTTATGTCTTAAACATAATTCACTACCAATTTTTTTTCACTCTTGCTGTCTTTGAAGAAAATGGACATAACCCTATAGACTAACCTGCCTACAGTTTAACACTCTACATAGTTGGTAGTGAATAAAATACATTCCTCTTTCTTTGTTTCACAAATAAACTTTAATTAGAAAATATTTTTAAATAGTCTTCTTTAACAGAGAGGATTAGAAACGTAGCAGCATTGAACATTTTTTTGTAACTATTATCCACAAGCAAATTCCACTGTTCTACAGCCATCACTGTTTTCAGCAGGGTCTTTCAGTTTATATTTTTCTTCTGTTTGAGATTAGCTTGCTCTTGTAATTGATTCCTGCAGGGATTTTGTATCTCAAACTTTCTTTTTAAAGGATATTTCCAATTAGGCTGGCGGTTTGTTTGTATGCTAGGATAAAAGGAGCATGTCATTTTCAGTAGAATAAATCCATTTTTACTTTGTAAAGAAAATGTGTCAAGGATGTCTAAGATCAAAGTTTTTAACCAAACTGACAATAAAGATTGTCACAAATGAAAAAAATGTCTCTCTGTGGAGAAGAAAATCTTTGTAAGGATTTGGTCATAAATGTAAAGCCTTCAGTACACAGCCTCCAAAGTAAAAAATAGATTTGCAGATATGTTTGTGATTATTGGTTTGTATATACCAAGAAGAAATGCAGTGTGAAAACTAGGAATAAATATTTTTGTTAATGATATCTATTATTTTACTGTGAAGAACCATAATTAAAGATACAATTATAGCCTGTAATGTCACACTTCTAATACTGGGGGTAAAGGCAGGTAGGAGTGAAGGTGTAACAGAAGTTAACAGACACTGAGAATTTTGTCTGTGGGTATGCTAATACAGGAAATCTCTTGTTCATAGCAGTTTTTTAAGGATGAAAATATGTTGCTTAAAATGAGTCATTGCTGCAGTTATCTATTTCCAGCATGTATATTTCTCACATAGAAAATACAATAGAGGCTTTACCTTAAGACCCAACATATTTCCTTCTTAATTTCCAAATTTAGCCCTGTAATGTTTAGAAACAAGTGTACTATGAGCAATTAGAAGTAGTCCCTGTAAGTAGACTGTTTTCTTTATTGCAGTCAGTATGAACTCAGAAAAACTTTGTATTGACCTTCTGCAGTTAGTAATAGCTGTATTGAAATGTCATTTACAACAGAAGACCATAGTTCATAAAGTTCTCACTAATGCAGTAGTTTTATTAATGCAAGTGCATTTTAGTAATTGTCTTCAGTATTGCTTTGCTTTAGTTTTAAAGGTGAGCTCTATGAAACAGGACTGATAACACCTAGAGTTTCAGTATTTCCTTTTAGTTACTTTTATTTATTATTCTTTACTTGACAGGAGCATTTCTTTCTTCACTGAATTTGCAAAGGTCATTTAAATAACCATTCTCCAAAAGAAAACTCAAGAACTAGTTATTAAAATAAGTCTGTGGTCTAAATCTTTGTCTTGACAGTCTAATTGAAGTATAACTCAGAGTAAGAACACTTGGTCTTAATGGATTGTTCCACCAGTTCATTTCCAGACATGGAATCACATATCTGTTGTGGGTCCTATCCATGTAATCTGGATTTCCCATATTCACAGGAGACATTACAAGTGAGCTGCATTGGCCAGGATTACAGCTTTTATGTGTGTGTTCCACTGTGGCATGGGACTGTCATTTGACTGAGCTAATGCAAAAGCAGGAGTTTTCACCCTGCCATAGTCTCCCGCCGACTGGCCAGCTGATGTGTGACCGTAAGAGCAGGAGCGCGATGAGCCACCACCTGCAGTGGTGTGACTCTTCTGTTCACGCTCTTTCACTTCACCTAAGCGAGATGAACAGTATCTCTGTCTTACTGAGCTAACTTCTTCACCTCTCACTCTTTCCTCGTTATCAAGCTGTGGCAGAGACAGGTTTTCAATAACATCCCACTTCCATCAGTCAAATAAAGTTATATATATATATTTTCTGATTACTTTGATTACTTTCCTGAGGTTTGCACATCAATTTTGTTGTTCAGCCCCAGTTGAGAGAAAAGGACAGACTCAGAATAAAAAATCTGAGGGACCGTGATCATCATCAGGAGACATAGTCTAAAATAATAGTGCCTAAATGTCCCTACTCCTGGTACAGAAGTGCTTTACCTCTCATTATCATCATTGTTGAGCTCTTATTTCAGCAGGGCTGCATGTTTCAGCCTGGTCATCCCATAGCACAGGCTACATCTGTAGCTTTCAAAGCAACAGGAATTTTTATGCTGGATGGAGTCCATGAACAGTAAGTCATCATTGGTGGGTACGATTACTCAAATTACTGTTATTAGGACTTTTTGCATGAATGCAAGCAAACCATAACTGACTCCAAAAAAATAAAGGAAGAAAAGTATTTTCATGGGAACTGAAAACTGACAAGATCCTACAAGCACAAAAGGGCACAAAAAATGTCATTCTTGTGCCAAAAGATGTTGCAAACCTTTTTTACTGTAGATAAGAGACCTTCAGAAGATGAAAACTTTAAAACCTGTAATCACATTTTTATTAAGTTTTAAGTGTGAATGTTGTGAAGTGAGCTTTTTCCGTTACAGTTGCTTCTGATGCACATAACATTTGATCTGGAAAGGTAAATATGTTCTCAGAGTCTATAATAGCAGAGAGCAAGTGTCTTTCATTTCTCTAGTACTGGTTTCTTCCATTGTGAAACATTTAGGTGCCAAATAAACTCTTCTCTCAGATTAAATTAAAAAACTATATATTTTCATTAAAAAACTATACATTTTCATAGATTTGTAAAAACTATAGAGAGCTAAAACTCGTTGGACCCTCTAGCCCACCTCCTTGCTAATACGAGTTTCCTCCTTACAGTGCTTTTCTTCTCACTTTGCCAGTTTAGTCTTTTTAGTTTGTTTGCCAGTTTAGCATTTTAAGATCTTCCTTCAGAGCTTCAGACATATCCTAAAGGCTGATAGTTCATGGTGCCAGGAAATCTTCCCTCATGCTCATATAAAATTGTGTACCCTCCTTATAACACTATATATAATCCTGCCTTTCTTGGAGCTACACTGCGATTGGTTTTTTTTCCCCCACTGGCAGCCTGTGCATTATTCCTGAGACACTTGTGCTTCATTGCTGGGAATAATTTCATCAAAGATATAGACATGACCTGTGAGAATAATAATGTCTCACTGATTCTGATATGATTTCCAAAGTTACTTGGTGCTCTTCAACATTTTAAGTTTCTCTTGTACTTGTCATTTTGCTTAAACAACATGTTTCCTCACTCCTTTCCCATAACTCAAGGACTCCAATTCCACATACTTTTCTATTTTTCTTCTTTCATCTTTAGTTAGTTTGTAAGTATCTTGTACAGATCACATTGGCTGGAACAAAACTCTGTTACACTGTGGTACAACTGACGTATCTTTCAGCCTTCAGTCTTCTCAATATGAAGTTATCACAGAAATGCACATAAGGCTCTGGGTCATGAAGATGTCTAAGGTAAACTGAAATTCATTTATAACTAAAGGATAAAAACATTTGTATGTATGAAAAAAATTCTTACAACCATGTAATTTTTTTTCTTTTGTTCAGATGGCAAAACTTCAGTTCAGAACCTTGAAAAAGCTTTCTCCCTTTACTGCAATATATAACATCACCACTGCTGAAGTAGTGTAGGCATATAGCTGCCAAGTAGACTTAAAGTGTTAAGGATGTCAACTGCTGTAGAATCAATTATGAAACTTTAAGCCTGAAATCTATTCCTGCTTGTGAAGTTTTCAGTTCACCTGTTAAACAACTACTAAAATAAGATTAATTCATGATTAAAGGAAAGACATCACAAGATGAAGATGTCTCTCCAAAGCAATTTATTTTTGTAACTTCTCCAAAAATCGGGGTTAATATTATGAACTACCCAGTTAATCTGGACAGTTAATATTTCAAATGAACATGACCGTGAAGTATAGCATATTGTAAAAATAACTCTCTCAGAAGGATTTTTAGAATTCTTTTCTACTTTATTCCACTAATTTTTTTATATATATACTCTGATTCTGGACTCTTAGTCTCAGATTTGCAAGTGATACTCCATTAGTGAAGTCAAAATCAATTGCATAGACAATTTTTTTGCATAGGCAATTGCACAGGTACTTGCATAGTAATTTTTTCTGATCAGCACTAGTGGGTTTTCCAAAAGACGCTACTGTGAAGCAGTTCGGTAGTGCGCAGGGACTATCCATTGGTCCTACACAAATATGTAAAGGAGGGCAGCCAATGCAGTGTCCGTTGGCAATGATTCAGTATCCATATTCTCTCCCTTATTTTAGCTTTTGCCCACAGTTCACTTACTGTCTGTCTTTGAGGATTCTGATTCACTAACAAATGGGACAAAAGAACCTTAATATTTCTAGTGAACCATGTTTTGCTATGAAATTGAGTTCCAAGTATCTGTCAAAACCAGATTTGATACATGTATTATAAGTGTGTGTGGTTTATATCTAAAATATGCAAAATTACCTATTTGGATTGAGGAGCTTTCTAATTCAGATATTTAATATCTGAATTGTATTCTGGCTGGTTGGTAATTTAGGTGCAGATAATTTTTTTTCTGAAAATATTTACTTTCCAAGAAGTAAAGTATTTGCATGAAAACTTTCTGTAGGAGTATTCTCTTGGCAAAAATCAATATGAATTTTTCAGGCTGATTTTACTCAATAGGCAGTAAGTCAATTTTATTTTTACCTGGACTCAGTATGTCTTGGAAGTTTCTTGCCTCTGAATATTGAGATAGCCCTAGCCTAGCCAGAAATTAAAAATGGAACTTGTAGAGATAGTGCATGGCTTAATACTGTCTTATATAGATGCAAAGTGCTGTAAGTCATTGCGGTCCAATTTTAAAGGTGGGCCAAAATTAAATACTAGAATGTCAGAAGTTCCTGCAGGAAGGGAGAGTTCACGTTTCACTTGCCTCTGGTTGCTGGTTGCTTAATTGGCATTGTTTGTGACAATTAGAATTTGCAAGCAAAGTTGAGTCATATATGCTACTGTGATAGAAATATAAAGTATATACTGATCAAGCTTTTTCTTAGAATTTCGTAGAATATCAATAAACATTTTTACTCTCAAACAACCATTGCACTTACCTGTACACTGTAGTCTTGAGAATTATGTCTGTACAAGGGAACTGTTAGCAGGAGAAATCCAGCCAAACTTGCTACATATGGCTGGTTCCTTTTCGTGCCGGGGAATCCTGTGCGCAAACCCGTGTGGTTGCAAAAGATCTGAGAAGCTTCAGGGATTCTGTTGAAGAGCCCTTGGGGATCTCGGATGGAGATACAGAGGCAGAAGAAAAAGTAAACGAGAAACTGGCAGCAGACCAAGAGGAGTGTTCAAGCAAAGGGGGGGCAGGCAACCCTCAGCACTTCTGTTGTTGCTTCATTTATTTGTTTGTTTCCAGCAAACATCCTTAGCATTTGGCACTCTATAAAAGGAACAGCAAGCTTCTAGCCTTTGTATATGGGACCTCCACTACCACCTAGAAAATCCTTATTAGCTGAATTAGTAACCATGAAAGAAGATAGTGGGAAATCTACCCCAGCCTAATTCCTCAGTTTTTTCAAAGTAATAGGTATTTGGGAATTGCAGGTTCTGTTTAGTGTAGTACAGCTGGTGCAATAAAATTAGGCAACTCAGGCAACTGCAAGCATAAGTGTGAAGGAGGAATTTGAGGATGTAAATTGCTTCTTCCTCAGAGTTGCTGAAGTCATATTCAAGGTTAGATTATTACTAATCTTGCACGGGTGCTCAAGGCAGAAAGGACAGAAACTGCAAAAAGCTGCTGCCTCCCTGTTTGTGCAGAGAGATGCAGTTCCAGGTGCTGTTCTCTCTGAGTCAGGTGTGTGCCATACCAGTGCTGAGAGAGGTACCAATCGCTTGAAAGTAACAAGCTGAGAAAAGCCATTTATTTCTCAACAGCCAGTGCACCTCTTGTGCCTGGGTGGAGTAAACTCTGAAATAATTTTTCAGGGAGCAAGTAAGGCATCTCAGTGCAGCCTGCCTCCTCAGGAGGGGAGACAGCTGTCTGTGTGCTACAGGAAAGCACTTACATTACAAAGAATTCATTCCTCTCATTTAAAGACACAGAAAACTAATAAAGGCTGTAGTAGAAACTCACTGATGTATATATTGTGTTGCTCACAGAATAGTTGTGGTTGGATGACAACATCTAGTAGATGCTTGGAATTCTTGATTTCTTTGCCTAGTTATTTCCCATTTCACTCATGTCTTATAAAAAACGGCTGTGAAAAAAACAAAATATGGTGTATATAAATAGTACAAGAAAATTATGCCAGCCATAAAAAAAATTGATAACCATTCTGTTCTAGTTTCATGGATATTCCATAGTCACTCAGAAGACATTCCAGAAGAGTTGTATATGTATGTGTGCATATGAATACACATACTGTCACATGCATGTCTTCACTTCTAACTGATAAGGCCAGCCTTGATTAACCTGTCCCTGATAATAAACTGCCGTTAGCAGGAGTTAAAGATGTGGTCTGAGAGAAAAGTGGCAATCTTGCCAGCAGTCTCTGTAAATGCGCATATATATTACAGTGGCATAGGTAGTAATAACTCCCATAATCAATATATTAAACTGTCCTATCTTTGCTCCTATTATGATGTACTTTTAACTTTTAACAAATGTATTTGTTTAAGTTGGAGTGTGTGTATGTGTTTATATAAGTGCATGGACTGTCGTGGTTTAACCCCAGCCAGCAACTAAGCACCACCCAGCCGCTCGCTCACTCCCCCCCCACCCAGTGGGATGGGGGAGAAAATCGGGAAAAGAAGTAAAACTCGTGGGTTGAGATAAGAACGGTTTAATAGAACAGAAAAGAAGAAACTAATAATGATAATGATAACACTAATAAAATGACAACAGCAATAATAAAAGGATTGGAATGTACAAATGATGCGCAGTGCAATTGCTCACCACCTGCCGATCGACACCGAGCTAGTCCCTGAGCGGCGATTCCCCGCCCCCACTTCCCAGTTCCTATACTAGATGGGACGTCCCATGGTATGGAATACCCCGTTGGCCAGTTTGGGTCAGCTGCCCTGGCTGTGTCCCCTCCCAACTTCTTGTGCCCCTCCAGCTTTCTCGCTGGCTGGGGATGAGAAGCTGAAAAATCCTTGACTTTAGTCTAAACACTACTAGCAACAACTGAAAACATCAGTGTTATCAACATTCTTCGCATACTGAACTCAAAACATAGCACTGTACCAGCTACTAGGAAGACAGCTAACTCTATCCCAGCTGAAACCAGGACAATAAATGCACAGTGTATTGGTCCCTGGCAAGGATCAAACTAGTGATCTGTTTTGTACAGATCTACTGCCAAATTGGAAAAGTGAAAGGTAAAGTTTGGCAGAGGAATAGGTTTTACTGAGGAATGACATCTTCTTTCATTGCTTAGGAACAAGCTGGTTTAGACTTAACCAGTTTTTTAAAAAAATTATGGACTCTTACCAAAGTTTGTTTCATGAAGTCCATGAACTAAGGCAGTGGGTGCAATGAGGGGCTTTAATACCAAATCTGCAGTTTCTGGAGATGGTCTGGCACTTTTTAAAAATTTAATGTGTAAGTTCAGGCTTCAAATTAAATTGCTAGGTGAGTAATACGTCTTCAAATTTTCAAACGTGCTGAGTACATTTATTCCCATCAATTTAAACCTAAACTCAAAGAATTAATGGGGGGGAAAATAAAAGGTATGTGGGTACATAACCAACCACAGTCAGCTGTAACTGACTCTCTGCTCTGACAAACTTCCAGTGCCATTTAAACTGGACCCATATCCTACCTGAGTATAAGACTTCCCAAATCTGATGCTTTCCCGTCAAATTTTTCCAGGTGACGGGAGCAAGGCCGGGTGCTGCTGGCACGAGTGTGGCTGTGGTTGTCCCCCTTATGCCCCTTCCTGCCTGTGAAAAGACTCATGTTGCTTCGGCACTGGCATCTGCACTGCAGAGCGTTGCTTAGAGGTCCGTGATATGTTCCAGAAAGTGCTGGAGTTATGCCTTCATCCTTTAGGTAAAGACGTGCCTGTTTCACCTAGTCCCTATTTCTGCGACTCGGCGATGACAAAAGCTTTGGGCTGTCTGCCGGCTGCCAACAGAGGTGGCCAGACACCCCCGCAGGGTTGCCTTGCAGCAGTAACAGAAATGTGGCAGTGTGAGGAAAAGGTTTCCTCCTGGATATAAAGCAGAGCTCCAACACCGTGAGCTATCAAGCTGGCAAGGTTGCCAAGCATAGGTGAGCAGGAAATTCAAGGACCTGGGAAGTTGCCCTTGGTGGGAAATGTGTTCTGTCAAAAAAAACCTGCCACAATATTTGCAGCCTTTAAAAGGTTAGCCATGTAATGCCTTGCTTCATTGCAAAAGGTGATCCATGACTTCTATGATGGTGCTTGTTATAACTCTGCTGGTTTTTAATAAGGTTTTCAATCCATATGGAACTTTTTTTGTTTGCTTGGAAAGGGTACTTTGCAGTGTGTATAGATACTAAAAAGTGAAAGACGTATTAGCAATTCTTTGAGAGTTTAGGAAATGAAAAATTAATTACATAGACTCAGTGCACTTGTAAATAATTAGCTATAGTTCAAAATAGCCTTGCCAATTAAATAAATGCTTTTTTTTTTCTACTCGGATAGATCAACTGAGGCACAAAGTAGTTAAAAGCCAAGACCTTAAAACAAAGTTTATGTGAGTCTGTAGTTTGATGTTCAACTTGAGCCATCTTTGGTCTTCACAATCTGGACTTCTAAGCACTTTTCATATACAATAGTCAATAGCTCAGAGTGAAAACCAGCCTTAATACCTTTGAAACTGATATTGTGAGGAACTTAGTTTCAAAGTCATATAATCACTGTCAGAACTAGAAAAAAAAAATGTTGACTGCTAGACTAAATGGTTGACCTGACCCTCAGCAGTGCTAGGAATGTCAGAGGTAACTACGTCCTCCCTTCTCAAACAGCTGTGTGGCAGAATCACCTCTTTGGAAGTATTGGAAGTTTAGCCCTAAAATTATCACTTTAACTTCTTTGTCCTTAAAAGTTGATGAATTCATCCCCCAGAAACCTGGGACTTTGGAAAAACTTCAGCTCCAACTAGTTAACTGAGGTTTGAAAGCTTTGATTTTAATTATGATCCAAATGAGAATGAAGTGAGTATGAGTTACAGTTGTAGGACAATACTTGAATGCCACATACCACATGTTAATGGTTTCTAAAAACATACATGTATAATTAGCATAACCTTATATCTGATTCTGGCACTGGGCAGCATCCCGATATTGTCTCTAATGGTTTACTCCTGTATATCATGTCAGAGATTTTTTTCATGTCTTTGGACTGTTGATGCTTTAATTCCTTTGGTGACGGTTCTTCTAATTCTTCATATGGATCAAAAATGTGTGCTATCAGATCAATCCTTCAGTTTGGGCATGTATACCATTTAGAGAACCAAGGGAGACCCACTGTATTCTTGTAATTTAGTTTGTTCTCCTGAGCCTCCTGCAAAGCCTTTTAGGTCAGTACTGCAACAGTACCTGATGGAAATAGGTCTCATGCTTGATACATAGCCTTTTAAAAAAGAGACTCAGAAAAACTCTACTTTGAAAATTTCTAATGAGATTTTGTCTGCACCTCAGTGGGGTAACAGATAACTTCACATCTATAAGCCTTACAGATAGAGCTGGACAGGAAGCTTCAGGTGCAGCAATTTCCACTGCTAAATGCATTTTTCAGGAAATGGAAGACTTTCTCTGAAATATAGCAATTCTACTGAAATTTTAGATGTGAAAGGGTCTAAATGCATCATGTAGACTACCAATTAATTAACTACTAACATTTTTTAAATTTAAATATTTAAAACACTTTATGACATTATCAAAGTAAAATATTTTGACACTGAAATAATTTTTCTACATTGTCAAAATGAAAACCTGCTTGGATTAAAAAAAACAAAAACAAACCCAAACCTTCTGAATTTTATCTATTGGCTTTTCATTCCAACCAAAAAAAGGAGCAGTTCCTCTGAACAAAAATAGGGTTTTTCACATGCCCAGTTTTACCCATGGTCTGTCTTGAGCTGCTCCAACCATTCTACCAAATGAGCCTTCTTCAAAACTTTCTCTGCTCAAAATCATGGGTTTTATACCATTTTTACACTGATAAGTCCATATACTTTTTTGCAGTTTCATGAAGGATACTGGGAAAAACTCTGCAACTGGAAAGTTGTTTGTTAAACTAGAGTTTTAGAAGTCCAGGTGCATTTTACCCTCCCTTTGCCTGAAGACATTCATTAATTATGGCCTCAGGGATACTTGGCAAGTAAATCTACTTTCACTGAGCTACAAAAATGACAACTGTCTTTAGATGTAGCCAGTATTTTTTCCATAGTTCAGAGAGCACCATTTTGAAGCTCTGCCATCAATCACAAAATTATATGTAAATTAAATTGTAGATTCTAAAAAGCTTCAGGAGAAATAGGTAATAGTGAAAGTCAGAGAGAAAATATTTTCCACGCTGAGGTCTGGAAGCAGCCGGACTTCCTGTAAGTTCAAGGGATTTATTTCATTGGAGACATCAATTACATTGGAGATATGGGACCAATACCTTTCAGATAAGCTAGTCAAATTCTGAGGGAGGGGTGTTTTGTGGTATTCGAGAAAGCAGTCATTGATTTGATATGATTTATTGAATTCTCTGTTCAGTGTATCTTATCCTGCAACCATGCAGTGGCTAGGGAGATTAAAGGACCTCCACCAGGATTCGTGCAGTGGTTGTATAAGAAGCAGCTGTATTTGGTTCAGGAGATCTCCTTCCATTTGCTGTTTCAAGCAAACTGCCATCAAATATTCAGGAGAGGATGTGGCACAGAGGAAAGGCTCCTTAGCATATACATGTTGGCTGGCCATTCACAGAGGCCGGTGTTGAAAGGGCAAAGTGATCCACAGGCCATATTTGTTGTCAGGGCTACTAAATGGTCACAGTTTGGTCCGCGGCAAAAAGAAGTAAATTTTTCAGTTCTTTTTTCAACAATTACCTTTTCCTCTATTATTCTTTTCCAGTCCTTGAACTACAGGAGAGGTTAAGAAAAAAATCATAAAATCTATTGAACGAGATTAGGATCAATTGTGCCGTAGGCTGGTGGAAATAGGTTATGAACGATAAGCGTTATTATTTCATTGGGGTTTTTTACCATTTTGGGGGGGCGGTAGAGTGTTTCTGTAGTTAGAGAAAAAGTCCAAATATTAGTAGACAGTGAAACAATGAATATGTTACACCCTGCTGTTGGGAGCTTTATATAATAAATTTCCAATATTTGATAAAGCACAGTGTTTTAAACACACTCTGATGGATGTCAACAGTAAAGCAGAGTATCAGCAGGATTTATTTCCTTGGAATCTTAAAAGCACCTGTGTAAAAACAACACGTCAATCAAATTAACTTTTGTTTCGTTTTAAAATTGAAGAAAATTACATTCAGGTTGTGTTATTTTTCAGGTTTATCAGTCATGACTGTGTGGTCTCTACAGGAAACATACTCTCTACAAACATAGTAGATTTAGGCACATTAAATCTATAGCAGATTTAGCTGGATTTAAGAACATGCGTGCATGAAGAACTTAAATTCTTTTCTGAATGAAGACCATATTTTAATTAGGATCACAATTCTGAGGGTCACATCATGGATTATCTAATCCACACTCGTGTTTCCATCAGACAATATTCTTCAGAAATATATTGTGCTTCCCCTTAAAGTTTTAAAGGTTTTATGGTTTTGTCACCACAGCTCTGATTTGGACAGTGATTTGGTTTGGTTTGATCTCCAGCGAAACCTTATTCTTGGCCAATCTACAGCAATATGTAACATTGTGTGATAATTTGAATAACAATTCAGCAGATCAGTTGGCAATAATAATTTTCTAAAACTGTTGCTGAGGGAAGATGTATCAAAATCTTGGAACAGGACTATCAAAGGTGACTACGGATATAAAAATATGTGGGAATCCTGCATGTAGTCAAAAACTTGTGGGAAACAACTGTCAAGCAATACACTGGAATTTATCTTTTAACAATACTTGAAATATCTTTAGAGTGGCAGGTCTGGGCAGGAAACCAAAGTCAACCTCTGGTTTAGTTTTTTTTTAATATATATATACATATTTATATATGCTATATCTGTGTAACAGACCTCCATGCAAACTTCTGCTTGCAAATGATTTATACATTCTGTAAAAGGTAATAATGAAATTGTAAGTTTGACAGACCAAGCAAGATCCTGCTGACCCACAGAGGATGTATGAATGGCAGCGAGGATGCAACTACCTCAGCACACAGGCCCATGCAGAGGTTTTTTGTAGGGTTGAGCTGCAGAGCACTGAGGAGCTAAATGTTTCCCAGGGGTCCTGCTGGTTTCCTGCACTCAGACCCTCATCCATCTAATCCCTGACTGCTACACATAGTTCAGGATTAAACCATCTCTATTAGTCTAATGGTGAACTGCTACATGAGTGGTTGTCATCATCATTCTCTGATTGCAAAAAAAGCTGGTGGATATATGCTACCAGTTCTTTTAAGGAAAAATAAAAAAAGTTAAGTATATAAGTTATGTATATCCCACATTCACTCAGAACTTGGCTTGCACAGAAGGTCAAGTATCACCCAAGCATATAGAAAACAACAAGCTTGCAGATCATTATTTTCCTGCTGGGTAGTTAAAATGTGGAAAATATAGCAAACTATTTTGGCGCATTATATCTTTTATGCAGTTTTGATGCAGTTTATAAATGAATTTTTCAGAATCCATTCTGTAAGCTACAATTCTAAACTTGTAGGGAAATAAACACTTCTATATAGGCAAGCGTAATTGGAAATGATTCTTTCCTGTTGAGTGCATTTTGAATGAAGACATAAATGCTGTCCTTCATTTACTATGAGCCAGACTTAATATCGTTTTTGCAGAATAATCCTTCTTTGCTACTTTACACTTTATGAACTTATTTGCATCTGTGAGTTAATAGAATAAATCACGAATAAGAACAGTAGGTTTTTATTCCTGTTTTGCATGGATGGAAATGAGCTGAAAGAAAAATGAGAGGTCAATACAAATTTGCAGAAAAGTCATATTAACACAGATACAAGGAACCTCCCAAGTTTGTGTATATTTAGAAGAGATTAGGGTGAAGATCTTATGCCAAACAGAAGAAGAAAATTATTAAAAATAAATCAGGATTGTTTGTTATTTAAAAGGCTAAATCCAAATCTATTAAGAGCATGATAGTGCATAGCAGCCTGGAAGCGAAGAAGTCGAGTTCTCTAAGAGAAGCCTAATGAGGACAGAAGAGTCAGTCCGGGAAGCCTCTGAACACAGAGGACTGTCGGTGCTCAGAGCCAGGGGGAGTCTCCCATGCAAAACCCCTTGCAGACGAGATTTCAGGCTTTATTGGTTAACAGCAGGCACATATAGAGAGATCTTGCAAAGGCCCATAAAATTGAGCTGGTAAGTACCAATTTACTAATCCAGTTGATGGCAGCTTTTCACAATGCTGAATGATCTGAATTTCCCCACTTAGTTTGCTTGCATTATCCGTGTCCACGCTACTGAACAAGAGCAAAGGGAGCAGAATCAGGGTCCTGTTGAGTGGCTGTTCTAACCAGGTATGATAGCATCGCTCAAGAGCTGTGAAAGTATTGCTATTCCATTTGGATTTCTCAAATCAAATTTCAACTAGACATGCAAACTAAGGTTTGATATTTACCTGGCTTTAAGGAAAAGGTCAAATTAAATAACTATTAGCTATTTCCTATTAGCTTTAAGGAGTTTTCTTCCGAAGGCATGAATATGTCTTACGGAATAATTCAGTTGGGACTCGGACATCACAATTAGGTAAATGGATTTTATACCCATTTATAAAAATGAGGAATTAAAGTGACTTGCAGAATGACACACCAGTGACTCCCGTTAGGAACAGAGCCCAGTGTAGCCTCTTGACTTCCCTAACCATGCAGCATTGCGTCTGTGTGTGTGTGTGTACGTGCACACACAAGGGACTCTGTGCTTAAGTATATATAGGGGAAGATGTTTGAATGAGTCTTTTTATTGGAAAGTGGTGACTTATGAACTGGTTTTTACAAGTTCAAGGGAACCAAAATGGTTGGTTGAGTTATTTGGAAATTTCTTTACATGTTAGAAGAAAAAAAGTAACTTCTTAATTCCTAAAGAAAGAAGAACCTGATTGCCATCCACTTCTAATATGCACTTACTAGACAATTAAGTGATCTGAATTTGCTTGCATTTCACTTCTATCGATTAAAGTTAAGTGGACATTACAGTGAAAATTACTTAATGGAAAAATCTGCCTTGAAGAAACCTTCTAATGGAGAAATTATTTTTGTACATTCCCTGAGTTTGCAATAAGACATTCCTATTTAATATCAATGTAGATTTTTTTTAAAAAACAGTGTGAGTGAAGATTATAATATTGATATGAATCAGACTGGGAGGTGATCAAGTACTTGATGCAGCCAGGAAAATGAATGATATATAGCAAAGGGAAAGGCTAGTGAAGGGAAAGCCCCATGGATTCATTCTCCAATTACTGCTAAAATGAGGCATCCCAGAATCCTGCCCTGTGTGTGCGCATATCAGTTATCCCTGTACATTTTGTTAGCCGTGCTGATTTTCTCTCCACCTCTGTCTTTAGATTATGGCTGGTGCTCCCTGCCTCTGACTAGAGTAAGGCACTGTAAGTGCCATCAGCTGAGATTTGGTTACTCAAATTTTGGCTTCCAGGTTTGATCTCCTGTTTTTCTGGTTGGCTTGATTTCTGCCCAGGAGTTTCAATGAATAAATTAAAAAACCTAGCAAACATCACTGACAGTCTCAAGTGAACTCTGACCTGCCATATTGTGAGGGCTGTTACTGGGAAGTTACTTTGTGATACTTACTGCCCAGCATCCCCACTCAGCAGTGCACCGGGATGAATCGCAGCCAACTGAAAGCACAGCGAAGTTAGCGCTCGGGAACTTGGAGTTCAGATCGCACACTTGAGACCCTGCTGCAGTGGCTTCTTATACCTGGGGGGGTTGGCACACACGGAGAGTAAAATCCCAGCCTTTCATCTCCTTGGGTAACGAGGGCTCGCAAGCGTGTTATTAGCCCTAGAGATTTTGTGCACTGTATGAGGCACAAAATCCCGGAATCTCTGAGTGTGAGCTCCCTATAAGCCACATCCCCATCATTCCCTGAAACTCTCACATACTAGGGACTATGTTATGGCTGGAGCTTTGAATGTCTTCCATTTCCCTTCTCTGATACCAGTATCTCTCTTACTTTCTTCTTATGTTAGGGGTTAGGTGTGCTCCCCATTTCCAGCTGACCTTCTCTTTGCCCATGCCAGAAAACCTGCGCGTGTATTCATGTCTCCAGTTTGTCTTCCCCCAACAGCCAGATTTTGCAGTCTAAGTAATATTAAGGCTTGTTTTAATTTTTTTTTCTTTTTTTTTTACATTACAAAATACGAGGGGCGAGAAGCTTTGCAAATGTGCTAAATTACTCAAATGGAAAAAAAGAAGTTGAAATTACAAATGAAGTGTGTTGAAATAAATTCGGTGTGGAATCTTGCAGCATTAGAATTAAGGACACTATTTCCAATTATGTCAGCATTTATTATTTCCCAACTCTCGCATTTTTACAAGTAGAACACACATTTTTATTTCTACTTCTCAGAAATGCTTTTCCTCTTTTTTATAAAAGGAAAAACAAGTATTGATGAGTAGAGAGGCTCTAGTGAAACATTGATTCATCTAGGTCCTATAATTTGAAAATTATTTCTAATAGCAAAAAGCAATGTCGTTTATTATGCCGTTTTGAATAAGATCATGGGAGAGAAACAGTAGAAACTCTCATTTCTGCTGACACTTTGTGTCTCAGAAATTGTTTCCTCTGGTACACTAATGAATCTTTTTTTTTTTTTTGCCCTTGTCTGACACAATTTACCTCTACCTTGGCAGGAAAAGTCACTTCCTCCTGTGAGTAAATGAGTGATAAAGGACAGATGAAAGGGCAGAAATGTGCAAGTGCCATCAAAACCCTCATTTTTGAGTTTTAATATGCTGCAGCTGCAGACGTGGAACGTTTCTCTTGCAGTTGAAAGCACAGCCAGCATGGGAATATTGGTAAGGTTACATGAATCCTTAAGAGTCGCAGCTTATTTGTATTCACTAATAAACTGGAACTAGGAGGATACTAACTGTATGGATACATTTTCAGCTGGAAACATCATGAAACAGCAATAAAGATTAGCGAGAGGGATTGATGGGGAAACAGAGACATTTGGAAAAGCAAGCTCAGATCAAAACAGGCTACAGTGAGATTTAAGCACTATTTTCCATTGCAAAAGCTAAGGTAAATATTAATACATAGCAGAGACTGATTCAGAACTGTCCCTCGTGGATATATTTTTCCTTTTGAAAGACTTACCAGTGCTCTGGCAACAATTGATATTGTTAAGTGTCAATAATTAAGTTAGTATTACTTCCTTCAAGATCTTGGAATTCCTGTATGAATTCATAATTTATCACTAACTTCAGTAGAAATGCAGATAATCTGAATCTCTGAAATTGGGCCATGTTTGCTGATTAAGGGTAGGATTTTTGAAAAAGCCAGAATCACTGGATGCTAAATCCCTATTCAAATTCAATAGGTACTTTTCAGTGATGGGTAAGTACCCCAATGCTTTAATTTTCATTAAGCATTTAGTTAGAAAATGTATTTTTGGCACACAGTATTGAGAATGGCAGGGAAATCCAGCACCATTTTGATGATAAATTCACAATACAGCAAGAAATCCAGAAAATCCTGATGTGTACTATATTGATGATAGAGCAATTCAATTAAATGTGTCATACTTAGTGGTGTAGGCACAAAGTAAATAATAAAAGCACCCTCAGATGCTGTTATACCTGGGCTAATGCACCTTCGTTTTTACCCTGATAGTGTTTCAAACCTGGTATGATAGAATTTGTCACTACTGGAGGTACCCATACACATGATAGCTGCTTCTGACATAATCTAGACCAAATGCACCTTTAAAGAGTAAATAAATTAATAAATAATGAACATTTTAATGATGCTAAGTAATGTACATTATTGTTTTAAAACAATTGTATTCAGGGACCAGAACAGTATTGTTTCTTATCTCTTTGCTCAGGATTGCTAACATCGGTTTGATAAGAAATTCCAGTTTTATGTCTCCCTGAAACATTATTTTGGGTGTGCAATCCTAAGAAGCAGAGGTCCATCTGGTGTAAATTTTTGGCCTCTGAAAGGAGCCAGCAGCCAGTGATTATGGATCCACCTAAGAGCAGGACAGGGGTACCAAGCTGCCTCATCTTCGAAAACCCCTTAAACATTGCTTCCAGCTGTTACACCACCACACCACCATGTCATTGTTTGGCCCCTCTGGTCAGACTATATCACAGTGACAAGGGTCCTGCATTCCTGTTCACAGCTGTAGTTCAATTTACTGTTACAAATTCAAATTAGTCTTCTTGTGCTACAAGGGAAAACAATACATCCTCCTGATCTGAGTGAACTTGTCCTAATATGCCTTCTTTGAAAGATCATACTATTAAAACAATTTGGACAAAGTTAAACTGGCGATATAGCCAATACCGAAGAGAAGATAAAACTTTAGGGCAGAGACAATGTGGACACCCAGTTTACACGTTTTTTTATTTTGGTGGACCTTGAGCGTCTTGTTGTATTCTATGCTCTCAAAAGTCTCTTCAACATTTTTAGAAAGAAGAGCTCTCTTGGACTAAAACCTAAAATGCTAAAAACTGCTTCTTTCCTGGGAGACTAGGGACACATGTTGTTTTAACTGACCACTGATGTGATATTTCTCATTGTCTGTAGAGTCATAAGGGATTTATGACATAGAAGTTTTTGTGTATAAACAACTTCGAGCTCTGCTGCACTACCAAGGGAAGCAAAGCAGGGAACAGTGGTTGTATTTTGTTTGTTTGTTTGTACGTCTGAGAGCAATACATTGTAGTGCACAGAAGAACTCAGGATGCAGGATCCTTGTAGCTACAAGGATTACAAAAAAATCCCACTTTGCTAGAAATGCCGTGCATAAATATAGCAGCTCAGGCACATTCCTACACTGTTCAGTCTTGCTTGGCTATTGCTGGCAATAATCATACAATGCAACAGTGTTTGACCTCCTGAAGACCAAGGTTTTTCAAATGTTAACACAATATTCACAGGTTCACTTTCCTCATAACATGGTTATATGCCTTGCATGTCACTTCTGGACTGGCCTGTGAAAAGTATTAGTTATCACTAAAATATGAATGTCACTTAAAGAGAAAAGATAAAGAAGACAGTCAGGATGTAGACTCCAGTCTCTTATCGTATTTCAGCACAGAGCCACTTGAGGAGCCAGCTCCAGTTTCCTTCCATGTGCCCTCTCCCCCTGTATTTCATGTGCATGCAGATAGATCCAGACAGTGCCTTTTCCTTGTGCCCATGGGTTTATTAAGATACCATGCACTCGCTCCCTTTCAGCGACCGCTGCCTCCCAAGGAGCAAGGAGTCCTTGGGGCTCCCAGCACAGCCAGCACCAGACTGGGTCCGTTAGCTGCCTGCTGGTATCACCGGGGGGATCAGCGTATCAGATGGGCCACTCCTTATCTGTGCCTTTCTTCTGCTAAAGCAATTCACTGATGTGAGGATAGGCCTGAGAACAAGTTGCTTTTCTTTTTCTCGTCTGTCATTTTTAATGTCTTCTTGCTTTATTGAGACTGAGTTTTCCCCGCCTCCTTTCTCTCATAAAACAATACTGAATCGGCGAGGTCCCGTGCAATGACGATTGCAGGAGCAAGGATGGTGGATTTGCTGAGACACTTGCTCTGCAGCAGCTGGAGTGGCAGGAAGAAGGACTTGGCTCAGAGGCTCACGCGTCTGTCTGCCATCACCTGGCCTCAGCTCGCTGCGCCGAGTCACTGGCTCCTCCGTAACGCCTGGTCTCTCTGGAAACCTGATTCTCTTTTTAGCTCTGTTCTTCATGCTACCGTACCAAGCATCTGCGATCAGATCTCGGTCTCAGCTGAAATGGTGTAAACCAGAAGTAACTGGGTGAGGGATTTTTTTTTAAATTTATTTATTTAACACAAGGGGTGGGTTTCCTGAAAGTCTGGGAGGTAGTGTGCCTTGTTCCTTCTCTTCACTGAGGTCATCGCTGGCACTTTTCCTGTCACACCTATGAGAAATAAGACATTGGTTTTTTTATAATATATGCCAAAACAACTTTGTGCACTCATCTTGCTCTGTAAAATTCTGATATTATTAACAGAACCCTTGTTCTTCCCTTCCTACTCTTTGAATTTGTATTTCTGCTGTGACAAACAAAAATTTAGGTTCTTTAGGATAGAGGCATTTTTTCCAGCAGCTCTCAAGCAATTTTTTTCTTGCTTAATTTTGAATAGTTCATCACTGAACATGCTTATTTCTGTAGAAGGGGATTACAAGCACCAGCTGTTCTTGACATCCTCACTCCATTATAACTGGACTCCTCTCCTAACTATAGCTGTGGTTGTAATAGTCTCACTTTCTTACAGAGTAAGCCATGAGGGCTACCATAGGAAGAGGGAGGACTGATGACAGAGAATTGCTGCTCCAACTAATGGAAATGTCTTTTTATTTCAAGTGATTTTGTTGCTACTTTGAGATACAAGAATACTTATCCCAAAAGGAATGATTGCCTGCATGCCTTCCCTGCTTTCCACGCTGAGTTCAGGTTCCCATAAGGAGTTATCAGATTGCATCTTAATAATCTCTTTACCATGCTCTACCTATTCAGTTGTTTTACCTTCTGTCATTCCTTCCACTGTATTTTATAATCCATGTTCCTTTTATCTTTATCCAGATTGTTGTTGTTTGTACAGTGATATTTCATGCAGGGCTCCAGGAGCTTTTAAGACACAAACAATCACAAGCACGTGCAGTTTACACTGATCATTCACTTTTCCCCTAGTGCAAACCCTGGCTGTACCTCTTCCTCTCCAAAGAACATCCCCTGGCCCACAGGGCAGGTTTTTTAGGAGAGCACGCTGACACTACAGTGCAAGCTTCTCTCTGAACACAGGGAACCAGCTCACAAGCCCTGCAAACTGGGAATACTGAATTTAAAACATCTCTGGGAGCTGTTGCTCAGGTCATGCAGGTGAACAAGAGGCGGAGCCCACACTGGCCCTTCTACAGTAAACCTTTCATCCTGCAAGAAATGGGAGGGGAGGGTACCAAGAGCAGCAACTGAGGTTTCCATTTGTCCTTTGCTCAGATGTCCACCAGCAGAAGCCCAAAATCCATTTACCTCATCTGGAGTCTGTCCATGGATTGCTGCAGATACTTAACCTAATTAAGACTTCTCAGTCCTAGGAGCTTTTACCCACATGTATCACTATAGGACTGCCAAGAAAGGTTAAAAAAACAACAGACAAAATACTCTCCTGAATGGCAACCTGGAAGTACAGCTCACTGGCAAACCAAAGCATAAAAGTGGGGCAGCTGGAAGATAAAAGCAGATGAATGGATGGGAATACTTCATACTTAATGAAGCATTAATACTTCTTTTTTTGAGCAATGGGACTCAGTGAAACCACGTGGCATGCATCCCTATTCTTAGTTCAAGCATTAAAATTCCTCTGACCTTTCAGGGCAAGAGATATTTTTTTCTAGGTGCAGATTCTCTTTCTTCTAGCTTTCCACTTCCTTTCTGGAAGTAACGTATTCTACTTGCCATTTGAGCAACACCATCAAAGCTGGCAGAACTATTTTCCTTCTAATTTAGCTAGGACTGCTGATTTTAAGTCTCTTGTTGATTATCCTAGACTGTAATGGATTTGCAAAATGCAGGTTTTGTAGGCTTGAAAGAGCAAATGCAAACAACCATGAGTCCACTTTACCTTCTTATTTTAGAAGCAAAATCCTGTTACTTAGATAGCAACCTTTACAGCTAATGTAATTATATCTCCATGTCTTTCTATTTGCCATATCAGAATGCATGAATCCTCAGAAATAGCAACAAGGAGGGAATGCAGAGTACAGTGAGCGTGTTAGCTAGATAGTGAGTAGAAAACTTGTAGTGTAGTAGATGAATATATAGTTGCTGAATTTAAAAAATTGTCTTTTTTGTTGATTGGATGATTTTAACATTTTAGAAGCATGCAGATGAAAACCTGCAAAGATGTAGTTCAAGATCATTCGTTTTGCAAAACTGCATATACAAAAGGTGAAGAATGCCTATGAGTTACTAAATTCAGCTTTGCAGTATCCTTTCAAGGTACGGTGATATTATTTTAAAGATCTGCATAAGTCACTCCTCCTGTACTGTGTGGAAACCCCGTGACAGAATTAGGAATACACTCAAGTTACTTAACTATGAGTCCTTCCTTTTTCCTCCTCATTCTTGTGCCTCCTTTACTACATACCTCCTAAAACCATAAGGCAAGAGGGTCTTAAAGAAACCCAGTCTCTGCTGTGCAACTGCGATTAATTACTGGAGCATGTCCATTCTGCACACTGAATAAAATCACCGCTTTGTGAATGTGTATCCTTTATACTAGAACTGATTTTTTAAGACTGTAGTTCAAAAACTTCAGACTCTTGGGATATATTTCAAGTAGGCAGAAAAGGCAGATATTCAAGCAAATAAACGTGTAGCAACCTCATGAAATGTTAGTAGGAAGAGGACCCTGTCACAAGGGTTACCAACAGGCATTTATGTAGAATAACTCAAAATAAATTTTTCATTACCACCTCCTCCCTCTGTGTCAGGACTATTTTCATTGGACATGTCTCCATTTATCTTGCTGTGTAACTCAAAAAAGCAAACAACTGAAAAAAAACCAACAAAATAACCTTGCGAGCAAACCGTAAAAATGATTATAACATTAGAGTATTATTTAATTACTTGTCTGTATCTGAGTAGAGAACAATTGCTTGCATGCATTAAAATCTGCAGTGCCTGCTACCACCAATTTCCCAGAGACTTTACAAATTCCTGGCAGCATGCATACAGGGGGTTGGAGTTTGGAATGGGCCATTTTGATTAAGTTATGGAATTCCACCGGGACTTTCAGATATGTCTATTCCAGAAAAAAAAAAAAAGAAGTTAGGCTACAGCACAAAACACATTTTTTGGTAATTTGGCTGCTAGTTTGGTTCAGACCAATATTTGGATGACATGCATTTCTTTTAACTGCTGTCCCTATCAAAGAATAGATATAATTTGGTTGGTTATAATTTCCATGTATAAGACATAAGCTTTATGAGAGGCTAGTTGAGATTTTGTTGCAAAGTTCAGACTTTTGCTTCTGAATAACTATTGTGCCACCTAGTGGGTATTAAACTACACTTTTAAACAGAGGGAAAGATTGGCTTAAAATATACCGGTGAATAATGAAACATAGCATTTATACAAATATTTCCAGTGACATGTTGAAACAAAGCATTTTCCCTTTTTGTCTGATTATTTACCAAGATGTTCCATTAAGGTAAAAAATATTCCATTTCAACTATATCATAGCATTTTGCTTACAACTGTATTAATGAAATATAGTTTTTAAAAAGGGCACACACAGAGTTCTTCACCTCCCTGGCAATAGATCCATTCCTTAATAAATTACTAGCACATTTCATATACTTTTATGCTTTGATCAAATTATCAGTATGAAAGGATATCCCCAAATCTCAGCTGTTAGGAATTTCCATTCTGTAATACAATTAAATAAATAAATACATTGAAAATGTTATTTTCTGACCAACTATGCCAATTTTCACTTGAAACCAAACTAAAATGCTTTAAAACATTATTATGATTGCATGATTTAAAGCATTATTTAGAAAAAATAATAATGTGATTAAAAACAACATTCTGACACAGTTTCTCTCATAAAATTTCTTTTTGCATATAAATAGTTCCAGTGTCCAAATACCTATATAGATTTCATTAGCTAATAGCTATTTCTTAGCAATTTTTCTCCTCTAGCTGAAACGTCTCAACAGTTGTGTTTTTTTTTCTTTCAGCTTTTTAAGTAAACCATCTGTCCAGTGTGGGAGTGTTGGTTTTGCTGCAGTAGATAGAAATAATATTTTAATCACCAAAGCCAATAACAATAAATTTCCCTTAGTGGAGTGTTTCCTAATATTGTTCAAGTCACTTCATTGCATCTTATGTAAATTGCCAAACTATCTATCATCGACAAAGGCTATGGTAGGTGGTCTGCATTTTTAGCACCTCCATGCAATGCCATCGTTACAGTAGAAAATGTAGTGGTCAGCAATAGTACAATTTAGAACCTTTTAGATTTCTCTCAGACTCAAGAGAACTTTAAACTCATATTATTTAACACATTTAAACGATGAACGCTAGAGATCTTTCATATAACAGGACCTGACACCAGGTAAAATGTCAGCTGGACCAGAGGCCTTGATAGCTCTTTGCCAGACCTTGATGTAAACACAAGTATTTTTTATTATTTTCCCTAAATAAATAACAAAGCAGAACTCATCTGCTTTCAGCAGCGTTTGTCAAAAAATATCTGAGATTCAGCATGAAGTTGACAGAAAATGGAATTACTTTCCAAAGAAAAAAAACATAGTTTTTGAAAAGGCAGAAAATCAAAACTGTGGTTTGAGTTTTCATTTATGTTTTTTATTTATGTTTTTTAGTTTGGGCTATTTGTTTTCCCTCCATGGAAAGGATTTCCAGAAAAAATATTTTCAATCTTCTGGTTTCAAGGCTTGACAGCATTTTGTCATTTCATTTTCTTCTTGCAGACAAATGAAATTGAGAAGTGTGTGTCAGGTGAGCTTCTTTAAAGCTCAGTGTCCAGGCTCTCTGTCTTCTTTGATACTTGAAAAATGTTTGTACTGTTTTCCAGTTTTCCCTGGTGGTATATTGTGTCAGTGAGCAAACGGTAAAAGCAAAAATGTATTTATGTTTACAGCATAATCAATTGATTACTTTGTTTTAAAGCAGTTTTGTTAAAGATAGTAAAGAGGTCTGCTATTGAGATCTGTTGTTCCCTGTAAAGGTTCTTAAAGGCTAATACTCACATTAAATATGGATTTTAAATGCATGCAAGGATTACTAAAAGTAGGACTGGATTACAAATACAGTAAAATTTACTTGTTTTATGTAGCATTGGTAACAAGCTCATCTTGTTATTAATTTGCTCAAACATTATTATTTTTTTAGAGAAGGATGCCGTTTTAGCAAAAGAGAAGAAATTCACTTAGAAGGCTTGAAAATTTTTTTCTCTCTACCTGGGCACATATTTTTCCATGTCTATTCAAGGTATTCTAGCACTTAACATCAACTGGGAGGACAATATAGTTAAGTGTAAGAATTCCCATTGTTTCACATGATCAACACTTTAATGTGATCTTTAAATGCCACATTGGGAGGGTTGTCTGTGGTGTCAATGGACTATTTCATAAAGAGATAGCTGAATGTACAGTGAAATTTTAGATCATGACTTCGATTCAACATCATAATTAATAACAAAATATTAAGAAAATCTATGTAAAAAGTGTATATATAACAAATATTAAAATGAAGTCTCTAAGAGGGATAGGTTTTTAATCAAAGGAAAAAATATGCACCTCACGCATAAACGAGATAATTAAATTGCTGGTATTCTTCTTTCATCTCAAGCTAATATCACGTTTAAATTCAATGCAGTAACCAACTCCTCAGCCAAACCTTCCTGTCCCCAGATACCTGCAAAGTCAGTCAGTTGCTCAAAGCGAGTAAAACTCTCAGTATTTGTTTGTCATTCTGACTACGTTTCGGACCGCATGTCTGTTTCCTCCAATATCAATCAGACAGATGGGATGTAATTCCAATAAAGCTCTCTGAAGGAGAAACTGCCTGGAATTCAGATAATTTCCTCTCTTCATAAGAATGCACTTTGTAGATTTAACTGTTTGAGCTGATAGTCAATATTTACTGTAATTTTAATTAAGCAAGACCTGATTTGCTCTGGTTTTCAAGCATTTGAAAATTGTAGACACATCCAAGCTCAGGCTTTTGAAGGTTTCACTTTGTTCTGTACGAGTTGTTCAGACAATAACCACCAAGTGCACGTGCCTGAGAAAGACAAGTACCGTTCCTTCAGCAAGTCTGCTGCTGCTACCCGGGCTAAACCTTCACTGCCCTTAGGCCATATCACAACTGGGATTAGTAGCTCATTTCTGAAGCTTCTCCCTGGAATCATTTTAGAGGATTGCAAGACAGGATTACTTTGAAACTAAAAGCCATGGAGTGAATGAGTATTGGGTCACTGAGGCTAAAGAATAAATAAATAATAAATAGCATAGAAACACTTATTCAGCAAATGTGAATATCTGTTAAAATTACTGTCCTTTAAACTATGCAGACTAGGATGTATGTTTGTTATATATGGCATATTTGCAAAAATTATGCAAGAGAATTAGACATTTCATGTAAAAAATTCAATCTTAAATGGAAGTCTTAAGTGCGTGCAAGGGATCAGAAATAGCCATCTGGATTTTTGAAATGGCAACAGATGCAATATGTCTGAGATTTTTTTTCTTTTCTGGTCCTAGTGGTAACTCAGTATTTATTCTTACTTTTGTAGCTGTGTAAATAAGCAGATGTTTCCACTGAAATCACTGACCATTAAAACACATTAGTATTCAAAGTTACATTTCTATCATAATATAAAAACCCTCGGTGAAGGGTTCATACTACATGAAGTAAGGTGTTTGGAAGAGTATAAGCAAGTGAGGCCCGCAGTGGCTGGTGCAGGTGCAGCTGGGCAGTATGAACGTAAGCCTCTCAGTCCAAGTGAAGGAGATGGTAGATGTTTGGCAAAAGCTAATTGGCAAATTAAGGCATAAAAGAGGCTTTTCCCATGGCCCAGCTTTAGATACTGAATTTCCTGGCTGTGTTAGGTGGGCAGTCCCAGGTGCTCCCGGTGTGGCATCCTTATGCGTCCCAGCAGGAACACTTGAGGTTCTCTTCCCCGGGAGGGATGCTCCCTTCTGCTGCTTGGTGCTGTGCATCAGGTTCTCTAAACGCTCTCCAAAGTAATGTAAACAATATGTATGATTAAAGAAATGAGTTCCTACTTTGCTCATGCTAGACCTCACACACTAGCAGCAACCACACTGTAAGCAAATAATAAGCAAATCTAATTCATTAATCACAAAAGCAATTTTAAAGCACTGACATTAAATCTAGGTAATTTTGGTAAGTGTAAGCAAAACATCTTTATGGATGGAAAATGGAAGAGCTTAGGTTGAAGTGTTAGTGGGTTATGTTTGACTGAGCTTTATCTATATCAAGTTGATAGCTAATTAGTGAAAGATGCAGTCTTTCCATAAACCAGTATGTGGAATAATGTGACAAAAGTATGTGTATATATATCCACAGATATATGTGTGTGTGTATATATACACACATATGCGTAGATATATACACACACTCGTGTGTATATATATCTGCAGATATATACATATACTTTCATCTGCAGCTATATACACACACACTTTTGTCACATTCTATGTGACATATTTGTATGTATATATTCTTACGTGTATATGTGTATTCTTATGTGTATACATATAAAAGTATAACAAGTTATTTGTATCTACTGTGAATGTGTAAGACAGTGGCCAGGATATTTCATAATGGGATTGATTTCTATGGCTCTTATTCTCATCTGCAAAGATCAAAACTATATTGAGTGTAATACATTTAATAATTAGTGTAAGTAAGTCATGGTCAATTTGGGGTCCTGTTCACTGATAATTACACTATGCTTCCTGTTATCACATACACATTCATAAGGAATCCTGTAGCTTGTGCTACACTAGCTGCAAGTGGTGTGAGCTGCTGTATAATAAATGAAAAACTGTGAATGCTAGTGTGATTACTTGCATCTTCATTTTTTTCATTTCAAGTTTTTAAAATTCTTTATTGTATTTGAGAACAAACTCTGTGTGATTTGAAAAAAAGGTAGATGTAATCTTGGGAATAATTTCAGGAAAACTTTAGGAAGGAAGGAAAATGAGGAAAATAGAAAAATAAGGAAAGCAATTTTCTTGTCTGTGCAAACAGATGAGATGTGAAATTCTTCAATCGTAAAGGCTTGCGGGTTTTGAGCTCACATCTAGCCAAGGCCATAGAGTGCCGTCTGACTTCCCGGAAAATGCATCTTAGATCGCTTTAAAGACAGCGAGAAAATAGACTTCACTGCAAAAATGGAGGGTGTCTGTTTGTGAATAGGAAGGTTTAAGGAAAGGAAAAAATTTGGTGAACTGAACTGTGAATTATTCACAAAACAGCTGAAATATGAAATAAGCAGAGAGAAATGCAGTGAAAATGTGTGACAGAACTGTTCCTACAGTCTATTCTATTTTACTTTCTATTTACAGCCATGTGGAATGAATTAGACTATTCCAAAAATTCAGGCTTTCAAATCTGTTATACCCATTTATTAAAATTAGCGACCATTTCTGTAGCTGCTTTCTCCTTCCCTGCCAATGGGTCTTAGTGGGATATCTAATATCTCAGTCCCTCCAATGGGGCAGGGAGCAGAGGCACACTGGGAAGGATGTATGTGAATGTTTGTATAGCCATTGCCTGTACTGGGCCTACACTTTCCCTGAATAACGCTGGGAAGTGTACATTGCCTCTGGTGTTCTCTGGCCTGTACCTTTCATAAGCTTTTATTAAAAAGCAGAAACAAGAACAAAAAAAACCCAAACCATGGTGAATAGCACAGAAGTAGTCTTAGGTAAGTAATTATATATTCTTGGGCTAAAAACAGTTTCCTTTGTTACTCCCTGGCTTGAAATTGTAATGTAGTGTATCGTATCAGTAATTTGTAAACTCTTAACCTGGTATATAAACCTCTAATCATTTCACAGTTTGGTTCATTTGCCTCACTCAGGCTGTGCTGCACTGTTTGTTTTGCCAAAATATTTGTGGCTGCTTTCCCACTTGGTTGCACATCGTTCTGTCTTTGAGCCTGGCTTGCTGGGCAGGTGCTGGCGGGCTGTACTGCCCATCACGCTGTCGTCTTGTCGAACCCAGGACGCTCTCTCTTTCCCTGTAGCACTTCTTATAGTGAAAGCAGAAAATGCCTGTCTGTTTTGGAAAATAATGGGTAACTTAGCTTGCTTTGGCTTCCTAAAGGCAAGAAAATCCTGTTGCGCTGATCTGGTATGTTATGGTGGTGGTGGCGGTAGTGATAGTTTTTTCCTATGCAGATGAGCATATGGGTAATACATTTTTTATTGAATTAAACGGTTCAGTTACAAGAGCTTGTAGAAGAGCCAGAATAACAAAAGACTGTACCCATTGTCCTGCTAGCACTTCCGTTTTATCAAATAGTCCAGTCAGTGTGAGTTTAGGGGTCCCTTTAGTGCCTGAGGATTTTAAAAAGCCGAGTTCCGGCTTGCAGGATTGCACTGGGCAGCAGGGAGCTGTCGGTGGGTTGCTCTCAGTCCCTCCTCTTCCTCAGTTACTGTACTGCTAAGGATTGCGCAGGTTTTCATTGAAGCAGTGGCTTAGAGAAGTTACTTTGAAGTCCAGGGATGGGAGAACTGACCTGAGAAATAAAGGTTTGGCTCCAGCACTTGCTCGGCGTCTTGAAAGACTGCAGCTGGTTTTCCCAGGCTTCCTCATGAGGAGTGTTTCGAAGCATGGCATTTCCGAAAGGATTTATTGGTTTATTTACATTGAAACTCCATTTCAAAGTCTACAATTAAACAGAATTCACAATCAGTTTATGGACTTAGTGATGGATAGTGCAGCATTTACAATTTTGCAAGATTATTTGTATCTTTTATGTGGTGGTTGTTTTGGACTTCCAAGGCTAACACTTAGGTTAGTTTATGGTTGTATTATGCAATGCAAATGGGAAGCACTACCAAACTGTCAACTATTTTTATTTCTTAGTGATACTGTTATTTCTACTATCACTTCTAAGTGATACTGGTTTTTATTCTATGCCCTGTAGTGAAAGTTTAATTTCCTTTATCAGTATCTTCTGCCTGGTCCTTTCTTGTGTATTAGAAGATACTAACTTGTCTTTGTTTATGATAAAGCTGATGTCTGTGGAGTGGATGCTTTCCGGCTTTCATCCTCTGCTTTCTGTCCCCAATGTCAGTGAAGGAAGGTCTGCACCCTATAACATTAATCATTTCTGGCATATATTTAGCAAATATCGTTATTTTAGATCTCTCTCATACTATTCTGGTTTTGACCTCATCCTATCTGACAGCTCTGGAAAAGATGCCTGCTTCCTAGGAAGACATTGCAAGAAGGACAGTTTCCAGCAATCCTGTTTGAGTCAAAGTTTTTTCCCCCACTGTGAGTAACCACCCTGGCCCATAAACAACTGGCAAGAACATTGTCAACACTTGCTTAAGTGGTTGCTCACAAGTGAACTCTGTGTTTGTTGCACCCATGCATTGGAAGGGGCAAGGCAAACTTGAATACTGCTTCACTGTCTTCATTATCATACATTGGGTTTCCGTGGGCCTTCGTTTGTAATTTTTGAGTATGCGGGATCTCCATTTTTATAGACATGTAAATGAATGTCGTCTTTGGTCAAGGCAAGGGAGTGAGCTGGTATGAGTGTGCCTGAGGGGGTGTGAATGAAAAACAAGAGAGCGTGCTTCTTGTCCAGACCTCTGCTTGCCTTTTTGTAAATGACTTTCTGCAGACTTTCATTTCATTAGTGTAGGTGGGATGAGTCTCTCTCTCATGCAGTGCAGATTTGACTTCTTCAGCTTCTTTGAAGCAGTATGATAGGAATCGATGAGGACGCATTGCTGTATGCTTGGTGGCCTGAGCTACACCAGTTCCATAGTCAGAAGCAGTATATCTTGAGGAAGAAAAAAAAGAAACATACTGTGTCCCACAGCTTTTCTAATAGATGGCAAGGACATGATGAAATTGTGTCAGAGAAGTTCATTTAGATTTTCCTGGGAAAGGAACAATTGAAATGGTAAAAAATACTGAATATTTTAGAGCAGCAGCTTGAGAAATTTTCAGAATATCTTTTTGCCTGAAATTTCATGCAAAACTGCACATTTCTTTCATATGAACTTTGCATAGAAAAGAAAACTTGGAATGCCAAAGTTTTTTGATAAAAGATCATTTTAGTTTCAACGTACTTTGATTTTAAGAAAATCAAAGTTATCAATGTTAGGTTACAGCTTATAAAAATCTTACCATTTTTCTTTTTAGAAATTGTTTGAGTTGCTCCAAATTTTCAGTCTTTCTATCAGGAAAAGAGTTAAATTTAACTGTGTAATTTCCCAGAGCAATATTTACTGTTGTTATTATTATGTTCACATCCTGTGTGTTACAATGATGAATGCATTAAAAGTGGATTGAATTAGATTAGAATAAGGCAGCATCATCGTAACTTTGTCTTCCTATTAATAAAGAGAAAAAATAATATTTCATTTACACTAGATATCAAAATATGGGAGGGGTTGTCTTAGTTATTGTGCATGAGCTAAGGGAAGGAATTGTTGGTCTGTTTACTGCATATGGCAAAGAAACTGCACCATTTAAAATCACATATTGTCTTCTGGCTTGCTAAAAAAACCAAGTACAGTTCAAGGGAAAACAGAATTTAGAAATTAATTAATGAACCAAACCCCAAACCTCTTCTTTTGGGTAAATATTTTGTGTAACACCAGTGCATTGGGATACTCATTGTTATCTCATGCCATAACATATTGACTCTGGAAGGATTCACAGTTAGAAAATGAACAAAATTTCTCTTTGACAGCATATTTTGTTGAACATTTGTGGTCCATGAAGGACTTTTTGATCAGAATTCTTGCTTCTTGATGATATAATTGATTTATTACAATGAATCTAGTCAGTTGACCACAGAAGTTAATGAAATAAGGGAAATCCAAATTCCTATTCTGAGCATGTCTTCATTTTACATAAGTTCTTGGGGAAAAGGATTAAGGCTTAATTATGAATCCCTTTCATGCTTTTTTCCTCTTTTCCTAAAGTGTTTAACGATTGCTTTAACATACATCTGCCAAACATTTTTTCCTGACTCTAGAGACCATATTTTCAAAGGAAATTTTACATATGTTACCCCAAAGACATTCTGAAGTCATTAGATGTACAAAATCCTTAGTCCAAGTATAAAAATGTGCATGAAAAATGAATATGCATGAAAAATGAATATTGGCATGTGCAAAAAGCGCTAATGAGAACTTCTAGTACTTTTATCAGGTAGCCGAAATGTAGATGAAAATGAAAAGATCTTTGCAGCCTCACAGATTAGAGTAGCTTCACACAGTGAAACGATGCTGGCTTGTATCTCTATAGTTTAAGGAAAGACAGAACAATATTTTTGTTTGTTATTAGCTGTAGCTGGAGGCAGCAGAGGCTGGGGCTGTGTTTTGCTAGTGCCAGGATAGCACTGGGGACCAGCATGGATTTGAACTTGGAGGATTTGTGGTTGCATGTGTCTGGCATTTAGTTTTTGAAGGCTGCAGGATAGGGGGCTGTTGAGATGTAGAGTTCCGGGCAGATCTATCAGGGAGTGTTTTAATTAAGACTTAGAGTTAGGGGGCATTTTAATACTACCGCTGGTTCAAATTCTCCTGAGATTTTGGTTCCTCTGTGACAGACTGTTTTTAAGGAAACACTAGCGATTACTACAAAGAGCTCAGATTAATCAAAGCTGTAAGCTGAGTACTACCACATACATGTTTGACTTGGAATGTGTCACAGGCAGCTTGGCTTTTAAAGACATCTTTCAGAGTGCTGAAGGGATTTGATGTATGAGTATGAGGACGATTATCTATTTACCATCTTCACCTGTTCACTTGATTTTTGTTTGTTTTTTCCCTGCTGCAGACTATGTCAGAGAGCCACAATGATCATGCAAAATAATAGTTCAGCCTCGTCCCTGTTTTCAAATGTGAGCTCCTTCTGGAAGAGAGATTCGCATGGGCCAGGACTCCTTGATGAAGCAGCATCGCTCATCGGCAGCTATGATTTCCCTCAGACCACAGAGAGTTTTCCCTTCTCCACTGTGGAATCAACAAACATGTCCCTAAATGCCACAAGCAAAGACCCTCTGGGTGGACACACTGTCTGGCAAGTAGTTTTGATTGCTTTCCTCACTGGGATCCTTGCACTGGTGACCATCATAGGAAACATCCTAGTGATTGTTGCATTTAAGGTTAACAAACAACTGAAAACGGTCAACAACTACTTCTTGTTGAGTCTTGCTTGTGCAGATTTGATCATCGGTGTTATTTCCATGAATCTTTACACCACGTACATCATCATGGACCACTGGGCTTTGGGAAACTTGGCCTGTGATCTTTGGCTCTCCATTGACTATGTCGCCAGTAATGCCTCTGTCATGAATCTCCTTGTCATAAGTTTTGACAGGTATTTTTCCATCACTAGGCCACTTACATACAGAGCCAAACGAACAACCAAAAGGGCTGGGGTGATGATTGGTTTAGCATGGATCATCTCTTTTGTTCTTTGGGCCCCTGCCATCTTGTTCTGGCAGTATTTTGTCGGGGAGAGGACTGTGCCTCCTGATGAATGTTTCATTCAGTTTCTAAGTGAACCTGTCATCACTTTTGGCACTGCCATAGCTGCCTTTTACTTGCCAGTCACCATTATGAGTATTTTGTATTGGAGGATCTACAAGGAGACCGAGAAACGCACCAAAGAGTTAGCAGGGCTACAGGCTTCGGGCAGTGAAGCAGAGGCAGCACGCTTCGTCCACCAGACAGGCAGCTCCCGGAGCTGCAGCAGCTACGAGCTGCAGCGGCAGAGCATGAAACGCTCCACCCGAAGGAAATACAGACGCTGCCACTTCTGGCTCACAATGAAGAGCTGGGAACCCAACGCAGACCAGGGGGACCAAGAGCACAGCAGCAGCGACAGCTGGAACAACAATGATGCTGCTGCCTCCCTTGAGAATTCAGCCTCCTCTGACGAGGAAGACATCGCTGCAGAAACCAGAGCCATCTATTCAATCGTGCTGAAGCTACCCGGTCACAGCGCCATCCTCAATTCGACGAAACTACCCTCCTCGGAAGATTTGCATGAGTCAGGGGATGAACTGCAGAAATCTGACACAGAATCGAAGGAAAAGAAACCTAAAAAATTGCACCCTCCCAAAAGTGTTCAGGATGGTGGAAACTTCCAAAAGAGCTTTTCTAAGCTTCCAATTCAGCCAGGGTCAGCAGAGACAACCACAGCTTCTGATGGCATCTCATCAGTGACCAAGGCATCTGCAGCCCTGCCCTTGTCCTTCAAGGAAGCAACCCTGGCAAAAAAGTTTGCCTTGAAGACCAGAAGTCAGATCACAAAGCGAAAACGAATGTCACTTATCAAAGAAAAGAAAGCGGCACAGACGCTCAGTGCCATTTTGTTTGCCTTCATCATTACCTGGACCCCATATAACATCATGGTTCTGGTGAACACCTTTTGCAGCTGTATCCCCAAAACTTTCTGGAACCTGGGGTACTGGCTTTGCTACATCAATAGCACGGTGAACCCCATGTGCTATGCACTGTGTAACAAAACATTCAGAAACACTTTCAAGATGCTACTGCTGTGCCAGTGTGACAAACGGAAACGACGCAAACAGCAGTATCAGCAAAGGCAGTCCGTCATTTTTCATAAGCGGATCCCTAGGGAGGCTTCATAGAATAGTATTTTTTAAACAATTTAAAAAAATAACGAAGTGGGGATGGGATGGGATGGGATGGGATGGGATGGGATGGGATGGGATGGGATGGGATGGGACAGGATAGACAGGATGGCACGGGATAGGACGGGACAGGAAGGCACGGGACAGGACGGGACAGGATGGGATTGGACGGGACGGGATGGGATGGGTTGGGATGGGATGGGATGGGGTGGGAGGGTGGTTCCAGGGTGCTGATTCAAACATTTAAACATCAAGACGTGAAAGCAGCTGCCAGGCTTATGTATCCTTTTAATAAATCCAGTTTAATACAAAAATCAAGTCTGCATTCAGCAAAAACTAACAAACTTCAATGTTTTTACTAAGGAATGAAAGACTTAATAAAGTTTTCCTACAAATTTGCAAGAAGCTGTATAGCAATTATAAACCCATTACTGATCTGCCCAGCTCTTTGATTATAATCAACTCTGGGATCTCAGGTAAGCACATCTAGCTAGCCCAACTCTTCTGTTTCCAAGGAATCCAACAACTTTCAAGTCACATACAGATGTAGCAAGCTAGCGAAACAGGATTATGAAATTATTTGAGACATTGTATAGGTTGAAAAATTGCTTCTTGTTGTACAGGTAGAGCTTCCTGTCTACTTCTCTTCTGGTGTATTGTTAATTGTACCCCTGATTCCTGATTGCCGAGTATCTCTGTGTGCAGCTCATGTTATATGTGTGTGTGTGTGAGTGTGTATGTATGCATAACATACATTCACACCTCTAAAATACACACATACCAGGAAAGAGGTGATCTATTGTTCTAGGTTTTACAGGGCACCCCATCACGATTACATGTGAGTGAAATTAAGAAATAAAAAAATCAAATCATATTAAAAATATATATCTCATCATTTGCCACCTGAAATTCAAGTTTATCTTTGAAACCAAAAACATGTTGTCCACATTTCAAATGGAGAGAACCAAAGGGTAGCCTGGGAGCCTAACAGTCTACAGACGTTTATAATGGGGCACATGCCCAGTAAAACCTTAATCTTGAGCACGGTATCTCTTCCCCAAAGTGATCACGCCTCTTTAAAAGACACGAAGGTGAAAGGAATTGAAGGCTACATTCAGGACACAGTATGAAGTTGTCTTTGTAGGGTGTAGGATGACAAGAGCCCACATCTGAGCCGCACAGTACTGATGCTCGAAGGGAGCTGCTCAGGACCCAGGCGGGCGCAGCCATCCGCAGGAGCCCCGTTTCATGCTTGGGCGGCTGCAGCTGCGGCTGCGCTGCTGTCGGGGCACGCACGGACGCTGCAACACCTTGTCCTGAGTTGCACCGTGTGGATGCACCGCCCTTCTCAGAGCCAGCTCACATCCGATGCACGGTATCCGTACGGCTTCCAACGAAAGTTCAATTTGTAATATTCTGTCTAAACTTGGTGGAGCTCCCTGCTTGCACTGTCTGCCCAAGTGACCGTCAGATGCAAAAGATTTGTGTAAAAGAAATGCTTTGGTTTTGCACATGAAGGATGCTCACTAAAAAGTGTTTCTTTTCCAGAACCTGTTTTAAACATCATCAGGAGAAGTGTACCTAAATCCATTTAATGCCAGGTTATTCTGTGTTGCGAAAAACGTGATATTGCCAATTTGTAACCTGGCAATTTTTGATAAAGAAAATTTTAAAAGGGCTTTAATATTTATAGCTTAGGCATGACCAGTATTTCCTGGTATTTGTGATGTGGTCTGCACCAAACATGATTTATAAAAGTCAGAGATCCCCTGGGGAAAGGATTGTACTTTAAACTATTGTTCTAAATCCGATTTAGTTACATGTTGAAAGATAATTTTGTATTCTCCTTTGAACTGACCAAAACTTTTTTATTGCTTAGACTCTTATTTTGCTGAAAATAAAACAAAACAGATTTCTTCTTTTAAAAAGGGGCATCAGTGTTGTGAACACAGAACTGATGTTAAAGCTGCTTTTGTATTCAGTGTGAGATGGTGTTTACAGATGATTTTGACAACAGTGGAAATATATTAAATGGTGTCTGTGTATCTGAACTATTTAATTTTGTGTTATGTTCATATGAAGAAATATTTATACATACTTCACCAAATGTTTTATTTAATGTTGATAAATATTGCTCTTCAGTCCTCAGCTGTAGTGTCCTTTAAAGTGATTCATAAAGGTCTGCTTGAGAAATGAATAGAGTATACTTCGCTTTCTTGTCACTAAAACAAATACTCTTGACATACAAGTCTTTCTTTTGTCTGAGTTGTTTAAAAAAAATCTGCCTAAAGGTAATCTTGTAAATGATATTGCAAGTCTACTGCAATTACAAGTTCAGTATAAAACACGCAAGTTAAAGCTTCATCTGTAAGTCACAAGTGCATTTTGAGCTAAAGATACCCCGAATTGGTTTACCGGTTTGGTAGCCACATACAACCAAAGTCTTATAAGGCACCCATGTTGCAAAGAAAATGAATGACCTTTATTTATAGAAAGAATCATATATTTGAAATACATTCATTACTCAAGTTGACCTAACTAATGTTTTAACACTTAAATATATATCTATACCTATATATATTGCCATATTATTATCTTCTGATATCTAGAGTAGTGCTGTGCCCCTAATACACAAAACGTGAGAGCATGTAAGGAAGCCAGAGTTCATCAGGGGGTTTTATAGTATATTAGTATTGATTTTACAATGGGAAACTATTATTTTTAATGAAGTTAAGCTTTCTTGAAAGCGGCTGTCACCACTGTTTACATAATAGGAAGAGTTAAACCCTTGGATTGTTTTAACAGAGAAATAAATGACCTGTCTTTTGATGTGTGAACAGGCTTTAAAATGTTATTTACAGGCATCATAAAATGTGTATGTACACACATATTGTAGCATAGATCAATTTAGTTATTATTTATTTAATGGAATATGCACTATAAAATATTAAGAATTTGGCTGTGTTACAAGTACAGTGGGGATCAAATTAATTTGTATTTTATATGTCTATGTGTTTGCTTTAAACCCATGCACACACAAAAATTTTAGCTATATGCACAAGTGGATATATTATTTATGAATACAAGCGCACATGATAGGTTGCAGAAGATGAACAATGCAAGACCAAAAGGTACAGTCTGACGCAGCACTACTTTTAAGTACGAATGATGTAATATTTCATCTGTTTTGAGGAAAATTAAGTCAGAAACATGATAGAAAGCATCATTCTGAGGGCAGACAAACAGCTCAGTCCCATTATCACTCCTTACATGGAAAGCTGGCTTTTCAGAGACCAGGCATCATCCCCATTAATTGCAATAATACAAGATTAGACTCCATATGAAGAGGATCAAAAAATCAGAAGCGATAGCCAGACAAGAGCCATTGGGCTGTCTGGAGAAAGCTTTGTAGAATAGACCCCAATCACTGTCAGCCTCCAAACAGCTCTAAGACAACAAAATGCGTTATAATATATGCTTGGCTTTCTTGATGTAAAATTGTGATAGAAGTTTATTGCTTCTGTACCAGTATAGGCTGTGAGAAATGTCTGATCCAAAGATCCAGGGACAGGTGTCATGGTGCAGGAAGCACTTCATCCTACCCCAGCGTAGCACACGTCCTACAAATGTAAGCTGCGGATCGGTGCGGCACTGTTCTAAAGCTGAGGGAGTATAGAAAAGGCCTGAGCACTTCCCAGGATCTAGACCTGTGGATTTATATGTCCCGAACCATAAATGACCTAAAGGAATCTGGCAGTTTTGTGAGGATACCCACACAGATGTTCTGAGGCAGTTGGTGACCTTTCTCAAGTATGTACAACTTCCTTATTTTGTTGTCTTGATTATTATATTTCCTTCTGCAAGAATATTCTAAAAAGTCTTGGCTCATTATCAACCTTGTATATGTAACAAGTGAATACAAGGCCCAAAGTACACTCGGTTTGCCTCTATAGAATGCACACATCAAAGCAAAAGGAAATTTTTATCTTTTTTCCTTGATCAGCAGCATCTGTAATTTTGAATATACGGTTATCATCATGCTACCATATATACAGTAGGGATAGTCATGGACTGTCATGCTGAGCTATTTATAAACTGCATTTCACTTGTCCCCTTGACCGTCTGACTATTTATGCATCCCTATTCAAATTCATATTTGAGATTCCAAACCCTCATTCTACTCCAAATGGTTCCCAGATTCTTTTCCTAAAATGTGCTTTACAAGCTTGTCTTGGTATCAGGCTTTTTTTTTTCCTTTCATAATATTCCTATGCAAAGTTAATGTGCTCTTAGACTATCAGAAGGCACATTACTAGCTCCAGCAGTTGTAGTGTTGAGGTCTGATACTTTCTTTTCTAAAGATACATAAGGCTTATCAAAAAGAACTGGAGCAGGATCCACATAGTCCAGGTCCTTATTGGCAGAAATGGTCTGTACCACGGTTTGGCTGTTCACAAGCCTGACCTTCTTTGGGGCATCTGGGGATGCCCTGCCCCTAAGGACGTGCTGCCAAGCCCCCACTAGCTTGATCGTCATCCAGTTCATGAATTGTCACGTATTTTAATGCATTCTAAACACATACATATTCATTGTGATAACTGAATATTCTTTGACCTGTGTAAATCTACTGTCTCTTTTCATAACTTGCTTCGAGCTTCTGTGATTTTCTATTTTATGTATTCCTTTTATCTTTTATGTATTTACCCATGCAAATACCACTGCACTTGCTTCTGGGAGCAGGTCAAAGTAATATATATTTGTAGATTGCTTCTTGTTAACCCAAAGGATATTTACAGAAGTCTGGTAGAGCTGAGGTGTTCGTAATGATGACTGCCTTTTCTGTCTCATGAGCTGCACTCCCATGATACCCAAGCACTTCTATTTGGAAACTTAGATAAAGCATATATGGCATTCTGGTTTTCATAGAATTAAAAATCTGATTTAATTAGGATTTTCTGCCTTGTGTCAGGCATAGATCATTTGTAGGTTCTGCACTTTCCTACTTCTACTTTTAGGAGCTGCCAGACAGATACTGGGGAAAATACTAATTTGTAATGTCTGATACCTGGGCATTTTTGTACTTCAGCTTTTAAAGTAAGCAGACAGGGAGTAGCTAATCCAGTTGTGCTATTTGTTGGAAATGAGCATGAACAGGGATGTTTGGAACTATGTTTGTTCTATTTCATACACTGTGGCACCACAATTGGCTGAGATTGACCATCACAGTATTTGATGTCACTGACAGGTCTTCACAGTTTTAATTGGCAAACTCATTAACTGTGCCCTACTGGCATTCAGGACTTGGACAACTTTTCACCACCCACATTGTACATTCAAAATATAACATAGATTGCCATTTGTTTTCTCAAGAAAGATTGTTATTTTCAGATACCTTCCTAGATGCGCTTGAGGATTTTTTTGCTTGATTTTAAATATTAAAATGGCTCATGGGAGTTTCAGTGAGCCCTGACAGAGATTGTTTAATGGAAGGAGTACAGGTAACACAGGAAAACATTAAGATAAGTGCTACTTATTTCATGGCTTATTCCAACATGTATGGTGTGGTATGCATATTGTACCTATACATCTCTATGCACTACGTATATCTCAGAAGGATAACGTATGTATGACATAGTATGGTGCATGTACATATAGAGAGATGCACGCACATCTAGAGCAATGTATACGGATGTATATACAAACTTACGCTGAAATTGTCAGCCGTGGTAAACATTGCCTTTGATGCCTCATCAGTTGTAACTGGACGGTGGAACTGTGTTTAAGTCTACTCTGCTTAGCTGCAAGAAAAAGTTTCCACACTTTTCCTTAGTGCATATTTTTCCAATTGCATTGTCTTTATTTCTGAATGTGGTGTTTTCAGTGTATTGTACTGGCTCTTCAGTCATTACCCAAAATTTAGAAATGCATGACCAGATTTCACTTATTGAGCTATTGCATCAATACTGCACTAGGTTTAACTTAACCAAAATCACTCCGGCTTTGCCAAATAGGAAAAAAAAGGCCTTTATTTCTAACAGTAGATTCCATCTAAGTTCACGTAAGAGAAACTCCTATGTTCATGTGAACATCACTGTCAGTTTCTCAACATGGGTACAGGAATTCAGTCACTATTAAAACAGTTTGAGGCAAATGTCACATATATATAAAGGCAAAATAAAGCAACTCACCACTGCAAATTATTTAAGGTAACAAGAACAGCACTCCTCCCATTAGAAAGGAGAGGAAAGAATTATCATCCTCCCTCACTCCATCCTATTGCTCTGCCCTTTCTGTTGCATGGAATAATACTTTTCATTTGCCTGACCCACAGGTGGAATTGTGCAAACTTTAAAAACCTTGTTTGCCTGGTAGGGCTGAGAAGTGCACAGTATATCTAGACTATTCACCCTCTTCCAGTTTTGTAAACAATAAAACCTTGACTGAGTTTAACTGGGATGTATGATGCTGGCCTCAGGGAAGGTCTTCCGAAAATGGTGATAAAACCATTCAACTCAGCTGTAGTGAGGAGAGCTAACTTTTTTCCAAGCTAGTGAAGCTACGCAATTTATTTAACTTGGCAGAAAGCATGGAAGAATACCCAAGACGTTGAAAGTTTTTATAGATGTGAACATCCTTCTTGCATAAGGGTGAATAAACACATGTAAACAGTGCCCAAAAAGTTCAGTGTATGAATGACTCTGGAAGCCAAAAGTACACGTCACCATCAGCTACAGTGTTGGCATAGCAGCCTGACACCCCGCTCAGGCCTCTATGAAAAGATCCTTATTATAGCAGTCTAGGACTAAATAACTAGGCATTAATATGAAAGCAGGATTTGTTTGTCTGGGTGCATATGCATTTTCCAGAAATTCTATGGGAAATTCTTCATCTCTCCAGGACAAAAGTTATTTAGTGCAGTATCTGGAATGAAAGAACGCTTGAAATGCTCTGTTAATCATTACTCGGCCATGGCTAATAATCAGGAAAGCACAGGACATTATTGTACAGAGAGAACTAATAATCAGGAAAGCACAGGACATTATTGTACAGAGAGAACTTAAATTTATTTTTCAAGTCATTCATAGAGGCATAGTAAATTTACTTAAAATACTCACAAGATCTGAAAACTTTTACACTATCATGGAAATAAAGTCTGGACAAGAATCTGATTCCTTATGTGGCTTCAAAATATCCAGTCTTCCTGAGACTATTTTTTCTTCTGGACTGAAATCTTTGGGTAACAAAGCAACTGTACTCACTCCAGAAATACTACCTAATCTGGAGATGTCAAAGGGATGAGGAAATGGCCTTCCTTAATTTGTGCTTAATGAGTCCACATTAAGAATTATTATTGTGGTGGCACAGACCAGTTAACACCATGAGGGTAAAAGGTATAACCCAATTTACTTTGAACCCAGCACAGTGCTGCACTCTGCGTTGTGCGGATGCATCACAAGAAATAGACCTGTGCAGTATCTCCTGATGCTCAGTGCTTTTCTCCACTCATTGCTTTTATTTTTCATATGGATTCAGGCCCTCCCTATTGAATATACCTATCAAATATACCTATTGAATACCTTCTACAAAGTATGAAATCCGATGTAGCTGGAGTTAAGCAGCTTTTTTTCCTCCAGTAGTGTGAATTTTTCTGATTCAGAAATACATTCCATTTGCTTGCCTCATACCTTCATTTATGATGTTTATTTTACAACTGATAGTAGGACAAAACCTTTCCACTGTTCGGGCTGTAGAAATATCTCTGAGGAAATATTTGGTTCCTTTACTCAAAATGGGTGTGGTTTCTTGACCATAGGCTAATCTGAACAAAAACTTCTGTGTATAAGAACAGAACAAGCTTTATCTCCTGCTCTGCCCATACACTTCACTGAATATGATGGAGGGTCCTTTCAGACTTGTTTTCAAAATAGTATAGCTACCTTAAGTAGCTGCACATTTCCCCACAGTTATTGGTACTGTCTGAGGAGGCTTAGGCTCATGCGTTTTGCTCCCTGCTCCGAGGCAGGAATTATCAGTATGAAGAACTACAGCATTGAATGTAAGAGAAGCTTAAACTAATATGCACACGTGCCATTTTTTTTGTACTCCGTACAATGCATATTGACTGACGCAGTATCCAGCATTAGAGGTGAAGTATAAAGACTAGAGATTCATAACTGCTGTCAGAAGCAAGCTGCATAAGGAAGGATCATTGAAATCCCTATAGTCAGTACACAAAAGTGCCTATTCAAACGTTAAAGCTTAAAAAAGCATGAATTACTATTCATTGCTTTCAGGAAGAACTAAGAAAATGCTAAACATAACGTCAAATTTGCAGTTGTAAGCTGCAAGACGTTAGAAGATGTCGGTGAAGGAGACATAATTTTTTTGACACGAGTTACCTGGGGTTTCTAGAGGTGTCCCCTCACCCAGCTGACTCTTACCCCAATTCTTCCTGCCTCGGTGTTGACTGACAGTCACGGGACTCCTGCCTAGCGCGAAGCTGGAAGTGAGCTCCTGCCCCTTCCACCCCGCTGGTGCAAGGGTGTGGGCCACACCGGTCAAGACAAGTTGTTACAAGAGTCATAAGCTTCCTGCTTCTATTTGGAGATAGCGGGTATTTTTGTGATAGAAATAGAGATAACATTACAGGAATCTGATGAACATATTTTATGTGTGTCCTGATATGTTTTTCTGTTCCTATTACTTGAAAGCTTGCAGTGCCATTCTTCTGATTATGGAGCAAAACAAGTTCCAGAGGCAATATCTGAATATATAACTTCAGGCTTGAATATTTTAAATAAATTGACATTTTCCTGGTTCTTTCTGATTTGAAGTATATGGGCAAATTACATGCAGTAATTAAGAGGCTCAGAAATCGCTTTCATAAAAAGGGATTTGTAGTTTTACTCCTTATCAACCGCTGATTTTCTTCAGCCAAAACCAGTGGAGCTGAACTTACTGTATACTGATGACATAATTAGGAAGCAGTAGAAAGGAGACCCTCACCTTCCGCTACATAAAAAGACAGTGCTTGAGCATTCACTCAACATCTGGTGTCTATTGACCTAGTCGTAGCCATCCGTTCAGATACTATACAAAATATTAGCATTTTTTAAATTATTGGCCAAGTTGCTCTTTTTTTGCTAACAGCTGCCTTACTGTGTAGCAATCCTCCTGCTGACTAATTAAATTCTGTGTCTTGGTAAACTCTCAGAAAGAATAATCGTTCCTAGCTCATATTGACGGCAGTTTACAAAACACTAGCACATTAATTGGAAGCGTAGAGGAAGATAATGATGGAGAGCAATTGTTTTCCTCAGTAGCAAAGTTTTAGAGGAACCTTCCCTTTCTCAGCCAACAAAAACAAGAGTAAGAGAAGACATGACGAGACAGACTCCAATGCTTTTGTAGGCGTCCTCCCCTCTGGAATGACCACCGGCACTCCAGTCCTGAGGGCAGAAGGTGGATGACCATGCGTTGGTAGAAAAAATGAACGCTTTGACCCAGGTCAGATGTCCTACGAGCGCTCACATTTCTCCTTTCACTGCATGGGTATCAGCCCAAAATGTGCAGTCAAAACTTGGCTCCCACTGAACTATCACAGTGGAACATTGTGCTCTTAAGAGATTTTCTCCTGCCAAGATGCTTTAACTTTTTTTTTTTTTTTTTTTTTTTTGACCCTCCACGTAAACCTAATCAGGTGGCACCTTCCCGTGTGGAACTTTCCTTGTAAATATATTATTGTAATCTAGAAATTACTTTTACCCTGTATGCCCCTGATAACAATTGCATTAATATAAGCTGATAAACTCATTTCTTTAGTTGCTGCTTGTAGAGTGGCTTGCTAGTTAAGATAAAAAGTAAATGATGTGATATGAAAGTCATATCTGATTGTACAATAATACACTGTGTGCCAAGCAGTTGGTGAGGTAAGGTTTATATAACCACTAGATGTTGCTTGAACTTGTGAGATAAATTTCCATGTTCTTTTTTCCTCTCTGAAGCCAATGCAGGGGCAGAACACAGAACAAGCAATTAAGAAAAATGTAATTGTTTTGATTAAAGTAATTTGAGATTAGAAGTTGCAAGAGAGGTAAACAATCTAGAGAAAGTGTTTGGAAGTCTTCTTCGTGTAGGTCCTTTTCTTTGGTGAAACTGTCATTCCTCTCAGCCTGGCAGGCCTCTCTTTGACTCCATTCATATGCTACAATGTTCTTTGGCTGCTATTAATTCACTTAATGACAGAGTCGGTTGCTCGGTGAAATTGCTCTGTGCTCTCGTAGCGGCTGCGAACGCCAGCCTTTTCTGGGGGCTGATCCAAGCCCAGCTCCAGCTGGTGGAAAGACTCCCACAGTTCTGCTGAAATGCCCATTTTCCCCCCAGCCACGGCGCAGGGCTGCGCCGCACGGCCTCCCCTCCACGGCCCCAGCCTCGGCCCGTGCCGGGCTTCATCTCACGGGGCACGAGCCTGCAAAGAAATTCTCTGGGAGAGCACAGAGCAAGCCGAGCGAGCCATCAGCGGCCGTGCATCTCCTTCCAGTTCCCTTCCTCCTTCCTGCGGCCCAGTGACGGCATATTCACACAACAAAAACGGTGGCCTCTAAAATCCTTTCCAGCTTAATTGTAAACTGCAGTGGCCTTTTTTCCCAATAGCATTAAAGAAAAATGGAAATGAGGAATTGCTCGTCTCTGGCCCATTTATGACTTCTTTTTATTCTTTCTCATTTGAATGATGTACATATAAAAATTATTTGTTTGGAGGAAAGGCTCCAGGTTACTGATGCAGCATTCTGGTGGATATTTTAGCATGTTCAGAGAAGAGAAAATTCAGTCACACAGATAGACATCTTGGATTTCTTTTTCCTTTATTACCAAATTCATCGCAGACAGTTTAAGACTCACCTCTGGTTGCACAAGTGTCTTCCGGTATTTTTGACGATTTAGCAATTTTCTCACATGTGCCAGTTTGTTCAAATTTTTTCCTTTCTCTGTTTCCTCACTAATGGTTTCTGCATTAGCGAGCCTTTGCCCTTTTGGTGGTGCACAGAGTCCGTTTGCACCAGGTTTAGATTAATGACGCAGTCTAATGTATCGGGAGCAATCCAGCTGCGGTATGAGTCTCCTCTACCTTACCTTATTTTACAGCTTGAATTAGACCCTCGACATTCTCAATTATCACACGCTCACAGACAAGAAGTTTTGTCCAGTGCTTTTAATCTTCATAAAATTTAATAAAATAATCAAGTGCATATAATTGAGGAGTTAAAAATACCAATCCATAATCCATCCTATTACTTTAAAGTACCATATCAAATACATTTTCCTCTTAGTTGTAGAAGCAAATATCTCAGTGCGTAGCCATGACTAGCTATGTAGCCTATAATGAGATGTAATACAAAACAGATATTCTTCAAATATTTCATTAAATAATGTGACCTAATTCATCCTGGCTGAACAGACTTAGTTTAGCTCAATCCTGCTGTTAAGCCTTCTTCAAAATTCTCATTAGCATCAATGGAAATTCTAGCAAGAGCAGATAAATCAGTCTCTCTTTATAGGACAGATTAATAATGCTTTGGTTTTGTATTTCTAGTTAATAAATGTAATCAAATTACTCTAAAATATAAACACTCAAAGCCTGTTCTGTGCCCTCAGGGAACCCCTTTCACTATCCCAGTGCAGTAAAGCTGCATATAGCAGGATCTATTCCACTAATACAGTCAAAAATATATGGGTGTATAAGACTAAACAGCTTAAAAAAAAATCATACTGTAAATGATGTGATTGAGTGAAATTGTATGTATATTTTTCAAGTCTTCAGAATAGTTGAAGTTTTAACTTATTTCAAATTTTTAAGTTGAAATCTATTCATATTTGGAAATTTTGTACAACCTTGTAAAGTTAAATACTATGTCACTGTAATTTATTTTTGTTGTCATATATTGACACATGCTCATTTATATATGAAGTGTACTGTTTATCAATTGCTTCTAAGGCAGCAATAAAAACATGAAAGTTGTTCTCATTTTCCTGTCACGGCTGTCATTTATATCCAGTATATTTTTTTACTTTAATACTTTTAATTCTGTTCCTTACTAAAACAGATAGCGTACTGAGTTTTTAACTGTACGTCTTCCAGTGCTCAGTCAATACATGGCCTATTCTTGCCTGGGGGACTTTGGAAATACACTGTGCAGAAGCCCTCAGAAGAGATTGCCACTTCAGTGCATCACCCCAGGAGGATGTCAGAAAGTGAATGGGAACAAAAAGTCAGAACTCCTTCTCTTTTCCTACCAATTTTGGTTTTCCTTTTTAACTGAAAGGTTGCCACTTCACACCACAAGTCCTTTCAGGCTCTGTAATGTGAGGGGCATTCAGACCTCTCATGAAAATGAGGGTGAGTAGAAGTTAAGAGTACCTTAGAAAATCAGTTCCACTGTTGAGATTTGACTCAGTAAAATAGCTCTTCTCCAATTTCCCTTCATCTTGAAGGAAGTGCTTTAAAACCTTCCTCCACAAGCATGAACTGTGGGGGGCTGAAGTACTTTTGCCGCCTTGTGCACCACGGGATGTACCTGCAAATTCCCAGCCGTATGGAGTGGTTGCACATGTCCGGCTTTTCCCTCAGTCCAACCCAAAGTCTAGGTGTGTAATGGAGGGCAAATGTATTTTCTGTACGTCAAGGAGCACTTGTTGCTATGAAATGCAATCAGCTACAGACTTCTGAGAGTCATATCTACAGCCACTGTAAAACAGAAGGCATGTGAGCAATGGGCATAACTGGAGGAGTTTCCTACAGTGATTCAATTTCTTTTCCTCCTTGCTGATCTGAGGAACATAAATGTAAAGGTAACATTGATAGTAAAGGGAGCTAGAAACAATAAATTCTGCTTTATATGACGGTCTCTGCAGTAAAGTAATAGAGGAAATACACAAAATACTAAAAAACAAAGGGAAGATCCTGGACATTGACGACACATAATATAAAATGAAAACAAATGTGTGTTGTGAAGTGGGTTTGTTTGTTTTGTATAGTTACTACAAAGGTGGACTATTTTCTTGCTGGGTGTCCTTTGGTATCTGCTTGTGTCATGAGCCTTTCTTTTTGATCACTGTCAGATTTCACCTGTCCATCTTCCTTCCTCTCATTCCAGGATGGAATGGATTTATTGTCACCCTTTCAGGAACGAGTGTGAACAGTGGATCACAGAATAACCCAAGCAGCTGGAGCACAGCTGGATGCAGCAAGCGGCTGAGGGTGCCACTCCTCCAGCCCCGGCCAGCTAATCCACGCTGAGCTGCTTGTCCCAGGCTCGGGAGGGAGACGGGAGGCAACACACACTAGCAATTACTGATGCTCACCTGAAAGCAGTAACTCTCTGCACTCAGATTAGGAATGCCTTCTCAGCTGATATATACTAACCTATTTACACTGCAAGAGAGAAAAAAAAAAAAAGAAGAAAAAAAAAGAGAGACTGATGCAGCTAACAAGCATCAGCTGAGAGGTGGAGGCTGCTGCTGGTTGTTGTTTCTGGTGAGTGTGGGACCCTCTCGCAGGGCTCGTGTGGCTGAAATGGCCTGGGAAGTTTGCTTGGCCCAAGTGTGCAGCATAGTCTTAGCCAAGGTCTGGTTATTGGGATACCAGCAGCGAAAGCCCTATGCCTTGAAAATTATTGGTGCTGCATTTGAAGACCAGTTGCTTCAAGTAAGGCTAAGGCAGTGATAGGTATAGATTAAAATTCTGCATTAAGGTTTTAAAGATGCTTTTAAGCAATTTTAAAGTAACTCTGGATTAGGACTAAAGGAAACTCCTGGTGCAGGCACCTTGAAAGAGGATAGCCCAGCTCCAGTTCAGAAGCCCTAATATAATTTCTTACAAACTATTCATTCCTAATTCTCTGAACACTCTCCACTTTCTGCTTAATGCAGAGGGCTCTGTGCTGCACTCAGTATAAATATGTCAGGCTGCTTTATTAAATAAAACAATAAGCTATCCCCATGACTTGTAACCAGAGTAATATCTGTCTGCCACGTTGGCAGCTAAATACATCTGCCTGATACAAGAAGAAACTGTAAAAGCACAAACCCTTTTCTCCAGCCAGCAAGCTGTTTCCTGATGAGGCTTTCAAAATGGAAATTTACTTCTGCTTCATTGTACAAATATCCATATGCTGTGTTTTTCAGCATTTCTGTCAGCCAGCTGATACAACCCTTCACAGCTTTTTGGGTGTGCTACTTAATGCAACTAGATGTGGATTCCAGTTAGTTGTTTGTATCTCCTCTGAAGCCATTTATTCTGCTGGGATATAGTAAGTCAGCGGGGAAGCATGGGAATTTGTTGCCTTATTGAAAATGTTTCCCAGCAATTTTTGTGTTTCTTCCATTCAGCTGGGGTCAAAGAAAACGTAATGCAGCTCCTCATGCTGCTCAAACAAAACCTGAGGGTATGTTACTCAGTCTGTTCCTCAAAGCTTCCCCCACTTTCTTGCAGTTATTTCAGCAAGGATTTGTGCTATGACTTTACTACACAGACCTGCGGCTCTGAAATATTGTGGATAGGTATCTTTTTGCAGCTATGAAGTATGGCTTTTTGGCAGACTTTTACGTGGCTTAAATTAAAACATGCTTATCTCAGAGAAAGAAAAGACAGGATTTTTTTCTCCAAAATGTCCATCAGGGATACAGAGCAAGAGCAGCATTGAAGTCTCCAACTAATACGATGCAGTCAAAAAACTCAACTTTACTTCAGGTGGTTTTTGCCGTTTTAAGGATTTATCGGCCTGGTTGTAGCCAGTCTGAAAGATCATTACCTTAAAGCTGGTGGTTCTAGGCAAAACAAACCAGGAGGGATCTTGCATGGAATGAATGTGCCTTGCTTTTGGATTATCTAACATAGCATGAGAACTGTTGCAAGAGTCCCTTGACAATTATGTTGTCAGCAGATGTTAGAAATGAGGAAATAGTTGCCTCTTGCCTCTCCTGTCTGTAACAATACAAGGCTACAGATACTGTGGAACCAGTACTTCCCCCCGCCCCAGTATGTGCCAGGCTGTGAAGATTGTGAAGTTCTTTGCCAAATACCTTTTCCTCTTGACATACAGGAGGACTGAGGGCAGGACAGGAGCCCCTGGACACAAATCTGATCCATGCAGGCAAAAAAAATCTGTACGCTGCTCTGACCACAGCAGTGTTCCCTGTAGAAACTTAGCAGTGGAAAGACGGGGCAAAATGAGAAGTGGATATACCTGTTAACAAGAGAGACCTACTGAGTGCAGAGAAGGATGATGTGGAGCAACTACAGGTTTATGCATAATTATGGATATTCCTAATTATTGTGGGTATATAATACATAAATGCGGCTGAGCATGCTGCCTGTTTTTTTGAAGCTATGCAATTTTTGCCAATGTCTTCCCCTCTTGAGAATAAACATCACTATTCTGTTGAAATGAGGGGGAAGGCAAAAAGAAGAAAGGACCATGCATGGAAGAAAATAATCTAGGATTTTGACATACTTCATTTTAAGAATTAGCATCAGATTCAGCAGCTGTTCTTTGACTTGATGTGTAATGAAATTAAGTTGTCCCAATTCTCAAGCCTAAGTCTGATCTCTCTCTCTCCTGAATAGGGATATATTTTGCTTGAGTGATTTGCAACAGTAATAGGACATGTAGAATGTCCAACCTTTCCCCTGTATATTGTTCGTAGGAAAATAAGGAGAATGACTAGATGGTAGACAGTTAGGTGAGATGGAATATCTCCAATGGTAAGAACTATTAAGTTGCAATAAAAATGAACTGCAAAATTGGCTGCAAAAATATATGAAGCATACAGAGGTTGGTCTAACAGTTACAGAAAGCAAGAGAGAATAACATCTTGTCATCAGTCTTCTGAACTTTCTCATAATTTTCTATTTATTTGAGTGGTTTGAATTATCTGTCAATACAGAGTGTTGTTAACCTTGTTTTGAATACCTTTTCCAGACGAGACCAAAGAAGAAAGGAGTTGCAAAAGCCACCAGACAGCTACTCCTTCCCTCCTGCAGAGAACAGGTCTTTGTTCATAGGCCAATTTCTCCGCTGCTGCTGCTGAGTAGTGCTTAGAAAACCACCCAGGCTCAGTGACTAGGTCTAACAACATTTAACTACCAGTTACTGGTAGTTACTATCAGAAGACTGACTTAGTTACCTGACTGCCAGATCATCTAATCTCATGTGATCGCTTTCTTCAAGCATTCCTTCATACTGCAGTTCACCATTTAAATGAAATAATTAAAAAATTAAAATTATTTTAAAACCTCTGGCTTCTAGCTATTGTAGCTATTACACAACAGTCCAATACTGGCCATAGAATGGATAAACCAATGGATTAGACAAATTATGGGCAAGTTAAATTTGCTATCAGTTCATCTACTATTTTTGTGAAGTGACAGAAACAGGACAAAAGTCTCTTATAAACCTGGGATGTTATGAGCTGACTGAACCAAAGGCAGGACAGTCAAAACACAGGGAGGGGGGAAACGAAACTTCACTGAAATGGATTAATCCCCAAAAGTCTTGACTTCTTTCTTGCTTTCTGAAGACGCCTGGGGAGACTTGCAATGGAATATGAAGCTGCCTTCCGGCTAGAACAGTGGCTCCAAATGACAAGGCAAAATGAAATTGCAAGAATCGGAAGGCATGATGCTTTGCTACATGGGGACACCTGCCAGCTCAGGTGGCACGCAGTGCACAAGAAAGTCCTGGCTCTCCTGCTGCACCCATTCCCTTGCAAGGAGAGGACTGGGTTAGGTTGGAATTTGTTACCATCAGCAATAAATGTATCAGATCGGAGGAGGATTAGATGCTATAAGGGGTCATCATCTCTAACTATGTATGTATATGGACTATACAGATTATTATTCTGTCATAAGAAACAATACTTGCAGAGATAACATCATGACTGGTAAATCTGTGTGCAACACCTGGCGATAGAGCGTACCAGATCAGCACCCCCTTATTCAGTGTAGCACAGCAATTCTTCTTGTGTGCTCTAGAAGGATTATCACTGGTAAATAGCTTGTTGCTTGTGGTTTAACTTTTGGGGGACATGTAATACCAGAGTCAAGAATTATCCAAAGAGAGGAGGTAAGTAATAAATCATCAAGACAGTCTTAAGGATTGCAGCAAAGATTTTAGAGCTCCAGCTGATGTTGAAGAGAGCATCAGTAGGAATGGGTGTTAGTAGCATTGATTTCTTCTGTTACCAACGAGTAAAGCTTGAAGATCACTGAATCGAAGAGCTTAGCTCGCAGTACAGAAGATGCTGTTTGGGATCATGATGTAGCCTTTGATTCCACTGAGTGCACACCAATCAATTCCAACTAAAACCCACTAGAATGTTCAAAGCACTGAGGATATGATGTGATATTCAGTGATGTATTAGGTACTTGCTGATAAAAGTAGAAGTTGTTTTACACTTTAGGTGAACTTCATCTGTATTGTTGCAGAATGACTCATCTAATGTGGACATCTAATAGAGGCCCTCATGAAAGAAGCTGTTTGTCTCGATTGACTATAAGAGGCATCTCTACAACTAGCTCAGATTAATATCTCTGTTGCAGGTATTTCAAGTTAAAAGTCAGGATTCATCTTGCCATCTGTTGTAGAGGGGAAAAAATCAATGCACACACAAAAGAGGAGCATTTTCCCATCGTTTGTGTTCTTAGATTGCAGTTGCCAATACACCGTAGACACAAATAAACCTGGCGCTCTACAGTAGGCAGGTCAGTGGTTGCTTGCTCCAGGCAAGCTCTAGATTGAAAGCTAGATGGCTTCATTAAGGTATCGATGTGCTCAAGCAAATCCATAAGCCTTGCTGATGGCACACTTGCTTTCAAATCAGACCCTGCTCACATCTAGCCAGCTTGTTTAGATAAAGTGAAGGTAGGTCATTCAGCAGTGGTGCACCCTGCACACACTTACCCAGCAGTAGTTGGGGATGAGCACAGGAACCTCCTAAGGAGAACTGGCATGGACTACTAAAAAACTTGAGGTGAATAGACATGATGCTGTTAGACAAGGGAATGAGAAACATCGGTTTAGTAATGAAATTCTATGATAAAAATTTCTATTTAATAATGTACTTCATAAAGTTTTGGTCTGTTTGGAAATTCCCTTGCTTCCAGGTGTTCTCAATCCTAATTTACCTGTATAGATTAATAATAGTGCTCTCACTCTGCCATAATCTAGTTTATCTGATTCTACCAAATTACCAAATCTAGGTAGCTCTGAACAAATCAGACTAAGGGGGAGGGGCGGAAATAAAGCAACAAAAAAAAAAGGGCAAGGTTTTTCTGTATCAGGGAAAGAATTAAAGTCAGTTGTGGGACATGAGGATTTGTAATTTCAAATGCAGGAATGAAGGTGATACATGCTTGTTAATGCTGGGTCCATTCTCTACTACACCAACAGTGCTCAAATGCCCACAGTCATTCTCAGAAAAATACTGGACCAGTTTTCCAGAGAGAGGAGCACATGCATCCCATCTGGGCTGTGATCTCACAGGGTCCTCCAAATTGCTAGGTTATAACTCTGTTTAATCTCATATATTGCTATGTTTATATCTCTGAGAATAATATGAAAGTTTCTTCTTATTAAAATGTTTAACAATTTCACTTAACATATATTCTAGGCACATACAACATATTTTCTTTCTCATAGTGCCTTGAAACTCAGATGACTGCTTCTAAAGTAAAATCACATGCAACTTGCTAATTTATCTGCATAACATAAAATACAAATATACTAAATATCTAAGTCTATATTTAATGTATATATTTGTCTCCTAGCAGTGACTGTCATAATCTATAAATTCAGGAGCTACATAGAGATCTTATGGGGAAAAAAAATAAAGTAAATGCTTGAACTATTCAACTTAAAACTATTAGAAGGAATTCTCTGTTTGACTTTTAACATTTTAATGAAGGGATTGGTTCATGAAAATATTTAATTTTGGCCTTCTTTTAAGCAGCTCCTGGTGCAATAGTCATTAAAAGTGTCAACGTGTTTCTTAAGCAAAGATATCTTTTACTATTTCTAATATATTCTCAACAATAATTTTACTGATGGGTTAAATGGTAATGCCAGAAATTGCTATATGGTAAGGGTGTTTCCTCTCTAGAATACTTGTAAATAGCTCCAGTTTAAAATCACTTACTTTGCCAAGCATTCACTGGCAGGTTTGAAGCGTATGTGAATCTTGGGTTTGCTGGGACTGGGCTGTGTGCTCCCCTGTTGTAGTGCTTCACATACATTTCTCTGGAAACTCCCCTGCCACATTCAGCATCCTTGTGTTAGGAGAAGCTCTTACATTCAAGCTTAAATTACCATTTTTAAGTATTTTGTATACACGCAAGTAGAGCATGCAGAGTTGTACGAGTTTACAAACTGTTTTCAGTTACACCAGTGAGATACAAATCTGATTGTTTCCAAAGTTTGGGCCATACTAAGCTCTGGGGCTTTGGTGTGAGACTAATTGTAAGAAGAGGATAAGGCTAATTACAACAGAGTAAACTGGCCTAGTAAGAGAAACCAGATCCTTTAATCCCATAAACATACAGATCAGTTAATCGCTGACACAGTAGTTCTTATGCGGGGGGGTGGCAGAGGGCTATGGAGTCTCACAGACCGTTCCAGTTTAGTAGATGACATCTCACAGAAGTGAAGCAGCTTGCCCAGAGTCCTAAATCGAGGAGGTGGCTGTAGCCCTGCATGCCAGGTCTGTGGGAACCCAATGAGGCACACGCTGCAGCTCTTTGGGGGTTGTACAATAGGCGTTTTGTGAAGGAAGAAATGAGAGAGCCTGGCCCTTGCTGGAGACGAACGTGCAGGAATGAGGAGGTTTTCCCTGTAAGAAACATACTGAGCAAAACTATCTTGGGGTTCCTGCTATTAAAATCACTGAGCAGGAGGGTAGCTGTCTGTACCAAGCAGTTTGTAGTGAATAGCTATAGGAAAACCCCAGAAAGATATAGGAAGTCAAAGGACATAGTTCTGGAGAAATACAGAGCTGTGTAGCTGTGCAACTGGAGAAGGCAGTGCTCAGTATCCTGGGATTCTGGAACTTGAAGTACAGTGTGGTCACAACAGCAGCTTCAGCCTGCAGAAATGCTGCATAGCAAAGGCAAAGAAGTTGGTGCTTTGACCCTTTAAGAAAAAAAGATAGCAAAGGAAAATGTATATTGATTATCGCAGGGAAGGTGAAAGACTGCCTTTAAAAAAGCTGTAGGCATTGGACTCTTGCTTGTACCGGAAGGCAAGAAGTTGTATTTGCCCAGAACACACAAAAATCACAAATCAGTTGGAATTACTGTCTGTAGTATTGCACTCAGAAAGGCTATCAGGCAGATCAGCACAGTCTTCCCCCTGAACTTATACATCGCATTTAACAATTCCATCCTCTCCGTAAATGTTTATTTTCAGCTTTATAATGTTTAGTTATATATAATGCATTCTTTGGGCCTAGGTACTGTGGACTTCTTGGTGGTAATATTACCGCAACAGTGAGGGACAGTGCATTTTTCTGGTTTGTATTTCCTCTGATTAAGAGAGCTGCAAAGTAAAAATTAAAAGAAAATTTTGTTTTCAGTTTTTAATCACATTTGGAAAATTATTTTTGTTTGCAAATATATACGTATGTATTTTTTGTGCAGGATGAATCAAAAGCCTATGTTATCATTTAGTGCATATCTGTGTCTATTCCGGCTAGGTACTCCTACTCACAAAGCATTAGCCACCTCATTACACATGCATTAAGAGAACAGGTTTTGGTAACAGGCAACATCACATGCCTGCCTTGATAAATGGCATGTGCCTTGGGAAAAGTCCTGTCAGATGTGGGGAATGCATGGCAGATGTGCAGGAGCTGCTCTGTGAGCAGCCTGGTGGCACTGATTAAAACTCTGTTAAATTGTATTAGCAAGTAGGTTTGCTATTGCCAAAAAGAAATGAAATCTTTCAGTCAGACACCTATGACAGTATGCAGAGAAACAGTGTTTATATGTGACCGGGCAGAGGAGCTATTGCATTTCCAAAAGGAAGAAATCTATGGAAGCGTGGTGGAAGCCAAGGTTTGACCTTAGAGAAACACTCTGCCGCGCAGTAATGTAAGCACACTTCCTCTGAACATTTTGGAGAAGAATGGTAGCAAGTGAAAGCAAGCTGTGCAATTTGCACACCTACCTGTAGTGATGCCTGTGCACCACGGTGAAGGTATTTGTTTATTGACAAAGCACCTGAGATGAGAATTTGGCTGTGGGAATCAAGTGGAGACCTCTGTAGCAGCCATAGGGGAAGGACAGTGCGACAACGAGAGCGCGACGAGTTTTGCAAAAGCTTCCCAATGGCCACGTGTGAGGTGGTGGGGACCGACTGCCTTGTGCAATAAGCCACAATGCCGTATGTGAACTTAAATAAAAATAATATTCTTGTCAATCTATAGCTGGACTAGCTTTATAGAACTCAGTAGTGAAAGAATTAAAAATCTGTGCTATATATTTTCAGTCCCTGAGGCTAGAAGAGTTGGCTCAAAGCAGAGTCATCTACTGGTTAGCAAGATTATTCTGAGGCTACATTTAGAAATATGTCATTTTAAATGTATTCCTGAAGCTGAATTTCTTCACGTATAATGGAGTTACACCATAGATTCTGTCCTCATTGCCCGTGGTACTTGCATTAAAGAAATCTCTTGCTACCTGCATCTTGAAATATTTGATCTTCATGGATTAAGGAGTCTCAGCCCCTTCTGCATAAAAAAGTACCAAACTTCTGGGGGAGCTTTCCCTTCATGGGGTATTGTGGAGAGATGCTGATTCATTATATGTTTCAGGGTTTCAGTGCTGCTTATTATAACAGCAGTGTCCAGCCGTGAGCTCAGTTGTTAACTAGACAGTATATTCTAGTTTCAGATTTATGGGAATAAAACTGGACTTTTAAACACAATTCTGGTAATTTAGAATTGTTTATAATATTAAAGTGTCTGGTGCAGAAAACTACTTCTCATATACAGAACAAATATGATTTTCCTTTACTCTGAAAGAGGGGGTTTTATTTATTATTTTTCAGAGTATGGATACTGTAGCCATGACAACAGTGGGTGCCTAGAAGAAGAGTGTGGAGATGCAACAGACATGCTAGAAATACATTATATGTCAGGATAAAAGATTGCTTCGAGACCTCTGAGTCGCAAAACCAAAGTCCCTTAGAGGGTATTTTAACTCATATTACTTTTAAGCCAAGAGAGGCAGGGTGATCTCCTCAGCAACACAAGTGAATGAAAAAAAAAAAAAAAAACCCAAACAAAAATAAAAACACCTTTACTCAATCCCTGTCTGCATTCCACTTTCTAGGACCTTGACTAGTTTATTAGAGTTACAGCACTCAGTTTAAAAAAATAAAAGTAGGGTTTTTTTCTTTCCTTCTATCTTAAAATGGTAAATATTTTTCAAATTTCAGTTTCAATAAAATGTAACAACATGAATGTCTTTGCAGAAATCTTAATGAGAAGAACTGAAGGAAGGAAGGAAGGAAGATCTGTTCCCTCTGCCCCTAGCCAGATATTCATAGACTTGGCTCCCCTTCCTTCCCAGCTGGAATTTAGGACCAAGGACAAAGGCATCCCATCAAATTCAGTGGGAATCTTTCTCTTGTATTCAGCATGTGCTGGTTCAGGCCCTCAGGCTGTAATTTCCCTTGTACCCAGAACCACAAGGCAGGCAATGTACTAAAGTTTTCAGGCTCCTGGGAGCCTTAGCAGGCTTCCTGATTTAGCTCCATGTAGACTCGTGTGCATATTGGGGTAGGATACCAGCAGGTAAGTGCCACCCTGTCAGAACGGTGAGGTAAGTTTTGGGTTACTTACAAACTTCCAATGCCATTGCCACATTACGTGGGGTCTCACCCAGGAGAGGATCCCTTGGCTGACTTGATTGCAAATCATGCTGTAAAGCATAGGCACACCATACCTCAGTGTACCATGTGCCTGGTCCATCCATCACACAGTGATGAGAGTCTTCATCTTTCCCCTTTGGGCAAACTTACAAAGAGAGCCTGCAAGACTGTATCCACAATGTAGGTTTAAATTAAGTTTGACATTGAGACTGGGTTTTTGTTTGTGTTCAAAATGTAGGTATGACCTTAGAGTGTACCTGTTTTTAATAGAATTAACCCCATTGTGAAGGGTGCAAGCCTCAGCCTGTATACCTATGGAAAATGTGCCTGGTAATTCCTTATCCCTCTGCCCAAGCATACAATTTGCAGAAGAAAGAATTGTGGGGTCCCCCCTCCCTACTGCATGTAGCGCTTGAGCTGCAGCACAGAATAAATGCTGCCAAGCATTAAACTAGCTCGGTGTGCCGTGCTGCAGTGAAGATGATTGCCTAGTCACTGGGTTTGCATTACCTCTCTGCATACCTTACCACGTTACACATTTCCAGCAATGTTGTTTTCTCTGTCTTATCTTGTTTCAAAGATGCTCAGAGTGTTCAAGGGTTCTCAGGGAACTTGTGATCAGCTGAGGCAGTCATCGGAGCCTGAATGAAAGAGTAAGTCCCTGAAGTACCCTATAGGTGGAAAAATGTGTCATTTGTACAAGATTTCAGTAAACCAAGTCTTCATGCTACGTGCTTATGGACTAAAGAGGTAAAATCAGACATTCGTCAGTGTTTCAAGACCTAGTATGTTCCTTGCAGTGATTTTAGGGATGATTTTTTTCAGCCTAATATTTGTATCTAAACACTTTCTATTGCAAGTGAGCCATAAAATGTCAGAATTAATTAGCCATCAGTTTTGATGGTTTCAGCGTGAAAATAGACTTTGTTTTAGAAAGATAGATTTGCTTAAATATAGCCGCAAATTCTGCAAAGTGCTAGGCAAATATGAATCCATATACAGCTAACCCTAAAATCTGTATATATTTTATAATTTAGGAGATGATTCTCTACTTGCAAGCCAACAGTGCCATCCACTGATTTTTGTACGTTTTCACACAGATATTCTTCAAGATGTTCTAAAACAACAGGTGATCCTAAAAGCATTTTTAAGGATGCCTGTATGCTGCTTAAGAGAACAGAATCCTTTTGAACAGACCCACAAATGACAAAGAAAAAAGTCTATTTCATAGTCTGGTGCAGTTTTTAATGGATTTCATCCTCACATCTGCAGAGGGCTTCTCTGCTTTTGCAGGAAGCTGACCTGTATTAGTTAGACACCTTCTCATCCTCACCTGCCAAAAATTCCAATGTCAAACAAAAATCTAAAGATCAGATAGACATGAAGATTCTGGTTATAAAATATTAACCTTTATTCATTTATCAAAGGACCTGAATTTGTGCTGATATCATGCATCACTGTTTCAACCTGTTACATGCTTTAGAGGGCATCCAGAGACCTGTACAAAATCACTCCTCTGGCAAAGGCTGTAAATACACTTACTTTCTCTCTGGAGGGAAAGTGTTTTGACCCAGGATATAAAATCAGTTTCCACACTACAAATGGAAAGGTCATGCATTAGTACTCCCAGAATTAGGGCTGTTTGTTTACATATTTATTTATTTATTTATAAAGGAAGACAGGAGGTAGGAGGAATTATTTAATTCATACTTTGGGGTTTAAGCCTTTAATGTTTGTGTTTTCAAATTCTGTTCTGTAGTGGTAACTGCTAGAATCATATTTATTTTTGTTTGGTTTGGCTTTGGCTTGATTATGTGAAAGCACAGATTACCACGTAAATTCCTGAGATACGGATCTATAGAAAGACAGAAAACTTTTCATACAACTGTGAGAAGCTACACCATAATTTTAAGAATCAGAAAGCAGCCATTCAAGCCACTTTTATGGTTACGTTATACCTGCATAGTTACTTTGAGACTGACCAAACTGCTACCGTTGTTCTGCAATCCAGTTATGAACTGAAGGGTGTCCTTCTATGAACTGCAGGAGCAGCCCCAATGAATAGCACTGTGTTAGTGCTGCAGGCTCTCATGTGCATGCTTACACTGTTATATTTACCTGGGGCTGCAATGTAAGCTACCTCTTGCTCTTATTTCCATAAGATCTTGTCAAGTGTAGAGGGAAATTCTTTTTCTCCAGTTAATTACATTGTAATAACTGCTCTTCTCAAGCATGACTTCTTAATTGCCTGTTAGAAGTTTGGTAACTTTGTATGTTGTTCAGATAAACATGTTTTGTATGCCATAGTAATAAGTGTGAGCCTTCTAAATTTGAAATAAAATAGTTAAATTTTGAAATATTCTATAAACAAACGATGTTGGAATAACATGTTGTTGGGGGGGGAACAAAACGACCCCCCTCCCTCCCAACAAACCAAGCGAATCACTTGTCTAATAACCTATTAGAGGAGTAATGGGTTTCAATCGTACTGTTTTTCTGCAAACTTATCAGCAACAAGTAGGTGGCACTGCATGATCATTTGAGAGACTGCAGTTTGGCATGCAGAGCTGTGCTCACTCCCCAGGACATCTTCACAACTCCATGAGGAACAAGTACTGTCCAGTCCTCGGGCTGATGGCAGAAGCAGTCTAGCTACAAATAAATGTTATAAGAAAGTATGAAAATATTTCAAGATAGTTGATATCTCAATTTTTTAAAAATTTAGATTGTTAACAATGGATTTAATACGTTCTCCTGTTAAATTTACTTGTAGTATTTTACATTAAATATATAGCTATATGAGTATCTGCATCTACAGATCTATATATACCTACACCATGCACACCATCCAAATAAAATAAAAGTGTACATGATGTTAAATTGTATTTATTCCTAAATTCTGCTTTCTGGACAAGCAAAAACCAAGAAAGTATCTCTTCGGTAAAACAGTTCTTGATCATTGTTCTTGACATGTAATCGAACATTACATGTCACAAGGAAAAAGAAAACCTGTAACAGAACTACTTAAGATTGTTCCTCTGGTGCTTTCTTCAAAGGCAGAACATCTAGGAGCTAATCAGGAGGGGTCAGCATCATCTCAGGAGTTTTCACTCTAAGCAAACACACTCATCTTATTACATCCTCCTACTCCATATTGCCAACTCCCAGGGCACCCAGGCAGGCAAATATTCAAGGCGTGCACCCAAGAAGGGCAATGTCTGAATACTTGCTCCACAGAATGTCTCCCTTTCCAAAGACCGTGTAACCCAATGCACATACAGACTGCTGGAAGCAAGGACTGGAAGGCAAGGTTCGCCTTTGCAGCCATACCACTGAGCAAGTCTGAGTCTCTTGGGCTGGCTTTCCTTCCCACTCGGTGCACCTCGCCGTGCCGGCTGGGCTGTGCCCCACGCTCAGCAAGTGGGCAGGGGCTGCCTCCCACCTCCCCTAGCTCGTGCCCTTCTCTAGCTGGGGGCCAGAGTTTCTCTGGCCCTAGTGACTGGGAGCTGGACCCTCACCAGGTTTCCTACATCTTTAACCATGCCCTCCTTGGTTAGAAAGCTGCCCGCCGGGCAGAAGACATGATGCTGTGAATCCCAAGTACGTGGATACACCTATCTCAGAAACTGGAAACTGTTGAGATATTATCTCAAGCTTTGGATTTTCTGCTTATTGGATGTAGGCAGGTTTTGTTTGTATTAAAGGACAATGAGTTACCATTTGCAGGAGCCTTCACCTCACCACAGGCTCTGTGTGTAACTAAACTGGATTCCCCGAAACGCACTGCTGGGCTTGGGGTCTCCAAGGCTTTGCCTCGTTTATGTGGGCCACTGACATCAAGAAAGATGATTTTTTTTTTTCCCTAGTACAAATGCTTTAATTTCAAAAATATTTATCTTATTACATTGCTGTCCTTCAGGTTCCACTCATCCAAAAACGAATAGCCTCTAGGCTATATAATCCGTTTCTTTCTACCCTGGAAGTAAAGGATCGTCATTCTTTCAGTGTTCTTCCCCTGTTAAACCCAAATGACAGATGAAAACACTATAACTTCTCAACAGTCCCACCGTCATACCGTGGGGTTTTTTACATTCATTTCCAGGTATGACTTGTTTCATATCATTTTAACAGAAAAAGACGACTCTTTTAAAGTAAGAGCAAGATCCAAGAAATGGAAGAACAAATAATTGGGGCTTTGGGAAAGAAAGCAGTTTGAGGGTATACCAAAAGAGGGGTCAGAGAAGGAGCCTAGGAAGGGAAAACTTAGGAACAGGAAAAGAAATGCAGTGATTTTCAGAAGTTGCAGCACTGACATCTTCTGTGGGTTTGGTGTTATGCTGTGGTGTTTTCCTTAATGCTCCACTTTCTGGAGTTGGATAGTTATATGAAATTTCATATTTGCATGGTATAGGGGAGAAAAACTTGTTTCCAAATCTGTAAGGTATATTTGAATAATTATTCAAAAGAAATTGCTAGCTTAAGCCATACTTATTTATTTAGATGCAGAAGAAAAGAATATACTGAACAGTATATTCTTTACACTGAACAGTAAAGCAGACCCACATACCCTTTTGTAAGTGCTGTCTTGCTGACATCACTGGCAATACTAACAGGGAGATTGATTCCCAATTTTAGCATTAGTTTTTTAATTTGGTGTCTAAGCCTAGCTCCACTTAATTAGTTTGCTCTATCAATAAATGTGAATGAAAACCCATGCCCATAGACTGTTTATTTTCCCAAGATGCTATTTTGCTAATCAAACTATGCAGAAAAGCCTAACAAATACATGTGAAAACAAAACAAAGCAGGTATGCATTTTATGATCAAAACCACACAAACCTTCACAAAATGTTTCACAGCTTAACTATAACTGCTTCCTTATGAAAGCATAGCTGATAGAGTTATAACCAGTGGTATCCAACCTACAGCTTTTATTCTGTTCAACCAAGCAGCCACATGCCTGTCTTTACACAAGTACTTAAACCTTATTTGATTAAAAGGTAAATCTAGGACTTGATATATATTCTCATACTCGGGCTATCACCCTTACTCTCATGGCTGAGTTAAATACTTTGTAATGATTTCAGTTAAGTGATACAAAAATGGACTCTGTGCAGGTGGAAAAGTCTGCTATGTGTGTGCTCATTTATATCACATTTTGGGACAAAAATCTGAAATTATTAGATTCACAGTACAGTAAAATGCTCACAAAAAATTAATTTGGGAATAATTGAAGAATCTGTAGCACTGCTTTTGATTGAAACATAGTATTTGTCAGTGCCTAAATAGGAAGATTTTCCTGGGGATTAATCTCAATTTATGCTCTAATTATTGTGCTGTGCCACAGGTATCTCCTGTCTTCGTTACTCTGCCTGCATCCAGCTTTCTATCTGGGCAGCACCTTCTCTGGTCTACACCTGCGAGTTTAATGAACCTCACTGAGGGTAGCTCTAGCACTGCAGAACACACACCAGACGTTGTTGTGTAGGAGACAAACTTTTATCAGCCCAGTGGAGACAGACCAGCCCAAGGTAAATTCCACAGTGATGATTTAAAGACTTTGTATGCATGGGGAAAACTGGTGTTTCTTATCAATGTTAATGCCAAAAGACTGAGCGTCATACAGCTACTGTGCTAGTTGGCTTGCCAGCCTACAGTGTACGGCTCTGTACTGTGAAGCCGTGTTACATCTGCTCTGCCTAAAATAGGTCCAGAAGAATTCAGCGCCAGCCCTCGCAGTTTTCTGTGTCACCATGCAGGCAAAGCGAAGATGATCTGCTACCAGCGAGGAGGCAAAAAACCCTTCTGCTCTGCCAGCAGGACTGCCAATCTTATGGGAAGGCATTCAACAGCTTGCTCCTGCTTGAAAGAGTGTGGTTGCTCCCTGCAGCCCCACAGCCCCTCGTTTTAGCAGTGTGCTGAGGCATCTCTCTTGTGCACAGCCCCATTAGCCAGGCTAAGCCCTGATCCCCCACCAGCCACAGTGGACACGTGGCTGGTCCAGGGCTGGAAAGAAGGCCCTGCTGTCATTGCCTAAAACAGCCTGCTGGGACCCTCCTCTCAAGGTAGCCAGGCTGATCGTTGTGCTCTTAGTGAATGCGGGCCACTCCAGGCCTTTTCTGCCATGTGATGTGATGCAAGAAGTAAGGGCAGGAAAAAAAAAAGTTTGTGCCATATTCTTTCTACCTAATCTCTTTTTGTCTCCTATTCTAGTTTCTCTCTTGCCTGCTTATCTTCATTTTCATCTTATTTTATTTCAGCTGTTTTCTCCTTTGTCCTGTTCTATTCTCTGCCACAACATTCATCTGCTTCCATTCAAATGTAAGAGGCATGTATGCTCACTTAAGGGTATAAACGGGGGTTACCCTGATGCCTGTGCAGCTCATAAATTGTTATACTAATAGTCATTAGCAGAATAGAGGCTTTCAACTTACGCTCTTCAGGGAGCTTTTTCTTTTCCCCTTTTCCTGTAGTTTTAAGTCTTTATCAATTCTGGTTCCTCCCTGCAGAGTCTTAACACAGCCCAAGGAGAAGGATACATGTAAATCCTTTGCTGACAGCCTTAATATGGTGCTGACCCAGGCACTGGCACACCTGTGGCAGAGCCAGGAGCGATGGTAAAGAGGCACAGGTGCAGCTTCACAAACCTGCAGAAATGTTAATTTCTATTGTTGATCTATAAAAAGAGGAAAAAGTAGGTCTGTTTTTCAGTGCTCAAAGAAGATACCTAGGCAAAGCATCTTAAAGCTGAAATTCTGTTTATCAACTGAGTTCTTCATCCCAAAATTTGTAGAAAAATTGAATTGTCTCCTTCTACATTTGGAATTGCATTTTTTAAAGGGAAAACTAAATGCAGCAACTTTTTTCTCTGATCCTAGCCAGCCAGTTCTTAATTGTTATCTTCTTGACAGTGTTGTCTGGTACATGCATTTCTCTGGAAAGAAAAAGAAAAATCTTCCTTTTTCCTCTTGTAAAGAAGCATTATCTAAATGCTTCTTGGCAGTTGATGATAAGAGCACAGCCTGTAATACATTTCTCCAATTAATTTCAGGCAAAAAGCCAGATGTTACTGCCATTCAGTTTGTCAAACCTATAGGAGTGCTTAGGTTTTGGCTATCATTTTTTTTTTACTATTACAGAGGTGGAGGGAGTCAGCATTAAGTCTTGCTCTAAGCATTTGATCAAGTACGAGGTAAAAAAGAAACAAGAACCTCCACACTGATTCTTCTGAAGGTAAGTCTTCTGCCATTTTAGTGAATTCCTCAGACTTCTACTAGGTCTTAAGATATTGTCTTAAGAAATGTATCTTTATATATTCATTTAAATCAGAATTGTTTAAATGTTTGGGGTGTTTTATAATTTTTAGCCAGTATTATTTCTATTACAAGTTATAGTTATATTTATACCATAAAGATGTCTTACAAGAAGCCTTCTGCAAACAGAATTAGTTGTGGTTTTTTTAACCACATTGTTTATATAGCTAATGTTTTACGTCTTAAGGGTAGGAACCTTTTAACTGGAAGCAAAATGTAACCTGCTTTATTTCAAACTAAAACACAGAAATGTTACCAATTTAAGAATGGGAATATTATGGAAAAATTTCATTCATGCATATATCTTAAAATATCCATAGGTTACTGTGGAGGGAAGAAAATGTTCATAAGAAAATTTGTTTTTTCAATAAGAAACTGAGCACTGAATGAAGAAAAACAACTGAATAGGCAGGGAGTGGCATATAAAGCATACAAACTCTACATCAAAACAAGGTGCTCTTATCCGTAGCAAACTTCAGGTTGGTGGGTTGGTTTGAAAGGTAATGTGAGAAAACCTGTCACAGCACTTGTAGCTTCAGCTTTAGGCAGGATATGTTTTTGTAGCAAGTGTTTGAGAATGTATCTCTATGTGGCCACAACACGCTGGGTTTCCTTTCCATCTCTTACCTGAGGAACAGTTAAAAGGAGATGGTTTTATCTACATCCAAATCTTCCTCTCTTTGTCCTTAAACAGGGCGCCTGTCTTATCCAGTGCAATTTGTGGAACCAAGCAGGTACAGCTTTAGACCTTTCTGAGCAGTGAAGTAGAGCCTTTTCCCAAAACAGGGACACAGCTTTAGTTAAAGCGATGGGCTGCTTTTAAGGACTGAGGTCTTCAGTGACTTGGGTACAGGCCTTGGGCTTGAGGCAGTCCTGTTGCCTAATTACTGGACAGCTTTTGGCAAGGTACATCATCCGTCTGTGCTTCCACACTTGTAAAAGGGACACAACAATACCAAGACATCTGTGAGATTTCTGCTGCTGTTGCTAGACCCCTCCTGATTCATGTGCTTGCTGAGCATGCAAAGCATTAAAAGTTCAGCAGCATGAATTACCCAGGATCTGCTCAGAAAGTGATGACAGATGCTAGAACTAATTCTCAATTTGGATGGTGAAACACTTTCCCAGTCCTTGCAATTGTTAGAAAACAGCTCTACAGTTTCCTATAAACAAAGTCAACAACTTTATTTTCTTAATGATCAGTCTAGCTTTTACCTTCTCTTTCTTTTCTCGCTATGTTTCTCTCATCACAGACATTCTTCTCTTCTAGAGGCTGCAGGATAGACGCAGTAGGCAGAGTGTTAGAACTGGCAGTATATTCACTGACGTGCGCCTAATTTCTGAGGCAATATAGTATATCCCATATACTGGGATTATGATTCTCCTCAGGCCCACATACATGGAAAAGCCACAGGCAATCCTGCCTTGTGCTTTTTCCTGCAGCCAACAGCAGCTAGTGGAGCAATGAAGTTGCTGTTTCGAGCTGAGAGCAAGAGTTGCATGTTTCCCAGTAGTCTAGTTATTGTAGACATTTCTCTACTATTTCTGGCTGTTTCTGCTGTCTGATTTTTTTTTTTTTTTTTTTAGGGTAATAATGTACCCTTTCAACAGTAGTCCTGTCTGTCCCAAAAATGTAGGACTTTTCTGGGAATTCTGCCTCAGCCTTTGAAATGCAGAATATGATGTAAAGGCCAAGCTGATACTCTAATTGCTTTTTGACTCTCTGTCTCCATAAAATGAGTGCTATCTCTGTCCAGGATACCATAAAATTTAATAATATCTATCTGGCATTCTGAGGATGCTTTATATTGTATAAAAAAAAATGCTTATGCAAAATACCTACCTTAACTTATTCTACGCAGCACTCTGCAGGACCTCTGACAAAGCAGTATGTTCAGCAGTATTTCAGTAAGTGGGCTTGAAATAATGACCAGAAGGTAAAATAAAGGTTAAAAACTAAAGACCAATTTATAGAGATTTATTGCTTAATTTCCTATGGGTTTCTGTGCCAGAGAAATTATTTACCTGACAAAATTCCCACAAAAAAAAAAGATATTAGGAGATTTTCTTTTTATCTCCCTGTATGTGTAAAGTAAGATACGCTTCTGAGCAGTAATAATGGAAGCACAGACATTCATGTTGCTCTATAATTTGGCATTTTTCCCATGTCCTTTGAGTGCCTCCACTGAGATGTGATCCTCTTCTATCTTGATCAGCAACTCAGTTTAAAATGCTTAATTTTTCTACATGCAAGAATTTCAGTGCCTGAATCATCACAAATACTGGCACATCACATATTTAGCAGAACTGAGAAATCAGCTCAAATAGAGTATCACAGGATTTGAAAGCAGTGAAAGAGCTTGCTCTGTGCTGAACTTTCAAGCAAAGGAAAGTGTACTTACTGAACATATTTCCTTATAATAAAACTATTCTTTTTGCTGCTTTGTATTTCTGAAACAGTGATGTTCTCCCCGTTACAGTTCTTAAGTTTCATGCTGTGTGGCTTTCAGTCCTAAACCCCCATTTTTGTAATGGAAGTAGGATTAGAACTTGGTGGGCACTTAATGGTTCCTTCAAAATCTAATGTAACTTTTCATTTCCAGTATATGGAGGGCCAATAGCAAAGCTATTACATGGTACTTAGCTGTAACAATCAATTTCTCTGAGGAGACCGTTACATAAAGAAAGCAGAGTTCTGACTTAATGTCAAGAAACTCTGCAAGATTCTTTTTCACAAAAGCTTTTGTATGTGGTGACTCAATTTCTGAGAAATATTCCTAGCTTGCCTTCAACAGTTTGTGGGGGGAAAAGGCAACTACTCTCAGTTAATCTCATTCTAGATACTACTTTGGACAGTGGAAAAAACATTCTTATATTTCCAGGCATGACTTTTGGCAGGGCAATGACTTTAATGCATATTACCTTCTACCTATATTTCACCAAAGCTAAGTTGTATTTGTATCCTGCACCAAAAAAAACCCCAAACCCTACAAAAAAACAAAAATAAACCCAAACCAGAACAAACCAACCAAGAAAGCAAACAAAATACTGCTACTACACAATGCAACATCATTCTATTTTTTTCCCGACAGGTAGAAACAACAAATTAAAATCCACTTTCCTGTCTTGACTGACTAGAACCTTGGGAGACATGTTGTAGCAAAACATCTCCATACGGGTGCTTTCTTTGTAGGGCATCAGCTTTGATTGACCTTGTCTTAACATTAAGATAGAATTACTTGGTAATTGGAGGAAAAAAAGGTTCAAGAGCAATTTCTCTGACTTGCACCTGCAGTTAAATTAGCTCAGGTACTGCTAAAGACACAAAATTCACGCACATGTGTGACTCAGTAAACGACCAGTGCATAGCCCTCCTTGGGGGATTGAAACCTGGATCATAAGTTCAGGAGATCCCACACACAGTCTGATAACTGAAGCAGAGGGAGCTCTGTAGGCTGGTGAGCTGGAGCATATTCAGTCTCTGTTTAAGTTACTGCTGTGACTGTTCTACAGACAAAATGAATTCAAAAGGAAGTTTTCCCATTCAATTTTTAAAGCAATCTTACCAGTTGGTTTTGGTTTTTAGTTTGGGGGGTGGTGGCTTTTTTAAACAAAAGTTATTTTCTGGCCCTCCCGTGGCTTCTTATCTTGCTTGCGCTATCTTCCTTCCTCCAAATACCTTCACGTAGTTTATTACTTCTTGAGCTGACTTCACGAGATAATCTCAAATGATGCCTTCATGATAATGTTGCTAACCTGCTCAGGCAGGATAAATCACCCTCTTTTGGACTGTGGAGTTCACAGATGGTTATGATGTCTTTGTTCTGTCTAATTCAGCGTCTTAATAATGATGATGCAGTCAATGTGGGGCAGGAGAAAATAGTGAGCTACCAAATCTCCTTTAGGTCTATTCCTTTAAATCTTGGGTTGGGGAAGAAATCTCATGAAACAGGAATACTGTGATGTTCCTACAGCTGCATTTGAGGGCTGCTGGAGTTCTTCCTTCTGGAGTATCAAACACTTAATTCTTTAACCGTAATCTAGACTGAAAACATGACAAAGAAACAGTAACATCTTCTCATGCTTTCAAACTAAAGGAAACAACTGTTCTACTCGCTGCCTCATTATATCTAGCTTTTGGAATGTATATACAGGGTTATGATGGAACTAGTTTTTCCCAAGATTTACATAACTTTCAGGAGAATTTTGAAAGCAAATGACAAGATTACATCTGTTCTCAATTATTTGCAGGCATCAGACAGATCTGCCAGTGTGGATGCTACACCGCAAGGATAGTAGCTCTTACTGAAACACCACCTACTATATACCCTAGCCATTTCTGTGGAACACAAACACTGGCTGTGTAGCTCGTGCTCATTCAGTCTAACGTGCTTATTGTATCCGAAATGCGTATGAAGGGGGAGTTCTTTGATATTAATTCATCTTTGAGGGACACGATCACTAAATTAGATTGCCTTTAGCTTCTGAACAAAAAAATCCAGCTAAGAGTATCCCTTAGTAAATGGCTTTGCTTCTTTCCTTTGGCTGCCCATACCAAACATACAAAATTAGCCCCTTTCTGACAAATGTTTGATGGACTTAATGTACAAACATGATACAGGTGATCTGCACATAGTTAGGAAGTCTGACATCCATAAAATGTGTATAGGCTTTTCCTGCAAAGCATGCATTAGACAGCAGGTATTTAGTAGCTGTGTTAGAACAACCGCTCTGCACCACTGCACACCTATCAATTTCTTTTCCCTCCTGTACATAGCACGGAAACTTGGTTTGCCAGTGGTTTGGTCACCTCTTTGGCTTAAGGTGCCAAGAGCTGTAGGAACCATGCTAAGGGGGAAAGAGGAAAGAACTATATAATTTCCTTTTTTCTCTGCTTCCCCTTATAAAAATATCAACATTCTGCTCCCAGAACCATGCAAAGGTTATAAAGGGACAATGTGCGTGTATTGCTTTAATCCATATATGTTTAACTGGGTTTGAGTTATTTTTTCCTCTCTCACTGATCTTGAGAGATGAAAGATTTTAACACTTGTGAGCGATCCTTGTAGGCTTCATGAGGTCTTCAATTCTTTTTGTTCACTTTAAAAGACCAGAGAGTGTAGAAGGAAGCATCTCGGGTGGGAGGAAGGCTTAAACTAATCCATGTAACTTAGGTTTACACAGAGACAAATAAGAGTCTGTCAGATGCTTGGACCCAGCTACCTCTTATCCTATAATACAATGATTCAGGGACATAGCTGTGCCCCTTGAGGTCACCTTCTGAACATGAGACTTCCTCAGAGACTGAAATCAATTGGAACAAATGAGAGCTAAACTGTGAGTGCCTCCATTACTGCAGTCCTGTGAAACGTAAACCACAAATCTGTTGTCTTCCCTGCCCTGCAATGTTGCAAACCTGATGGAGAGCTCCTTCAAATTTAAGACAATAAAAATAAATCCCTTTACAAAATTGAAGAATGTGTTTAAAATAAATGAAGAGAGGGAAGGGACTTTACTGGAAGCTTAGGTGCCAATCACAGATTTATTCTAATTCATCACTTTTGTCATCCAGAGGTGGAATTCATCCCATTTAATTTCTCAAACTCTGACAGCCATTTAATATCAAAAAGTCAGATTCCTTCCTGATTTGCACACAAGTCCTACTTCAGTGAGCTTGTAAAGACATGAAAGTCAGGACAGAACTTTATCAATATGGTTTGCTCCTTAACATACTATATAGCTATGTGTCATGTTATTATGAACACTTATGTTATGCTACTGTTCCTCACAAATAACATGCATACTGTATTTTTAATAACTTTTGTGATAAGTCTTTCAAGCAGTGAAATTTCTCAAGGCATTTATGGGTTTGGGGTTTTTTTTTAAACAACATTCCTGCAAATGTCAGTGGCTGTTAACATCTGAATCAAGCTGTTCCCAGTTCATGTGACTGGAAATGGTGCCCAGAGCAAAAAAGCCAGACACTCTGACTCTCACATAAGTATAGTCTGTGTGGAAATGTTACTACTGAACACAAGTAGAAGTTGCTGAATCCATATCAGAATACATTTTGGCAGGAAATAAGGTAAGGTTGCATTATGACCATTTTCTTATTATTGTTATTATTATTAGTAGTAGTTTCATTAATGGTATGGTTTAGAAATGGTCTAAGAGATGAGGAAAATCACTATGAGCTGCTAAATAAAGATTCTGGATAGACACAAGGCTAACTGGCTCACACATTGCTGGCAGTATCTGGAACTCTCCTGAGATTATATTGGAATTATCTCACAGGAAAGAAGGCTGAATTTGGGGTTTTAGCTTATAGCCACCCCAGGGAGCAGGTCTGAATGGCCTTATGTTCTTAAGAGGCTTTCCACCCTCTAAGTAGAAGGAATGCCATGCAGTAACCAGCTGTGCATAAGGGTAAAGGGCATTTATAGCAATGAAGAATGAATGAGATGAATTCAAACTCTATGCACATGTGAATGAGACTTATTTGGGGTGTCACATGGGTGGCATCAAAGACAGAAAAGTGCCAGTAAGAGATGGCTGGACTAGGAGCAGCTGCAGACATACACTTGCATTTTACCTCCAAAGATGTTAGTGTAGCTAAATATATTTCAGACATAACACATTGACATATGCACATAATTTCAGAGAAATTGGAAGGTCTGAAAACATAGCAGAAAATATGTAGCTGAATCCTTAACTGCCTATGAAGCTCACACTCTAGAAGAGAAAAGCTTTTTCGTTGTTGTAAAAAAGTTGATCATACTTATAGGCTCAGATGAGTACTCTAAACTTCATCTGTCATTTAAGAATAAGTCTTTTTTAAGACCAAGAACGGGATGGCCTATGGCAGGTAGTTAGGGTGCATGCGATGCTAAGATACAACTTCACTGACAGAAAAGAACAGGGAACAGAAATTAGCTCCTTCTGCCCAGCCTCCAGCTACCTTCACTTATTGTTACCCAATGCTTTTTGCATGCTTCTGGCTATGTGGAAAAAAAGTCCATGGCTGCATAGACCCCTCCCTCTCTTCTGTGGTGGCTTTGAGTCCTAATGCTATGGCAAAATCTCTCAAAATAAGCAATAGCCGCATAATATGACAGCTGTAGTCCATTGTACTTTGTTTCCTTTCTCTTTCTTCCGTAGCCTGCTAACAGTGTGTGCTTATGTAGGAGAGAGGAACAGGACAGAGAAGTAGCTATTCCATACCTCCACTATAGTCACAGGAGGTTTGCTGCTTTGGCAGCACACCACTTGTGTTCCTATGTAACTAACTACAGGACAGGGTCAACAGGCTGCCCACGTAACACTTGACTAACATATTCATGGGACCCATGAAGGGCTACCTGCTTGAATGGATGGATTGGTTTTTACCTTTTCTTTCATCACAAAAATTCTTTTCTTTCCCGCATGCCTTCAAGAGGGGACATGGTAGGGGTAAACTAAGAAAAATAGGTGCTCAATTAATTTAATGGAGGAGGCTTATATCATGTTTCCAAAATAGCCTTGGTGTAGTGCCAAACAATTTGTACTCGCCCTATCTATGCTGGATGTAGACTTTGATTTAAACACAAATCCTCCAAGAAAAACATGATGAGTGCGTTAAATAAATAAATAGCAGATAATGAGGTGTTACAGCAGCTCGTGTTCAATCTTCCAAGATTGCAACTGATCTTCCTAAGCTGGATCCTTATCATTTCTAACTGATACAAAGCTATGAGTTGTCTAGAGATGTCAGGGGGGTGATAATCTTATGAAAGACAAGAAGCTATATACCCTTAGCGTATGAAAATAACCAACCAAGTAGGTGGCTTAGTACGTCAGACCCATTTTATCTGATTTGGGATGATAAATGAGGTAACAATATAAATCCAGTTTCTGTGAATATTTCTTCTAGCAGCAGAAACAGTCTGCAATATGTGCAAAAGCCACAGACTGTTGAGATAATTAATACCACATAATCCAGCTACATCTGTGTGCCTGTAGAAACCAGTTGTGCTCAAGAATGCAGAAGAATTCAGAAGCATCTTGTATTTGAGGTTTTACTAAGAAATTGTTTTAACAGAAGAAAGTGAGGTTGAATGCACGTTCATGCAGTCATTAGACAAATGGTTCTATAAAAAAAATTGAGATGTGCTAGGTAAAAAAGACATTAAGGCAGTGAGAACTTAAGTTAGATAGCTCTGAAATAGTCTTGTAATCAATTCCAGTTATTGAAATTATTGGTGTCTACATAACGCCTGTAATGTATCTCAGTCATCAGATGACAACAGCTCAAAAATACCCAAAAACCCAGCAGTTTTCAAAGTTCATCATGCTGAACATATACAATGATTTTTGCAGTTTGCATGTATACAACCCCCTGACATGGATCAAACTTCTTTTTTTGCATTTTGCAGCATAAGAAGAGAATTCTTTGTTCCATCTGAAGTCAACAAATGTTTATATGTTCAAAATTTTAATCCTTACTGATGTTAAATTCTCTATGATGACGTCTTCATATCTGAACATAAGAAAACTCAGTTTCATTGTGTTGAATGAATTTCTCTCCAACATTTTAATCATTACATTCTGACCTGAAGGTTTTTCTGCTTCATGCAACAGCCTGGGTCTTTACTATCTTTTCCATTAGAATTTTATGACTATTTGTTCAATGTTCTACTCTGTAGCACAGCAGTTTATGTACAGGCTGTCTTTTTAATGGAAAGTTATGTTCTCTAAAGCTGCCTTTACATACACTCATTATAAACATTTCAAGGGTCCCCTCTCTGTACTTATTTTCATAATAGAACCAGAAGAGAATGTGGAATGAAACATAATCAACAAAGAATAAGAATACCTCACAGAAGATGCTATCACTAGAGTTTTTAAGTAACTTGACATTCTATCTCTTTGAAACATAAGGCATACTACATGTTAAGATTTGCATAAGGAATAGTTTTCTAGGTCACGAACAAGGTATTTCTGTTTTTTCTCTGTATGCCTTCCTCAGAAATCAGTGGGCAGGATCTATTCATTTTAAGCTATACCAACTGGAGTATCAAGGGTTCTAGGACACAGCTGGAGCAGACCCCAACTGAGGGAACAAGGCAGCTGTGTCAAGATACATGTATATTTATAAATAAATACAACTTTTGTGGGGGTTTTGCCTTAAGGTCTCTCTGAAATCTTCCATGCAGTTAGGGCTTTAGTTGCCAACAAAAGCAGCCTTATTAATAAATGATTTAGGGTGATGCCAGTTTAAGGAACTGTAACTGTGCTGAGGACCATAGGAGCTGAATTAAAAATATATCTTTAAAAAAATTTATATATATATATGGAAATTATTTGACTTCTATTCTCAGAAAAATCTTAGATCCTGCATACTACTAAACAGATGTTCATTCACAGCTATTTCCAATGGACTTATTCCTGCCTGTATGGACAACCTTGAGAACTGTGGTTTAGCGCAAAGCCATCTGACTTCCTTTATGAGACAGAGGTGGACTTTCACATCAGAGGGAGACGTGTCAGTCTGCCAATAATGCAAAATTTCACACAGAAACATTGGACTGCTTAGACCCCTGTTGTGGCACTTGAGATATTTTAGATTAGTAGTGAGTTAGAGAGGACAGAAGCAGCTTATTTGTGTCTAATCAGATATTGACATGATGCTGGAAGAAAAACAATAGCGTCATGAATAGTCCATAATGGGAGTGAATAACAGTAAATTCAGTGCAGTGGAACAGAAAAAAGCAGGATGAATTGTCTGCATATATTCTGTCAAACTCTTTCCTCTCTGTTTCTTAGACTGATGTAAGATAATTATCTGACAAGATGAAAATTATGAGCAGTATTAGAAAATACACTGAGTGCTTCACCAGTAATCTTCCTATGCCCCGGAGAAAAAAACCAAACCAAAAAAACCCCACACTAATAAACTTCTTCCCCCCCCCCCCCCCCCCCCCCCCCCAAACCCAAACCCCAAACCTTGTCTTCTGTTATGCTTACAGAGTGCTTAGTGCACAGTGAGCCCTTGATCTAGATTAGGGCTTAATGTCAATATGGATCCTGTGACAAGAGTTGCCTTCACTTGTGAGTACTCATATTTGACTACAGCATCTTGCCACAAAAGCAACAATGGTAACAGTAAGGGTTGAAAATAAAGCTTAGTACATCAACGTAATTCTGTATTCCTGTGATGGGGCAGGAAAAGTCCAGCACTTTGGTATCTGTGAGGCAGCAAATGTCTTCTTCGCTCTTTCAGTGCTTGAGAATTTGTGTATTTGGATGAAATGAAAACATGAGGCTAATGTCTAGCCCCACAGCTGAGCCACCCAGGAACCAGAGTTCAAGGCAATGCTCCCTTATGATGTATTACAGAAAAAGATTGATCTTCTATCTGTCTTCAGTTTTCCTTCTCCAATACTTCCTTATAACACTACATTGTGATTGAGCTTTTCATGTAATATTCATCCCACGTCAGTGACATGTATGCTCTGTACTGTCCTGAGCCTTTCTGTAGTTTATTGCCCTTTGCTTTGAATGTGCTGACAGATTTTGTACTCTTTCCTTTCCCACCTTTACGCATACTTGTGTGGTGCTGTACACATGAAATGACCACTTAATTTTACTAAGCCAGGATGTCTATCCTTTCCACATCAAAAATCTTTCTCGAGTTCATAATTTCTGGAGGGCTACTGATATTTGCCCATCAAATGCCTATTCACTGCACTGTGGTGCAAAAACAAAAGCAGTGAAAGGCAGGGGGAAGTGAACAAATGTAATTGAGTTAATGAGGTTATGCATGTGAGTCTACTTAGACTGTAAGCTTTCTCGGGTAGGAACAGTACTCTTGTAGCATTTTGCTTAGTGTTTGGTGCAACTAGTCCCAGCTTTGACTGACATGTCTGTGAGTGCAAAATGCAGCTAACACAGATAGTGAGAACACCCTGAAATACAGCACAAGATTGGAGTTGTAAGACTTATTTAAAACAAACAAACAAACCCCCTCCCTTGCCTAAGGACACACATTAACCTGGATGACAGGCTTGGGGAATAAAATTTCCCACTGCTTACCTCTAAGGTGTTTCCTGCAACATTGTCTGTACTGACCACTGCTAGAGGCATGATGTTGAACCAGATGTACCATCAGTCCAAATACCAATTTTTTATTTTTAAGATGATATATCCTGAAATATTCTGGTATCTGTGGATATTGGGAAGATTTCTGGCACAGAGGTAAATAAATAAAGTGCCAGATAGCAATGTGAATGCCCTATTTAAAAGTCATGAGTCTTCTCGTGACTTTTTTTTTTTTCTCTTTCTTTTGGCTATGCTAAGGTAGCCTAACGGTACTTTAGTAAAGCAAACACTTCCTGTAATAACACCCCAGGTAAGACTAAGCTGGTTCAGAAAAGACTGTCAGAATTTTGTGAATTGAACATTTAACCTTTTTCCTCCAGGTAGTGGTTTTTTTCCTCAGTGCTGAGTACCTTATGTAAAAAACAGAAAGATAACCCTTCTTAGGGCATAATTCATCCTCCTTATTGTACACACATACAAAAAGATGAGCTGCTATATTGAGAGTTCACACAAAGCCTCTTTAAGTTAAATTTAGGACTGCCGTTAAGCATTTCAATCTTGTTTACTTGAACATCTTCCCTGAACATAAGTGAAGTAGGAATGATATATCTCATGCTATTTGATGAGTAAGGCTGACCAGCTTGGATGTTAGGAAGGACTCTATTTTCTAAATAATTTTATGTAAGCTTTTAATATGATGACATTGGCAAGGTTGGGGATAGAGCATAATAAAACATTTGCTTAAAAGTTTTCTTGCCAACTGTTGCATAAATCAATGCTTTGGTATTACTTCAGGTTCCATAACTAATTTCCTAAAGCGCTCTAGGCTGTGGCATTTTAAACTAAAATGTTTCAGGAGAAATTAAGACCTTGAGATGTGATGCAAGCATTGTCTGAATTATAACTCTCCACACTGTTTGCCATTCTTTCTCAGAATCGAAGCTTGTACTAGTTAAATGTAATTGTTCTTAATCTCTTTTCTACATGTTTTCTCAGTGGAAACTGTCTATAAAAAGATAGGGAGGCAAACAATTAATTCTTTCCTTTTGTTTCTGACCAGCTGTTTGGATTGTGACACAGAAGACTGGAACCAAACTCAGGGTTCCCACAAAGGTGAAATGAATCTGCTGCATAAAGCTAAAGGAAATTATATAAGAATTACACAAATAATAGATTATGAATACAGAATGTCCTTTACATGGTCAGTCATGTCTTGACAATATTTGAAAGGCATGGGCATTAACATTTAATAGTGTGAACTGAGAGCCAGGATATAGGAGAGTAAATAAAAGCAATGATAATATCCAAGCTTTAAACCTGTGAGATAATTGCATTGTATTCCTTACCCACAGTAATGGGTGAAAGACAGTGAAGTTTAGTCCTACGTGCTTCCATTCATTACTGGCTATCTATCAAGAGATGCAAGTAACTCCTTCTATTATAGCCACAGATGTGAATCTAGGTACAGTGAAGAAGATTTTGCATTAAAAGATAAAAAGAGTAATGTGATGATATGCCATTTCAGGACAGAACTGTTAACACATACAGGAGAGAATGGGGATGGTGAGCAGAAGGAAGAAATGGCACTGCAAGGGCAGGTGCATTAGAAACTGGGAAACTAATGTAGGTCTTTGAAGTGATCAACAATTTCAGACAAAGAAATGAATGAAGATAAACAAGTACAGGAGAAGAGATGCCATTTTGTAGGTAGAAGCAGGTCACCCACCATATTAGAATGTTCTTGGTCTGTGGATGACCTCAGAGAAATCATGAAACAAGATGAGACGTCACATGGAAAGATCTTGGATACAGTGATGGAGATGAAGTCAAAGGACTGAAGTCAAAGCTCAGGACAAGAAATTCAGTCGGACAGTTGATATTAGATACTTGGTCAGATGAAGATGTTGAGGTTGAGGAAGAAAGCCGTAAGAATATGAGAGACTGGGAATGGGTATAGTGAGCAGAAACAGTGATCTGGCAGAATTTTAACTTGCTGTTGCTCATGGGAGGGACTTTTCATTCCCTAACTGGATCACACTAGTTGCCCTATGTATTTAGCCCTACAAAAGCTGTAGTTCAATGGTGGCCTCTATGCATGGCATAATCCTTTTGATATGAAAACATCATCATCCTAATTGAATTTCCTGACCTTTATCTGAGCATCTGGGTTATTCAGCTGCACCATGATTCTTTTGTCTTATTGTAGTCAAATAGATTGCCAGCTGTTCATCTGCAATGTATTTGCTTTATAAAGACAATCATCAGCACCAGAACTTGGCTTATTATGACAACTGTTCAGCTAACAAAAGAAAAGTGATTTTAACTACAAAACCAGTAGGAATTCAGTGTGGTAATTAGGGTTTGGGTCCCTCATGCTAAGGCCTAGCCAAGGACCACTTTACATAGTTGCACCTGTCTTAATGTACATAAGTCCTACCTAAGCTAGTTCAGCCTAGTCAGGCAGCCAAGACTGCTTGGACATTAGCAAGTACTGTATTTAGGTGGATTTGTAGCCCAGCTGATGTCCTGTGATACTGTGGCTGATTAACTACTGCTGTCCCCCAAGCCAGCTGCTTTACTACACTGCAGAGTTAACAGAACAGACAAATGACAAAATACCTGAATACAGATCAAATTAATTGTGCCAATAACAACACCCATTTCTGGGGTACTTTGAGGGGTATTCATAAAGCTGCTCTGCTCATGTCCTTTATATGGGAACTTAGTGGAAAGAACTAGTATTCTGCAGAAATGATTCAGTTCAGGAAATCAAATTTAGGTGTGCTAAGTTGTTCTACAGCTAGCCTTTTTTCTACATAAGAAGCCCAGAAAGAATAGATCTCAAGGCCTTGAATCAGGTTTCATAAATTCCTCTCACTTTCCTGGTCTCTCTTTCCCCTATTATGAAAATATATAGAGCCCTAAAATAAAAGTATTGGGCCAGCTAAGGCTGCACATGTATAGACAAGGCAAGGACTTTACTGAAGAGGGGTCACAACTCAACCAACAACTCCTTAAAGTCGAGGATACTATTCCCTGTGCATCAACAGCTCTTAGCAGTATATATGCTAGAGACTGCATCTATCCAGATTATTCACCGCAGTAGCTTCCCCTGATGTCTACTTAAGGCATGGACTTGAATTGTTATAATTGCTATACCAATTTCAGTTTGAGCTGTTCTGTGTAAATAAATAAAAGCAGAAATCTGAAGATGGCAGTTATGAACCCCCATATGGATGACTCTTGCTGATCATCATGTGACAACAGCAAAGGATCACAGTAAGAAGAAGTAAAACCGTGAGGCACTAATGTTGTATAAGTGATCCATGCTACTTCAGCTTTCCTTTCTGGCTTCTCAGTGCTTATCTTTCTCTGCACTGGATGCTGGTTTATAATTTTAGTTTCGTTACACTTTATTCACTCTAGCTGCAAAGGCCTTCATCCTATGAACTCTTTATCAGATGGAGGTATTCACATTTGTTCATTAATACAAGTAGTGTTCACCTTGCTAATGTTCTTTAACGAAGTAAACCAAAGGCTGGGAAATAGATGTTCTTCCCTATCTTGCCAGGTTGGATTCATTTAATTCCAAATCTGACTATGGAAATACTACAAAAAATGAATTCTAATTACTAAATCTATTTGAGACAATGCAACAAATTTGTACAAAAATACTGCCTTAACTTCAAAACCATCCCATTTTTTAAACTACCCCAGGTGATTTACAAAGTGAGCTTGCCCCAGGGTGGTTCTCTCTAGGGGGAACATATTTATGGCAATTGATAGGATGATGCTTGTTGTTTTAGAAAGAACTGAAAGCTGATCAATAGCTTGCTTTTTTATTTTACCCAGACTCTGTACATCCACATGTGTATGTGTGAATGTCTGCAATAAAACAGAAACTGATGCCTAAAAGAGGGTAAAAAGTGATGATTTTTTTTTTCTCCCCACATATTTTTAAAAACAATCCATGTCACTGGTTGAGATCTTTAAAAACTGAGAGAACAACATCAGGAAAAACTTGATCTTTGTCAACTTTTCCTTCAGACTAGTAGATACTTGTAGCAGTAGAAAAGATAAAATTAGAGCCCTAAGTGCTTAAATTAATCCCTTGTCTCCTACAGAAAAGGACTAGGCTCAAAAATCTGCCATTGTTTCATGGCATTTTGGGCTCTCTGCAGGCAAAAAGGTCCACTGATACGATCAAAGTCCACATTTTTCAACCCTGTCATTAAGTACTCTGGGAGTTGTCCAAGAAAACCAAAAAGACAATATGTAATTTTCTGCTTGATTTAACAGAATATGTTCTTCTCCAAGGAATTAAAATGAGGAGGCCCAGTTTCCTACAGATTTCTATTCTTTGTTCCTTTCTCTATCCTCTAGTACAATAAATCTCTTCTCGTCTGCTCTCATTTTTCCCTATGAAGTGCTTGCTTGTGGCGGGTAGTCCTAAACTGCATGAATCCTGTTTTATTGACTGACACAGTCAGTTCTGCTTATCTTTCCCCACCTCTACCCAAATATTGATTCTGTATGTGTGTGAATTTTGCAGGGTTTTAATGATCTTCATCTTAAAGGCTTGGTTGACGTTGCCTACTGTGTTCAAAAGCTATTATGAGGTCTAAAGAAACACCCTTATTGCATAAATTTCACTCCCTTAGAAAATAAAATTTATAACTTGGACCCTTACTCTGATTTTTTACTGTACTTTACAGTAGTTTAAATGGTACAAACTGTCTTATCTGTGCTTCTTTGATAGCCTGGTCAGCAGCTATTTTACTAATTATTTTTTTCATGATGCAGCCCATACTGTTGCATTGGATTTCCTTAGCATATATTAGCAAACAACTGCTGGCTATCTGCATTTGGAATAAAATTTGTCTGAAATTAACTTTGTGCAAGGAAATGTAGGAGTTGTGCCACAAGATACCTCAATTTTCAGTCTGCAATCAGGAATAAAACAGACCTTCACGCTTCCTTATTGCTCGGGTTTGGTTACAGTACTAGCGTAGCATCTTGTGCTCCAAATACAGGAGTCCCTGGCTGCAGTATTTGCAGAGGCTTGGATTTTCAGAGACTGTTTCTGTGACCTGACTGTGACCTGCAATGCATACATCTCTGGAATGCTGGCAGGATTCTGTGTGCAGCTGTTCAGCCAACCCCTCCTATATAAGTAACTATGAAAGGTTCTATATAGCTTTTATGCTGAAAAGTATATTTTACAATAAAGCAGCAGGAAGAATATGGAAATGTTAGGGGGAAAAAAATAAAATGGCTTGTTGGAATGTGTATGGTCTTTGCTATGTCGAGCTGATCATATTTTTAAACAAAAAAACCCTCTGTTTCACAATGCATAGATGTATTATTGCATATAGGTGAGAAATCCAGGAGGTTAAATGCTTCACAAAGATTTTGGCTCCTAACCAGTGGGCATTCTGCAGCATAGTAGTTAGCAAACATTGCATTGCTGGAGACCCTGCTTCTTCAGATACATTAATTTTAAGTGTTAGTTCTCCCTGGCTAGAAATTGTGCGGGAGAAAATTCAGCACTATGTAGCAGGCATTTGAAAATCCTAGTCATTATTTTCTCATGCACCTAATAAAAGCTCCTAGGCAAGCCAATCACTCACCTAGGATCATATCTTGCTAGGTTCAAGCTCCTCATAAAAGAAACTTTTCAATAGGTAAAACAGGTTTCTGATTAGCTGGATCACCTCAACTTAATATAAATACAATGCATGAGGCATGATTTCATACTCCTCAGACAAGTATTAAAAGAAAAAGCAGACTCTCATATCCACTAGAAACTAAATGAGGCAAGGGCATGACCGACTTCATCCCTAGCCACTATGGTCTCTTAATCCACATTATATTTTCTGATCTCCTGACTTGGCCCTTGCCAGTCAGAGACGGGAAGGGAGTCTGCTAGAGCTTGTCAAGAGTCATAAAAGACAATTCTCCCTACAGCTGAAAGAGGTGGGGGGTGTGGGGGCAGGAAACTATTTTCAACTGCTCAGAGCATGGCTTTGGTGGTACAAGGGAGTATTTAATGGTAGCTGGTGCCTTCTGAGGAGATCAGTTTTCCAGCATGCTCAGAGTGGCAGCTGAGGGAGGCTTCCTGCTGCCAGAGGACAGCAGGAGCAGGGACCTGGCTCCAGCACTGGACTGAATGAGAATGAGCCCTCTGCTTGCTTAGGAAAATTCAAGCTTTAGTGACATATAGGTGGCTGGTCTGCTTACATAAACCTTTCTTCATACTGTCTGCATTGCCATATCCCAATCAGTAATGTGACACCAGAGTACTTTAAAACAGTCCTGTTAATATATGTGCCTTTATCTCCAACTCAAACCTGTGCACATTGAGCCACTAATTAAAAAACAAATCTCTGCAGGGTGTGTATGGCACAGGTGAGGATCCCCTGGGCTGTCCCTACTCTCCCTCTCCAAGCAGTAGCCCTGTCCCCTCAGGGAGTGGGCTGAAGGAAGGCTGGAGGAGCCACGATGTTGGGGGGAGCAGAGCCCAGCTCCCAGAGCACTGCCATGGCACTGTGGCTCTCGCACTGCTGCCACCTCACCCTCAGCCCTCCTTTGTGTGGAGGCGAGGCACAAAGTGCCAGTGGCAGCCCAGACCTTGCCTGCAGCCTTGGAGAATGAGGTTCAGCCTCCTCCAGCAGGCCTCCGCGCTGGGCCGCCATGTTGTTCCTTTCCCCCAGGACAGCACCTGCCCTGGGCCGCAGCAGCCTCCCCCCCACCCCAACTACTGAGTCTCCCCAGCAGGGAAGGGGAGCACAAAGCCCGTATATACGCATGTATGTAGCCTGGCTAACTGCTTTGGGTTCCTGGAAGAGCTGGCTGTGAGTGCACGTACAGAGCCTGCCCCTCAGTCACCGTGCAGGGCAGCATGGGGATGCACGCAGGGCACATGGTGTGGCTCATTCTGGGGGTACGTTTTCTTCGCTCGCCCCGCATCTTTACTGCGCAGTGATGATGGTGCTTCCGCGCTGGTAGCCACGGCGTTACTGCTGGGGTGCTCTTTGGGGCACTTTGTGTGTTGCCAGCACTCCTGTGGTTTAAACCCTTCCCTGGGCTGGTACTGGTGAAGCCTAACCCTGCCCCAAAGGCTTGGCCCCCGGCAGGCATGGCCTGCGGCAGTGCTGTGCCTGTCAGCAGCAGTAATGGGGCGTTATTAACTTCACTCTTTAGGGACTTGCTCAACGACTACTATTGAGAGAAGAATGAACTATCGCAGTAAATAAATCATGGTGAAAAATCATCCACCCCAAGAAAGCTGTGTCTCCTGAGGGCAGGCTCCCCCAGGCAGCCCATGCTTGCGACAGGCCCAAAATACCAGCATGGCAACCGGTCGCCCAGCCTTTTTGTGAGGAATTTGGGGGGAAATGCTCCCACCAGAGTCCCAGCCCTGCCTGGGGGCACTACTCTGCCTTGGCTGTGCTCCAGGAGGCTGAGGCCTGCACCCAGGTGTGGTCAATCGGTGCTGGCGGCAGCCCTTCCCCTCCCAGCAGGGCAGATGGGCAGGCAGGCAGTGCTGGGGGGATCTGGCCACCTTTGCAGAGAGGCTGCAGTAAATGGTAACCGCCTTCTTGAAAATAAACACAATCTCATAACAGGGGCTTGCTTTTCTAACAGGAATGTGTTAATGTGGAAGTCTTTGGGAGCGCAAGGGTAGTGCGTGTTGAGGGGTTAAGTTTTGGCTCTCCTCTGTGTGTTGCCATTTGCATACCCTGAGCTTCGGAGGAGAATGAGAGGTGAGGGGAATCTCGGGCCTATGTCTGCGATCTCACCCCTTGGTATTTTTCACTGACCACTGGCAAATATTATATGAGGTAGGTAGGCAAGTTCACGAACTAGCCTTAGTTGTTTGTTGACAATTTATAGCAAACTAAGAATGAGTTATAGTGACTCTTAAAAATGCAATATCCTTCTTGAACACTTAAACCCCCTCTTTTCCCCATTCATTTTCTGTTGAAAGTCTCTTTTTTGGTGTAGACTATTGAATACATTCTTAGCTTTTAAAACGTAGCTGATACTGATGCAAAATTGTTCTGGTTTCTTGCTGACTTTTAATAATATGTTTTTCTTCAGAAGCTAAAAGAATCCCGAAAATAAACAAACCCCAAAGTATTAACATTTGTTTTTATGTTTGGCTAATGTTAACCTTTTGTACTTTCCTGCAAATGCTGATTGAGAGTTGCATCTATCACTGCCACTTTCGGGTAATTTGTATTCTGTCCCCCATGCTCCTTTTTTTTTTTTTTCTTTTTAAAATGTGTTTTCTTGTCCTTATGTGGAATAACCAGAGCAAATTCTTTGACGTTCACATGCACACCTCTCTTCACGTAAGTATGCCCATTTTGGTGATGCTCTTTCCCTGTAGAGATCGGAAATCCTGGTCAGAATCCATGATGGTTAGGATACCATATTCAGATGGACTACCTAGAAACTGGTTTGGCTTTTTTTCTTATATTTCTTTTGCTGTTAGGATTACAGCTGCAAATTGAAAAAGTCTGAATAATTTTTAGTGTAATATATTTAAACTCAGGTAATATCTATGGCTATACATTTACGTGGTTTTTTGAAGAACTTACTCATCAGGATGTGCTGTATGAAAACTTCTAGGAAATAGTGCAGATACTAATGATTTAAAACATTATAAGTCTCTAGTTTCTAATTAAAAAATGAAGATCAGTCTTTAACTTGACTGTCTTATAGCCCCAGCTTTGACGATGGCTTGGTTTTGCAGCATGATTTGCAGTGTAATTACTGCTGATGAATTATCATTAGTTGTAATGGGAGCCTGTTGAGTTTGTAATGCAAGTTTACAGAGAAGGAAGGAGAGGGAATGTTTTGGAACATCACACTAATTCTACATTTCCCTTATACATTCAGTCCACAGTATATTTATATTACTTCTGCCCTATGTTAATTTCTGGCAGTTTTTAAATGGGGTGGGAAGCTACAAGTACTCCAGTTGTAATCAAGGGTTAGAACCTTGTCAGTTCTAGTCAGTGAAAATACCCATCAAAGTAGTATTCTACTACTATAGTTCCCTCAAACTGTGCCTTAAGTAATTCTTACTGTGTACCTTCAGATGGACTGAAATTACCTGAGTTTTCAAAAGCCTTTTGCAAGTATGTAATAATGCCGTGAAAGATAAAATACTGCAACGAATTAGAAACTAAGTAGGATAACAAAAAGCAAAAGCAGAAATGTAGTCAAAAAGCAAAATCACTTAACATGTTCTTGCAGGTTTTGCTATACTAGCTCTTGCTAGTATTTTTATGAATGCTGAGTGCTGAAAATGAAAAAAAAAAAAGTAGATGAATCACTTCATTAGATAAGTGAAAACTAAAAAAAATAAGCCAAACCACTGAGTGTACAGTCATCTGATCCACTTAAAACACTTGAGTTCTTGTAGACAGAAGGCTTCTGGTGCCTGAGCCACAGGCCCCTTGGGACAGGACTTACATCAGAGCAGTAAGTGACCAAGAAGCACATGGAAAAAATTATAATAGGTTCAAAATGATTTACTTGCAAGTATTATTGACGGTGCTATTCTTTCCAAACTGAATTAACAGTACTTTAACAATGACCACAGCCCAGATTTGTAAAGGTATTTAGCATCCTTTGAAAAAAAGGGTGTGTGAGGGTGTGCCTGCATAGTTTTTAAAGTGTGAATGATACTCTTTTTCTTTTTCTTTAATGTATATTAAGGCAGAGGAAAGCAAGTGAAACCTCTGGTAGGGAGAAAATGATTCCAAATGCAAGAGTTAGGTAAACCAATAGGATGCATTTCCCTGGAATGATGTATTGTTTTAAGGAACCTCTGATGAAAAGGAAATTGCTAGTAAAGAAGCTCAGAGGTGTGAGGAATGCATAAAGTCTTTCACAGAAAATGAACCTAATAGACCAGGCAGTTTAGAGATGATAAATCATAAACAGAAATCTATCTAATTACTTCTTGGCTGGTGTTGAACCAAGATATTGAACTGCTGAACTGATCCAACTTGGCAATTTGGCATTCTTATGCCCTTGTGTTTTTATTCCAGTTATTTTAAATCTAAATTTTAAAAGTGAGAGTACCTGTCTGGAAGTTCAGGAAAAATATTTATGAAGTATTGATACTTATACTTCTAAACCGAAAATGGAGGAGAAGCAGCAACTGGTAAAAACTGTTGCACAAGCTTCCAAAATAGTTAGCAAGTGACAGTGCCTAAATCAATTATTAAATATATAGGGTGGAATAGAGGAATGCTTTATTGTATCCTTTTCCTTAGTAGCATTTGAATACTGCTGTTTTCTTGTTTGTTTTATCTTGTTTCATGCCAGATGTTCTTATCAGGGAAGACAATGGTGGTGTGTTTTAATATTGATGAGTTGATTCTCTTGGGAATAATAGTATATCTACCTTCTCAGAATACAAATTGTGGGAGGTTTTTTATAGTGTGATTACCATAATGCATTGAATTTTAAGTGCAACTCTTTAAAACTGTGGAAAGAACTTTTTGTTTATTATTTTTCTTCTACCTACTTTCAGAGTGACTTTCCTTTTAAAATTATGTATTGTGTTTTGGTGACCTTTAAAAAGTAAACATGTAAATCACCAGAGGTACTGTGTGATCTGTCAAAGCAGCATATGCTTAAGCACCTTATAAACTATTAAATAATCATAATATTTCTCTTTCCATGGTTATTAGTTTATTTATTTAAACAGTTGGAGAACAATTGCAGAGTAATTAAAGTACCTTGCTTTAACTCCCCCCCCCCCCCCCCCTCCAGGAACTTGACCATCGAAGTCCTGAAATTATAAATGATTTGGTGACGAGCCGAGCTTGCAATGCAGGCAATAAAAACCGTGGAAAAAGAAGTGACTTTTATAAAAGAAATACTTTTCACAGAATCCTTCTTAAAGAAACAAGAGTGCAGCAGAAGCCCGGAGAGCAGGCGGCTCAGCGAGCAGCAGCCATTGGAAGGAGCTGTCTGCAGCTCTCAGTGCTGTACTGAGCATGTCCCAGCGGAGCCCAGTGCAAGCAGCACATTATGCAAAAAGGCAGCTCTAGCAGATGGGAGAGAGGCACAGCAAGCATTTGCTTCACTTGCATCACCACCGCTTGAAAACAAACCTGGATCGCTAGAGGGGATCTCGCCGGCAGGCCAAAGGAATGAAATACGGGAGCATGGCTTGATTGCTGAAGGTGTTGCACTGCGAAAAATCATGGGGAATCAAGATGGGAAGCTAAAGAAAAATACAGGTGATGTGCACGAAGGAGGAGAGGATGCCTCTGGGCCCAAGGATGCAGATGGCACAAAGAAGGTATCGGGAAGCAGAAGGGGACTGGGGAAGCATGCAAAAGGAAGTGAATCCAGTAAGAAGAAGGGTAAGTCAGACTCGAGGGCCTCAGTGTTTTCAAATCTGAGGATCAGAAAAAATCTGTCCAAGGCTAAAGATGGGAATAGTAGTTCACGGGAGGATGTTTTGGAAAGCCAGGCCTTGCAGGCTGGAGAGCTGGACAGTACTCATTCAATTGTTACCAAAACTCCAGATATAAGCATCTCTGCGGATGAAGGGGGTCTCTCAGACACAGATGTTGAACATTTTGAAATCAGAAATGAAGCTGTCCCAGCTGCTGTGGAGACACAGGATGGACAAAGGACCAGCTCTGGCTCTGATACGGATATATACAGTTTCCATTCAGCCACAGAACAAGAGGATTTGCTTTCTGATATCCAGCAAGCTATTAGACTGCAGCAGCAGCAGCAGGGGGCAATTAACATTGGAACTGAGGACCTTGTCACCAAAACAATGGGCCGACACATGGCTAATTCACAAGCAGCCCCCTTAGATTTTGAACGGTTTCTTTCAGTAACTACCACTGACAAAGAGAGGAGCCCAGACACTGACGGGGCTTTTCCAGCAATATCTGAAATCGCAGAAAACATTCCCGTCTCCTGTGCAACTGAATGTGAACTGAAAGAAGCGGTAAATGGCACAGGCTCTCCTGGTAACGGCTTATTTGAAACACAAGAACGTAAGCTATTGATTGAGGAGCAGGAACAGCTCATTGCTGGAGTGGATGCTGTAGCTAGTAAACTAGAAGATGATTTAAATAGAACTGCAGTAGAAAACCGGTCTCAGACACATAGCTCCACACAACCTTTTCTAACCTCGGTAGCAGATGCTGAGACTAAAATTGCTGAAGTGCAGGCTGTTGATTTGCAGGGCTCAGTAACAGAGGATGGTATTTCAGATGCAGGCCGTGATCATGCTGCTGAGACTCAGGAAGGGAAACACACTCTGTCAGCCAGTCAAGAGGACCTGCATAATGGTTTACCCACAGAAATGAAGAATGGCATTTTGTCCTCTGAGGGGACAGCAGGCAGTCCGATGCTTGGTTCCCGATGCTTTAAGCCCTATCTAATTAATCCTTGTTACATCAAAACCACAACTAGGCAACTGAGTTCTCCCAACCATTCACCTTCTCCCTCCCCATCCCAGAGCCCGCTTTTTACAAGGAGGCAGGAGTCCTTCCACAAAAAAGAAAAAGTCTCAATCAAGAAGCAGAGGTCTGCTAGTTTGGCAGGTTTATTTAGTCGTTCCGCAGACTGGACAGAAGAGGTATCTAATCACAAATGTGAGATAACGCAGAAGGTGGGCTCTGCAGGCTACTTGGAGCACAAGGGGTTTAGAGAGAAATTGCAAGCGGAAAGAGTGCCTTTGACTCATTCAAGAAAGTCCTCAGGGGTGCAGGCTTCTACAGAGACATTTCCCAATGTCTTTTCAGGTGAGTGACATGTATTAAGGTTTTTTTCCCAGAGAGTCTTTGAGAATATATTTAAAATACTTGAATTCAGTCCTTTGCATGTACTATTGTCTTTACTTGTGCTGACAGTTTTAAAATCGAAGGCCTGGTCTTGCAAACACAGTCACATTTCATTAATGAGCATAGCCTCTCTATTTGGTGTCAGCCTGGCAGTACTGCCAGTAAAGGAAGTGCATAACTCTTTGAAGTTTTTCTTTCTGCTTTTCTCCTTTGTCTAAATCCTGCAAGAAAAGGCTGGACGCCTTAAATTATTCTTGTTGAAAAATGCTAAGAGCTGCACTGTTGTAGGCAGACCAGCTCTCTGCATAAATAGATCTTTCAGATGCGAAGCTTTCTGTGACTGTGATCCTGTTTGGGGTTTTCTTGTGCTAGGCACTGTTCTGATGTACTGTAAATATTTGAGAGCTGCACCTGGTGTTAGACTGAGGCAGTGATGAGGATTTGCTTAGTGCAAAAAGGAAAAAGCCATGCAAGCACAGATGTACAGCACTACAGAAAGGAACCAATTTTCCCTTCAGAAGGGGAAAAGAGAAGAAAAAAATGTTAATGACTTGAAAAGGCAGCATAAAATGGAGAAGAGAAGGGAAACTGGGGGCAGTACAGTTTGGTAGCTGTGGCAGGCTGCTGCTCAGGCTAAATAAGGTGACTCATTCAGGAAAGCATTCTTTTACCTTGCTTGTTAGGCAGCTTGCATCCTCTCACAAAGGCATAGGAATTCAGATTTTACAAATTAAATAGTGTGAATAGGTGGTTATATTTTCCTGCACTTTGAGGGTTTTTTTACCCTTTCTTTTCCCCTCATCTGAAGTTTCTATATAAAGCTAATGTTTTCACAAACAGAGAAGGCCTTTGCCACATAGGAGGTATGTATACAGAGGAAACTCAGCAACATATTCCATTTATTTTTCACTTAAGAAAACTGTAGAACTAAGAGAATACAGCGAACATGCCCTACGAGCATCCATTACAAGATTAGAACAGTTGAATCTATAATCAGGTCTGTTTGGAATAGAAGTCTGTTCTAGATGCATGAGCACAGTAACCATATATGTAGCCAAGCTATCTGCAAAAAGTGCAGTGAGAATTTTTTTGTGCTTTTATGAAAACTAAACAAAATAGTATGGTTTATGAAGGTAACAATGACATGATTTAAAAATCCCATGTAAGAAAATAGTTAAGCCATCAACAACTGTTTTGTATAAAAAGACTATCTTGTTTTATACTGTAGATTTTAAAAATTATGTAACTTGCAATAATTTGCATTCATAGTTGCTTTCTTTGTGCACATTCTACTCTGCTTGGTGTCACAGTAATACTGGTGAATGAACCTGTCTGGAAACAGAAATTAATTTTTTGCACAACAGCCAACTCCAGGAGTTTGAAATACTTGGGTAAAGCATTAACATTATTTTCCAGATTCGAATCACAAGAATACTTTCATTCTTCAGTAGTCTTGAACAGAAGTCCCCATTTCAGTCTTGAAAATTAGAATTCAAGTTTTTAACACAAAAAAAGCCCACTGAAGGAGACCAGCCCCCTGTGAAGTGAGCTGAATCTTTTTTTGTGTTTTAAATCCCTTCCACCTGTTTTCTTAGATTTCATTTCAGACATCCCTATCTGAAGTTTTGCAATTTGAGGTGATCACTACTTTCAGATTTATAGCATATAAAAAGCACACTTTTTTTTTCTATCAACATTTGACAGCTTATAAACAACTTGGAGAGCAAAGCTTTAAATTGCATCATCAGTAATTAGACTTTCTTCTTTATGGTGGTGCTATGATGGAAATAAATTTTATATGGCAAACTTCAAGAACATGGAATTACTTTTTAGAGACCTGTTTTCCAGGAAACAGACTTTTTCACATTTCCTCACAAGGTTTTGATTTACTTATTAATAATTTTTGTTTTATTGTGTTTTCCCACCAACACTTTAGACTGTTATTGTGAAGGGACCAATGTCCAATGGAACAGTAGTACTGTCTCTTATGGAAATTATGGTGACCCTCATTTGCATGTACATACCAGCTGTCTTTACAGGCAGAGGACAATTATACCTTTCAGTTCATGCAGAAAAGCTTGAAATGAGGGAACGGGAAGTGGCATGATAACACTTAATCTCTTTTTGATCATTCTTGTTTCTAAAAATATGTTTACAAGCTGAAAATTATCAAGAATATAAAAATAACAAGTAGTGTACATAAAAAAGGGAAATTAAACTTCACATTAGTATTCCCACAGACTGGCTGTCATTGCTGTAAGAGCAGAAAAGCCTCTTTATTTAAACCAGTCTGCACAGTAACAATTACAGAAATAATTTCCTTGTAACTTGAATACTGCTTTTGAAAAATGTTGTATTTTAACTGCATGCATGAGATGCATCAATTCAGGGATTACCATCAGGCTTTTAGAAATAACATTCGTTATAGTGGCTCATTTCTGTCTTTAAAAAAAAAAAAATAATCAGGTTCTTGCCTAGAGCATCTTGCTGTGCAATGACTGCAGTGTTGTTCTGCATTTCTAACTAGAATCAAGTAAAATATTCCACAACACTTTAGTCATTGATTTTAATGACAGCAGGTTCTATGCAGATGACTGGCCTACTTTTGCACTGTGTTGTGGTTTGGCTGTGTGCCATTTGGTTTTCACAATGATCCATACGAATTCTTCTAAGGCGGTTTTAATGTAAAATGTAGATGGAAGCCAACAGCTGGAATGGTGGAGGCTTTGCATATTTTAATTTTGCTTTATATAGAAGTAAGTCAAGTATGGTATTTCAAATTTGATGCATTGGCTAGGAATATGGTGTAGAGAAATTTATGGGCATTTTGTAATTCAGGCATCGGATCTATTTCTTTTATCATGAGGACAGCTGTATTTGAAATTGCAGTGACAGTAATTACAAGTTCTAGATTACCTGATGCACAGTGGAGCCATGGCTTTTATGTTGTGGTCCCAGGAGGACAAGAGCTGAACTGAATTAATAGGGTTGGCTCTCTCACTTCAGTATGTGGCAATGAAGGATTTGCACTAACATTAAGAGAGTATCTTGGTGGGAAAAGGAAACTGATGTTTACAAACATTAACAAAACTGAAATGGAAGAGCCTAATAAACTCTTTTTTATTAAATCAATCTATCCTCACGTTAATTTGACATGCAGTGATTGCAGAGGACCTAGTAAGGGTGTCAGTTACATAAACTGAATGCAAGAGTCCCATCAGCTGCCCTAGCTGGTAATTAAACTTGACCCAGACAAACCCATGCCCTTTCTAATCTCTGTTGGCTGGCTGTAACACACTTGCTGCATGAATCTCTTTCAAACAGATCATTTATCTTTAAATTTCTATTCAGAGATTTATATTTGTCCTGCTCTAGCTGTAAACGGGAGACAAACAAACAGAAAGTCCTCGTTACCATAAAACAAAACCTGAAGTCAGTCCCGTGCTTGTGTGCTCACGGCCACTTTCTGATTTCCACAGAGGGCCGGCCTCCTCACAAAGGCCACTTTATCTCACTTTTGTGCTGTGCTAATGTCATCTGCACCCACTTGCAGTTCCAGTGCAGTGTCTGCAGGCATATACAAAGGTCTTAGTATAGATAAGTATGTGAAAACTTGAAAAAACAGGATCAAAGTTTGTTTCTGAGATATAAAGTACATATTCTTAGATACTTTTTCGAGGTTTGTTTTTTTTTTTTCCAAGGGTTTTTTTTCATTCTGATTCATGTGATGATGCACACAATATGTATTTGTTGGCATCCTGAGGAGACTGTTTATCATGCAACTGTTATTTAAGACTACTTACGGTTTACTGTTTCACTGATGATATTTGTTAACAGCAATACAAATGTTTCTTTTATCAGATGGCGGGGTAGTGCAGCCTCCTGTAACTATGGGAGCTGCCCAACAGCAACCCTTCATGTGATACAGGATCATGTACTACACAGTGTCCTCTTTTTGCCTTATAAACCCAAACCTGGAGGCGGGGGGGGAAAGGGCTGCAATACTGCACTCCAACTACAGTAAACTCTGTTTGAAAATGGGCTGCAATATGTTATTGAAAGACTGCTGAGTGCTGATAAGTTACTTTAATGTTAGGGTGCCAACACTGCAATATGGGAATCAGAGCAACATGAGTAAAGTCACTGGAATGCAGTGCTGCCACAGGCTTGTTTTGATGAGGTCTCATGATTAATGCTTTGATCTTTATCTAGATCTTCACTGGGAGTAGCAGGTTTTGGTCATGGTGTTGAGCGGCTGCATCTCTCAGGCAACCTCTTTCTGAGCAGCAACCCCATTCTGAGGTCTGACTGGCAGTCTGATTTGTGTCTGGAGTAGAAGTGTGTTGTCTTGATTGCCTGCTGGTTTCTTGGGGTGCAAAGGGGGAAAGGAAAAGGGACAGTTTGTAGCTGGAGGTCCATGCAGCTCTGCTTGGATCTGAGACACAGTACCAGTGTAATATCCATCACATATGGGATCTGGCTAGAACTGGTCATTGAAGGACATCATATGCTTCAGTGATTTCATTTCTGTGAAAAGAGCAGTGGATTATTCCAGTGGGAATAGTTATGTGGAATTTAAGTTTGTATATATTTCTTGGATCTAACTGTGCTTTACTATTTTTTTAAATATTTATAAATTATTTAATAGCTTAGGTGGGTGGTTTGTCCATTTTCTTAAAAAGAACTGTACATAGGCGTCTGCAGAAAAAAAATCTATTTCTTGAAGCAGGCCTCAGTTGTTTTCCTCCATGCTGTGGTGTCTAAAGAAAAATAAACTTGGAATTGAAAAGCATCTGTAGGAATATTTGAGGCTGCCTGTATATGAGGGATCAAGTTCTAATGTGAATCTTGGTGACAGAAAATGCAAAAATACTAATTACCCAAGATATTTTGTTTGCGCTGTAGTCTAACCAAGCTCAGGATATGACCAAGTGTATTTCTTATAAACTGCTCCTGCCAAAATTTGAACTTACATAAGGAACAGTGGTGGTGAAGTGTGTATGTGTAGGTGTTTCTGTGACTGTGGCTATGATTATGATTAGGTACATTTAAAAGCATCATTCTGTAGTGCTAGGTGGAATACAACAGTTTCTGGAAACTTACTTTTATGCGTACAGTTTATTTTTTGGGGAGATGAGGTGAGTTGATACAAGGGGAATAGGGCAGAAGCAGTGAGCAACTGTGAAAGGAAGGCAGTGGAAGGATATGAGGACTTTACATTGTGTCACCTCATTCCTGCCTCTTCATATGATAATACAAGGCCGGTTGCATTTCATTAAATGCTTTAGAAAAGGCAGCAAAGTGGGTTCAGGAGCTGTGTCACACTATTATTTCCTTTAAGCAGCAGCAACTTCCTGCATTCCTACATCGCAGCTCATGTAAAGCAAGTTGGACGACAGACGAGGTGGTCTGTGTTACCTTGAGTACAAAATGACTATTCCTCATTTTATTTCCATATTGCTACTGTCCAGAATAAGTTTCCTTCACATTGATGTAAATAGCTAGGCTTTCTGACCATGAATAGGAAGCAGATTATGTTTTCTGATGCAAAACCTTGCTCTATTCTCAGATAAATACAAAACATGCCTTCTTTAATCTGTAGATGCATAGATGATAGATAGAACCCATTAAGTCAGTTAGCAGTTTTGCAACAATAAGACGCAGTGGTTATGAGATTGTGTGTATGTGTGTAAACAACATCACAGTTGTAAAAGTAAATCCTAATATACATAAAATTAAATGAAAATATATAAATACAGAAGTACAAAAATGCTTGAGAATTTAATCTATTTGGTGTCTTGACATATGAAGCTAAATAGTGGCAGGTAAGCCTAGTCACAAATGAGATTTATCATTGAGACATTCTTATTTGTCAGTAAAAGTATGAATTGTTTTGTCTTAGGATCTGTATGAAATTTATCAGGAGCTCCAGAGCTCTGAACCTGGTGTGAATTTGAATCAGGAGGAAGCGTAGGTAACTTTACTGTAGAACTAATTACAGGAGGCAGCTTTAATTCTAGAGCTTATTCGATGCTGAGATCTGGCTCAGATGTCCCTCGAAGACACATAGTAAGTAGCATTTACTGGGGAAAAATAACTTTTATCCTTTCCTCTTCCTTGCACTGATAAGGAGAAAATCACTGTACAAAAGAAGTCAATGCTGCAATAATGCTATAATTAACTACATTAACATCTGCTAACAGTCAAGGAAGAAAAGGTGGTTTTCATTTAAAAAATTAAAAAAAAACAACAAAAAAAAACCCCAAAACATTGCCTTCATAATAGAGGGTGTGTATCTAAACACTATTTTGTCATACAAAGAGTCAAGACAATACAGTATGCTGAGAAATAGTTGAGGGAAATATTTGATTACATCAATGAAAGAACATGAAGGTCCAGTTACAGTAAGGGAGATGTGCTTAGGTTTTATTCAGATGAAGTCTAGAAGAATATATCTGCACAAATATACAGGCATGCATGTATATATTTTTCTTTTTCATGGAATGTATTTCTAATTTTCTGCTTTTCCACTTTCTTCATCTTACCAGTTTCTGTTTATGGATGCAAAGAAGAAAAGCTTTTGTAAATTGTGATAAATATTAAAAAGTCAGCAGTTAATTAAAGTTGGAGGAGATTGTCAGAGCTTGGGTGCACAGGTCCTGGAGAGGAAAGAAAACTAAGGCAAGCTGGGACTCTAATGTAGGTTGAAAGAAATTTGTTATTTGTGTCCCACTTCAGAGGCTTGCTAGTTCAGTTCAGTTGTGTTTTGTGACCTGTGGCTGCTTGAGCTAATACTTGGATTTACTTCTAAGGCAGAGATGGGCCAGACTGCATTAAATGTTAAATGAAATGTAGAACCATTGGGAATGAAGAAGGTTTACAGAGTTGGGTTGTAAAGAACAGTGTGTATCAGTTTGGACTGACAAAAGATGCTGTTAATAATAGGTGCCCAAAAAGACATCAGAGGAGCTTCTTACTTTAAAGAGCTAGACAGAAAGAATTGTGGCTTTCCAGCAGTCTGTGAGAACCTGGCACAGAATACTGCCTTCACATCGCAAATCACCACAGAAACTAAAAGGGTAAAGATGGGCAGAATTAAATACTTGCTGAGAGGAACCTAAGCACCTGGAAAACACAGTATGACAGTTGCCAAAGATGCATATGGTGCCTAAAAGATTCAGTAGATAAACACATATAGATTCTCTTTTATCATAATCTGCTATAATTAGGAAAGCTTTAGTAATATACTTCTGTAATCTGCAATAATACTGCATTAGAATCTGAAGAGACATCAAAGTGAAAGGAGACATGCCATACAATGTTGTGGGAGGGTGCATCTTGTTTATCTTTTTAGAAAGGTATTTTTTACTGTGTACCACTGCTGTATTATAGTTGGGGATTTAAAATCTTCAGCTTCTGAAAGATATTTAATGACATATAAGATATGGTCTTACCTTTCACTATCTATATGATATATACAAAAAATATATATAGTGAAAGGTAGGGATAAAAACATAGTTTAATACTTTGTCTCAGCTTACCGTGTTATATATATGTCGTGTATCAGAAAATTCAGTGTGGGAGAAAGGTGTAAAATCTTAGTCACTGTGGAAGCAAAATTTCAAGGAGATTAATGCTCAAGTTAGGGAGACAGAATACTTAAAAGATTTGCCAATCTGCAAGAATTCTGAAGGCACTGTCACAGGCCATCACAAACATTTTAATATGTTTTGAAGCTCTGGTGATAGGAAAGTTGGAATACTTGCTTTTTGGAAAAAGTGTTAAATTGTTGTTATTGCAAATGATCCAGGCAATTTTAGTCATCTTATTTTGACTGCAGCAACAAGCAAGGTCTTGGAATGAATCTTGAAGGAGGAAATTATAAGATATAATTAGTTATTGGGCATATGATAAAAGGGTAAAGAAAAATGGAACAAAATGCAGCATGGTTTTAGCAAAGATCAATAAGACTACCTTGATAGCTTTTTATGTACAGCTGCTTTCTAGACAAAGCAGGAGTGGTAGGAAGGAATGGATCCAGGTTTCTGAACAAAATGGCAACACTGAAAATCACTTACCTGAAGAAGAAAATGACTAGTGGTTTTGATGAGGGACACCGTCATGTTTCTTCTCTTCCACCAGAGAGGAACAGCTTCATTTTGGTCTGCTTCTACCTAGTGTTGTGATAGGCTTGGTCAGGCTGTGGAAGGTTATTGCATGATTAATGCAAGAGTAGAGCTGGGTCCTGACCTTTGTCCTGGCATTCATGTTTTCAGGACTCGACCTTTTCATCACCAAGTGAAATTTTCAGTAAACTTTTGTCTTTTTGTATTATAATACAGATTTCAAACTTAGGAACTGGGCTGGCATTGTGAGTTCATTCATCAGGACCAAGGTCTGCATTTATCAGGTTTTGACCTGACTGCTTCAGCTTTTTTCAGCATGATTTGTGCAAGTATGGCATATGGTTAAGTAATCTTTTAAAAGACCACTTTGGGTATGCTGCAATTGGTGGTGTTGCCATGTCTCCCAGCCAGCACAAGTTGAACAAGCTTTTTTAAAATACAGCTACTTGGATTGACCATGGGATGTTATGGATAAAGAGTGAGATGGGGTGTTTTGAAAACTGTTTGTAACATCCTTTCTGGGGTGGCTTTTTACTTCATTAAATCTGGGGTCTTTCCTTGTCTTTTTTTTTTTTTGTCCGTGTGTGTCGGGGGGAATCCATTGTCAAAGTTTTGCCAGACCTCTGCTTTTTCCATCAGGGCATTTCTGAAAGAATTTCAGTGGCATTTGTATGAGGTGCCACTTTTGCCCTGTGTGCTGTGGTGGCCATGGGGGCAGCAGCAGGATTCCCTTGGCAGTGGCAGCTTGTGCCCTTGCTTCCAAAAGGGAGCACACACACATGTGTTCCCTGGCTTTTTTGGCGATGTCTTGAGCACTTGAAGCTATTAGCATTATGTGATTCTCTTTCTGTAACTGCGTAATGGGCTGCTTGTTCTAGCTGAGTGAGTTGAAATCTCACTGATACGGCTATTCAAGCTCTCTTGTATAATATGGAATCTGTTTAAATAATTAGTGATAATTGTGGGGCTAAAATAAGGGGAAAAAATTGCTTGAGTTGCACAGGGATTGATATATTGTGGTTCTAACTTAAAGCTAGTCAAGAGTTTTCATGGAAAATTTTTAACAGTCAGGAGTGTACTAAAAGATGGGACAATACAAAAGGAGGGATACTGAGATGCCAAAAGATTCAGACAGTTTGGCAAAAGTAAAGCATGGTGTTTACTGTGATAATCAGATACAGGACTGACAGATGTGAAATTAATAATTGGTCATTTTATTCTAGTTGTTTGAAGAGTCTATGAATGTAATCAATTCATCAGCTGATACATTCTTCAGTGGAATTTAATAAATATATATTTCTGACATTGAAGTTACATTGAACTGTGTGTAGACACGCATAGAAAACTGGGGGCAAAGGGCCAGATAGTGTTGATGTATGTCTTTTTCCTAATTGTCTTGTTTAGGCAGACTTTCTAGTTTTGACTTCTGAATTTAGGATGGCATGTGGGTTCAGTTCACGCCATCCATGTGAACAGAGCCAGGAAATCTGGAGACAGAACATCAGAGAAGAAAGGACAATCCTCTCGGGCATTTTCACACATCCCTAACTTTAGTAGTGTTCTAAATACATGATATAACTACATAAATAAAGAATAAATTAATATAATACATATTATATATAATATGACAATATACAGTATAAATATATAAAGAAATCAATATATAACCTCTGTGGTTTTTTCCCTTAGAAACATACGTACAAGCAGTGAATGCAGATATTAGCTATTACACTAATAAAAACAAAAGGAAATATCTTTATGACTGAATTATAGAAATTTGTACCATAACCCTAGACATTGACAAGTTTTGTCATTTTTAAGGTTTATGTTGCTTGGAAATTAGACTTACGACTTACTTTGTGTTTATTCATAATGGAAGGATTCAATTTATTTTTTTTTCTTTTTGTTATGAAGCCATGTTGTGTGTGCAGGCCTGTTGTTTGGTGGGGTTTCCATGTTTTATATAACGAGGCTGTGAGAAAACTGTCACGTGGTTTTAGGAAAGTATCTGTCAATGAACATTCAATCCCTTTTAAAAAAAAAAAAAAAAAAAAAAAAAAAAAAAAAAAGAAACGGCCAAAACAACCTCACAGGATAAGAGATCTGGAACAGTTTCCCAATATAAATCAGCTGGGGATTAGAAACTCTGCAGTGAAAAAGAACAATAAATGAAGTCTCTAATCCTGGAATATTGGGCGTAATCTCCCAGGTCAGGCTTCAGGCAAGAAAGAGACTAAATCAATCTGTTATTTTTTTAGTGCAATTCTATATTTATGCATTTATAAATGCAGGACTTGGCTATGCATTTATGCAGGACTTGGACTTGTTCTTTGAAGGGGAGTTGGCTAGAGTACCAACTTCCAGTTCTGTTTCATTCCCCAGGTTCCGCATGCACCTTTGGAAACCTCTTCTTTCTCGGCAATCACGTGTCGTACGTTATGTCTAGGCTGACTGGTACAGGTTAGCTGAAAAAGTATCTTGAAATTTGATAAGATTATGCAATGAAAGGAAAATATTAAGGAAATGTAATACTTTTGATCTTTGAAATATTAATTTTATATGTGAAATAGTAGTCACTCAGTGCCTTGTATATTTGAAACTAAGGAAAGTACATTAAACAGCAGAAAGGTGAAAATGAAGTGTGATTGATTTGCCCCTAGGAAATAGTTTAGCAAGCTTTTGCTGTGTAGTTTGGGGGAATATGATGAATGAGTAAAACTTGTAAAGTATTTAAGAAGTTACATGTAGTTGCAATTACTAGCTCATCTACAAATATGGAAATCTTTGCAGTATTTCTGTCTCTCGGACGTGTTTGTCCTCTTTTGGCATTCTGGGGAACGTTTGGTGCTGCACAGTTCAGGTGCCTTGCCAGATGATTTAGGCCTGACTTAGCCATGACCTTGATGGTAGTACATGCAGAAAAGGAGACAGAAAAAATTTTGAAGGAAGGAATGATTTAGAGATATGAGGCAGCAGATAGCTGAATTGCATATTTTCTAACTTTTCAATGTTGTAGAAATCAGCTTTTCTTTTTTCCCTGTTTTCTGTTGGTTTTTTTTTAATTTATAGAACTATGTTTGCAATTGGAATCCTTTGTAAATGAAAAACCATAAGAAGACTACAATTGTCTTTTTATATTTTGTAAAACTAATAGAAAACATATGCCAAATGGAAATTCACCATTTTGTCCATCTCTTCTTCCTTTTCCTTTTTTTCCTGTACTGTCTCCCAAAAATAGAGCAAAGCTTATGGTACTTCTGGCTTCAAAGCTCATGAAATATCTTTGCTGTGTGAGCATTTCTGATCTCACTAAAGTGGAAAAGAAAAAAAAAAAAAAAAGAGTAAACTGGGGAAAAGAAGGCAAGCCGATTTCAGCTTTTGAAGACGTAAGCAGTACGTGCATGAGTCACTGTTAACCCTTGACGTGACTCTCGCTAGGGTGTTCAGAACTGGTATTACACTGAAGCTGCTCACTCTGCATTAGGAAAAATTAAAATGAAAAGTGTGCCTCTAGTCTGTATAGGTTAAGATTTGCTGATGCAGCTGCTGTGCTAATGGTGAAAGTGTGGTGTAGCGCTCTGTTTGTTAGAAAAGAGAATCGCAGGAGACTGGCAGAAGGGGGAGCTTTTGGAGTATAACTCATTTTGATCATTAGTCTCAACTTGTGCTCACTGACAGCAGTGCTCCCAGGCTTTTGCAAATGTAGTGTAAGGAGGATAGGAGAAACGATAGGAGACACGTCTTTAAAGATAAATGTGAGGTTATAACAGCATGATCCTCAGGGAAATATTATTGCAAGTTCTGCTATAGTGCAGTGCCTCAGTGCACACGTGTGGTTTTTTTCAGTATGTCTGTGACTACTGTAGTTTTCTCCTGTTTCTTTCTTCCATTTGTCCCTCTCCCTCCCCTCAATAATTAAGCAAAACCAAATATATGCTTATGGTATTGGTAGTTCTTAAGGATTTTATTGCTTACTCTGTTGCTCCTCGAAAGGTTTGTCTTCTAAGCAGGCTGAACAGGAAAAGAGCTATAATGTGAATTCATTGAGTCAGGATTTGCCTGTATTTGTCTGTGGACAGTACTGAACGTGCTTTCAGCATTCAATAATTCCATAGGCAATCAAGTGTAAGGCAAACCTGCACTTCAGAAAAGAGTACGTCCTTATTTTTAGTGTCTGCTTGAGGAGAAAAAAGGTTGCCCTGGAATATAAAGTAATTGTAATGGAAAGACCAGACGTGCTTCCTTCTAAAATAGGCTACCTCTCCCATCAAAAGTGAGTCATAGTCCAGGTCATGACAGACAAGGTGGTTCAGATTATCAGTACTGACAGCCAAGCTCTGTAGCAGTTGCTGCCATATGGAAGGAGGTGTAATACATACACACAGACACCTCTCCAGGCCAAGGGAGAATCTGTGGCAGTGTTAGGCCAGTACTGAGTGGGATTATTATATGAAATTATTATATGCATAGCATATAATAGATATAACAGTTAATATTTTACAATGTTTCATTATTATATGAAATAATATTTGTAGAATGACTTTTGGTGGGGGTAGGCTTCCTTTCTCCCTTCACCTTGCCCTTGAATAAATACGGTTGCAGTAAATCTAGAGTTGAAAATGATCATTCAAGAATACAATTACCTGCATTTTTCAAAAACAGAGACAGTATGAATAGAAACCATACTGGGACTTGTGAATTTTCATTCTGCAGTAAATAGCTTACAGGTTCTACAGAGGTGGTTTTGATGAAGAGTGTTACTCAAGTCTTGGTCATGGGGATGAGATGAAGACCTGTAAGGTTGTACAGGAGGTGACAAGATCATAGTGCTTCATCTTCATGGGAATGGGAGGAAGCAGCAAATGGTATGGAGGTGGAGAACATGGAATTTGGAAGCTGAGCCAGAAGACCCAGGCTGAGCCTGAGCAAAAGTATCACTAAATATCCACAGAAGGCCAGAGTACCTGTTACTTCCAAACTTAATTTCATGTTCCCATTCTTTTAGTTAATTAATTGTGTAATCCTTTGTAAGAAAAGAAAAAAGTCTTTTAAACCCTTACTGGGATTTAATAAGTCATTCTAAGCTCCTAAAAAATAACTTAGGAGTTTATAGTCATCTTATTTGGTGAAGGGTTTTGGCAAGATCCTCAGAATACTGATTTGATCTAAGGCTGAAACTTAGCTGCAGTTCTTCTCTAATTCAAAACTTAGTATACTTCCCATCTCTCACCAAACTAATACTTAGGGGAAATGTAAGAATGGGCTTCAGGAACTTCATGACCTGGGATTTCTGGGAAGAAAAGTTGTTTAAAATATAAAAAAATGGGAACTTAACATTTTAGGGAAAAAGATCTGACAGCTCTTTGTTCTTTACTATTTTCACAGCATGTAAAGGCAACCAAGAGAAATTGTTTTACCATTGCATTTAAATCCCTGTAACAGAAATCAGCTGATCATTTAATAATTATGAAATCATTAATCATTTAATTATTCCAGGTTATTTGCAACCATCTTCACCTATTGAAGGTATTACCTCATGTAAGTTACAAATATGAGGTGATTAATGGTGTCTGAGGAAAAAGGTGATTGTTGCTGCACTTTGTTTATAAACTAAAGATGAAAAATTGTGGCTCAAAATCTTGCAGTTGAAGTTCACTGGAATTTAACCTATGCATTAAATATGGCTGTGGTTTTGGTTTTGCTGTTTAACGAATAGATTCAGGGATTAGCACTGTACAGTCAATTTCAAGCATATAGACACAAAGTCAATTTAATGTGTAGTGCAAATAGACATGGTGCTGGAAAACCATTTCTGGTTCCAAACAAAAATAGTTAAAAGCCTGTGGAGTCCAGTGTTAAAGAGGTTTTTTGCTATACCTAAACAAAAATATAACCTTCATCTTGCCCTGAATCAAAATCATAAACGTGACCCCTGCTGTTTCACAAACATCTCTTGCTTTGACACCAGTTCAGCTGCAGATAAGGTCAGAGAGCAGTGAGGTGGGGGCAGACTCAGCACCAGCCTCACCAGGCCACAGAGGACTTTGGAGCTGGAACGTTTCTACTGTAGTGACAAGTGGCTTTTACCTGAAAGTACATGAAAGAGAAATATCAGATGCCCCTAACAAGGGTCGAACTACTTTTTGGTAAGCGGTGGCTTTCAAATGTTGTTCTCCCATGTAAAGTAACTTCAGCCCTGTCTGGAACTACAGTGCCATAGCAACTCCATCTGTCAGGTGGTACAGCACGGTGTGGTGTTGTCTCAGAAATGAGCAATGCTCTCAAGTATTGACACACTTTCTTTTGGTAGAGTTTACCTCCTCGGTCCCCTTTAAGGAAAATATGTGTTGTCTTTTTTATAACTTTGGCTGGGTTTTATGCTTGATGTGGGATGGCTGGTTCTGGCACATGTAATGACTGTTCAATTTGATGATAAGCCCTAGCTGGTTAGGTGCAAAACTTTAGTGGCTTAACAGTCTGTTCTAAATACACTGCCCAGTAAGTGCTTTGAACATATAACCCATTTATTGTTCTTACAGGGATTTTTTTTTCACAGCTGTTAGCAGTGAAGCTATTTCTCTATGCATTGAAAATTGAACTTTTTTCAGCTTGCATTTGGTAAAATGTGTTAACTGAGCTGGCAAAATGTATTTCTGTAATTCAAATTTCTGTGTCTGTCCTCAGGTTTCCATAGCAATTGTAAGGAACACACAAGCTGTGTTAGAGCACAGCTTTATCTGAACATTATTACCTTTGTGTTAAGAACCTTTATTTTTTTGACTCAACGTATATTTGATGCAAAGGACAGCTTAATAGTACTAGAGTTAAATGATTGATTCTTTTAGGTTAAAAAGTGCTAGCTAATACAATTAAACAATTTTTACTACCCTATTTATTCTGAGACTACTAATACACTGGAGAGAATGCTTCAGGTTCAGAGGGACAAAATGACATATTTTACTGTACTCTGTATTACTTATGTTAAGTTCATTAATGACTTTTTTACATATATACTTATTCTATATTGTCTGAATGCTAAAGTATGTTTAGACAATAGTAAATAATCACTAAGCAACGATAGTGATAGTTAATAACCACTGTACAAATTAAACTGCAACTGAATGGCAAGATTCTGAATAAAGTATTTGATCTTGAGCAAGACTGTTAAGAAGTGCTACAAAAATTAGCAAATGAGTGAGTGGATTAAGGGGGAAAGAAAAGGCCTCATTTCCTGTTTTGTCATTTACAGATATTATCCCTGTTAATTAGGTTAAAGCAAAAGCCGGGGTGGGGGGAGGGGGGGACAGAAGGAAAGGAGGGGGCTATTCTGCTTCTGGATGTGCAGGAGAAGACTCTAAACATGATAGGATTATTTAAACGTTGAAACATCCAGACAAAAAAAAAAAAAGATATATCAAGTCTGACATTCAAAAGTCATGGATAACATTTGAATGTTTAATATAGCATGAAGAAATGTATAGTTTTCTTGCATAGTTCTATTTTGTGTGTGTGCAAAGTGCTTTTCCTCTGTTATTTTTTTATTATTATTTTTTCTTCTGCGCATTTTAGATAAGTGTAAAGCATTGACTTCCCCATTCATCCTCATCACTTGCAGTCTCTCATTTAACTGGACAACTTTCCATCTTGTTGAACTTACTCAGTGATATAAGGTGATACTATGGTAATATAATGTGCTTTGCCCCAGAAATGCTACCTATTGGTGCTCTGGTGCCAGTGTGATGCCAGTCTTGTACTCTTAATTTTTTCTAAAACTTACATAGCTTAACCTCTATATTTATAGCTAGGAGAATCCATTTATCACAGTAAGAGGGCAGTAGATAGGGTTTTCTTTTAGTGGTCTTTTACAACACCACTAAGCATTGGCAACTACAACTCCAAAGAAAAATTACTACAAAAAAATCACAAAAACATCTGTTGGCAGATAGCTCCCTATTTGCACTTCGCTTCCATGGTTTCATACTGTTGCCTTTCTTCATGTAGGGGATTGCTGTACATTGCTGCAACTGTGGGTAAATTGTTGTTAAAAATCACAGTGCATATCAGTCAGTAAGAAAGCCTGTCTTCAATTAATTAACAACTTTGAAGATTTAACAACTGAACTGTATCTTTAGCTAAATAGAAGGATATGCTGAATAAGCAATTTTGTTAGCATCACCTTATAGGTGGTGAAACCAAGGAACAGAGGCAAACTAATTAGCAAACATAACAAAACTTGTGTATCTTACAAGTTTATCCCCTAGCTTATCCCCTTGAACGTACTGTATTGCATCTAATAAAAGGCTAGGAAACTTGGGTTTATAATTCAGAATTATCAGATTTTTAGATGTATAGAGGAAAATCTTAGCAATAACCTCTAACATTTTAATGCATTGTTTATTTTAGGCTGTAGTGCCACATGAAATGAAAATGATACAGAAACTTTGGGCTAAATGTCACTTACAATATCCTTTTTAAATTGCATCCAGATGTTTAAAAGAAAAATCTTTTTAGTATGTTCAGAAAGCCTGGGAAATTTTACATTTTGAATAAAATCAACATTCAATCAGAAATCTTGCATTTGTATGTAAAAAACAGAAGTATTAACATTATCATCATCATTATTATTATTTTTATTATTATTTCTTTAAATGACACTAAAGTGCTTTCTTAATGCAATATATTTTTTCTGGAAAACACCTTTGGTTTCCAGTGAGTGGGTGGAAAAAACAGACTATAGAAACTGATTTAGGTACAAATTGTATTCACAGCTAGTTCATGCTAAAACACGAAATTAAATTTATTACCCTGTCTGCCTTTTCTTTTCCAGTAGATCTATTTAATCTCTTTATTTATATCCTGTAAATCTTAACTTTGGCATCTTTTAACATTTTAGAACCTAATCAAGCAATTTAATATTCTTACAATGTAGATTTTATTACAGCCTGTGTATATAACTAATTTTTGTAGTCTCTCTCCGGTTAACTGCACACAACATAACAGTCTTTCAAACCTTTAGCATTATCTTCTGTAACATACTTTATAACATATGCCCTCCTTTCATGCTCTGGTGAGATAACAAAGAAAATACTTTGATCATGAAATCTGGCCCTATAGTAGGAATAAGTCTCTCCCCACTCTTCAGAAGTTTTACTTCTCTGAATTGCTGCTTGTGGCACTGCATTTTGTTTTGGAGCACTCTGCTGCTCTGGAGCTGTATTAAATACAATTTTAAACAGAATAGTTATCAGGGTTTTTTTTGTTATTATTCCTTTATTGAGAATTTCTCCAAAGAAAGAGAGCACAATTTCTTGAAGACTATCATGATTTTATGATTCAAAAAACAAAGGCTCATTCCAAGAGTTGGGAGACTTGATTCTATAATAACTTTGTGTGACACCCTTGGAAAAGTTACTTCATTTCTTGGTAATATCTTGGTTTTCCCATCCGAACAATTGTATAATATAAATAGGAAATTGATGCTACAATGGCATCTCATGGTTTTCGTTCCTACTCCACAGTGCAGCCAACACAATGTATATTTTCTTCAATTTACTGATTAATCAGGCTACAGATCAGTTCAAATTATTATATAGAAATATTTTATATTAAAGACTTATTATCAGATACTTTTCTCAAGAATTCTTTTTTTATTTCATATTTTTACTTCTAATAGTTGAGATTTTCAATACACATTGTAATGCCTTAATCTTTGTGTCCCGTAGATAGCTACAAATTCTTATTGATCTGTGTCATCACCTTGGCAGGACGAACTCTGCTAGAAAAGCTCTTCAGCCAGCAGGAAAATGCACCACAAGAAGAAGCAGAAAAACTATGTTCTCGCATTATTGCAATGGGTCTTTTGCTTCCATTCACTGACTGCTTCAGAGAACCCTGTAATCAGAGTGCCCAGCAAAGCACACCCACGTTTGATGTAAGTACTGAAAAAGTTATCTTTTGTCTGTTTTACCAAGCGGGACATGATTTATCAATGTCTCATCAGTCCTGAGAGAATTCTGTTAGCCCTTTTAATGAAAATTGCCCTTATGAGAGTGGCCAGCTATTTTTCTGAGCTCAGGTGTGTACGCTTTTGTATCCAGGTAAGCGTAAGTTTTAAAAGGTTCTCCCATAACTTGATCTCTTAACTTTTTAACTCATATCTTAGTCTACTATACTTTTCTTTATCTGTTGTTTTCATTAAGTCTTTTTCTTTGAATCAAAGCACTCTATAGACTACTGACATTTCAATCCCATAGCTGCTTCACCAAAAATACAAATTAAAGGAACAACAGAAAACAGCATGCACAAAACTTTACAGAACCCAAATGGGATGTCTATGCTAGATAATTTTTTCCTCCTGAAAAGACTTTTGGTAAAAAATAGTGCACGGATCAGTGCAAATTTGCTGGCATTCCAGCTACAGTGTTATCTGTGCCTTTAGGCTATCTGGCCAGAGTGCTGTTATTGGTGGTGTTTGCATACTGTTACAAACCTGCGGTGTAGACATTGCCTAACATACTTTTCCTTCCTCTTGGATAATGAATTCAACATTTGGATGTCTTTCTATTGTGTGATACTGTACAACCCGTGAAGTTTTACAGTGAACTTATTTTTATGATCCTTAAATTAAATTTTATCTTTGACACTTCTTTGTGCTGGCTTATGTGACTGAAGATAATCAGGGTTTTTCTCTTCACTAATTGACTTCAAAATGATGTACAAATATTAACTAATACATTAAATACCTTACTGGTATAGTTATGATCATCCCTATCCTACACATAAAGCTGAAGCTTGGTTAGAAATACTCAAAAAATGATTGACATAGATACGAGAGAACATGAGTCTTTTTAACTTTTTATCTTTCTCATCTTTCCTGAAGAATAGTTTAACACAACTGGTGAAGGGAAAATGGGTAAAATAAATTTGTCCAATTAATTCTGAAAAAAACCCCTGGCTTTCCTAGATAACCTAGCTTATCTACATTCCATGGTGCCTCTAACAATATTCAACCTTTATGTTTTTTATAAAAAACAATGTTTAAAACATTTTCAAATTGCTTTTTGAAATTAATTGAAAAATGGATTGTGACTATAAAACTGAGGTTATTTAGGCAACTTAAAATCAAACACCATCTGAAAGTGTTTATGGCTAAATATGCTCAATAAAGTTACTGGAAAAGACACTTTTTTTTTTCTTCAGGTTGTTTAAAACAGTCTGGCAATGTTTTCAGTTCTCCTGGTTTTACCATTTATTCAGCTAATCTATTCTTCTTTATAGTATTGAATACAATATTCTTTATAAAAAGTTTCTCCTCACTTATAAACAGGTTTGTCATGGTTTAACCCCAGCCGGTAACTAAGCACCACACAGCTGCTCACTCACTCCTCCCCCCACCCCCCCGCCCCCGCAGTGGGAGTAGGGGAGAGAATTGGGGGGGGGGGGGGGGGGGAGGAAGTAAAACTTGTGAGTGGAGATAATAACAGTTTAATAGAACAGAAAGGAAGAAACTAATAATGATAATAATAATGATAATAAAATGACAATAATAATAATAAAAAGATTGGAATATACAAGTGATGCACTATGCAGTTGCTCACCACTAGCTGACCGATGCCCAGTTAGTTCCTGAGCAGCGGTCCCCCCTGGCAAACTCCCCCCAGTTTATATACCGCACATGATATCACATGATACGGAATATCCCTTTGGCCAGTTTGGGTCAGCTGTCTTGGCTGTGTCCCATCCAACTTCTTGTGCCCCTCCAGGCTTCTTGCTGGCTGGGCATGAGAAGCTGAAAAATCCTTGACTTGTTGCCGAGTAGTGTTTACACTAACTGAAAACATCAGTGTGTTATCAACATTCTTCTCATACTGAACCCAAAGCATAACACTATACCAGCAACTAGAAAGAAAATTAACTCTATCCCAGCCAAAACCAGGACAAGGTTTTATCAAATTAAAAGTTTGGAAAGAAGCAGAAGAGGCTCTTTTGTTAACTGGCGTACCATGCTTTGTCTGAGTAAGAGAATTATTCTAGTTATCTTTCATTGACCATATCCATCAGAATGGACTTTCTGAAAAGAAACAGTAGCCTAGCCTAGTGCCATGTGAACAGTCAGCAATTTAAGATGTTTCTGGTGTAGCGGTGATCTTAATTTGAATTGGACTATCAGTAAGCCACAAATGCTCCCTTACTGTTTTTCTGTATAAGTCCCTTAAATAAATTATGCTTCTGTAAAACAATGTCAGAAGTGGTGTAAAGCCCTGTGCATGTGTATGCAACTAGTAGTGCATCCTACTTCAAAGAAGCGTACATCTGTCTTGAACACTAGGATCTCAGCAACTGAATTTCACATGGCACAAAGGTGAGAGCTGCTGTTATTGAGTTTGGGACTATGTTTCTGTTTCAACCTTGGTGACCACAGTGCAGGAGCACCTACCTGTTTATTCATTAGATGTCCCACTAGGGTGAAAATGTTTAGAACTTGCAGTATAAACTCTAGTGGCTGAGAACTTCAAAATTGGGCTTCTCCTAGCTGATTTTGTTTCTTAGAGTGAGTAAATAAAATATTTTACAGAAAATAAATGCTAATAGTTATGTAAAGAAATAAAACAATTAGCAATTAGTGTGCAAAAACTTACAGTGATGCTGTATATTACTTAAAAAAGAACATGTAAGATCTAAGAGATCTATGACTTGTGTCCCCTCTTGCATCTCTTTCCATGTCTGTACTTTGCTTTTTTTCTTATTTAGGTTTTCTTTTTTTTCTTTTTTTTTTTCCTTCATTAGAACAGGATTTTAATGTTGAACTAACCATTGATTTCAAAGACAGAGGAATTAGACTAGCCTTAAGTAATACTTAAATTTCACCCATCTAGAATTAGGAGATACATCATCTTTGACCTTACTCCAAAACTGGGAGCACAGCCAGTCCCATATTCTTCCTTCATCTCTGAGTTCATCAGATGTGCCTCTAGTTCAATCTTGGATTGCCTCCAGTTTGGCTGGTGTCCTTTTCACTCAACTGAAAATGCCATCAACAAAGCTCCTGTAACCCTGTCCCGGTCAGACCCAGGTTCATCTGCCACCTCATTGTCCTTCCTCCCTGCTACACCAGCTCTGGTGCTTGCTTGTTCCTTAATGTTACTCATTTGGCTGTTTTGATTTTTGTCTTAGTCTGGTTCTTATAAAGTCTCTTAGGTCACTCCTTTAGCATGTTTTTTTGCAGAATTGCCAACCTTTTTTCCACTGAAATCCTTCCTTAAATCCCTTCTTTTCTCCTTTTGTGACTGATCCCATGTATTTCTGAGCTTTAACTTACTATTTTTTTTTATGTTGACTAAAATCCATGATTCCCCTTTTGCTTAAGTGTGGTCCCACAGACTTTGTTTTTTGAAGACGTTAGGTTACAGTTTATGAAAATAATTCAGTAAGTTTTGTTCACTCTATGATCTATTGCTCATGGCTTGAGAGGAATATAAACAGATTATTTAAAAGTCTTATTCTCTCACTCTGATCTCCTTTTCTGGATGTCCTCCAGTGAATTTAATTTAACATGGCTAATGCTGAACTCTCTGCTGCCTTGAAATGTTTGCATTTGCACACTCTGATTATATTCTCATCTTCTTTATTACTCGTGCCCAGTGGTCACCTCTAGTTCTCCCTGTCTTACAACTGTGTATCCAACTCTTGTGTCTGTTTTCTCACTAACACACAGAGATCTGTTTTTTTTTTTTTTTCTTTCTCCCAAGATATTCCAGGCTTCAGTGTGGGCCTCTGCCTCACCCCACTAAGTAATTGTACACACCTTCTTTTACTTTTCTCATTGGATCCTATTTCTTCCTCTTCCACACTGTCTGACTGCAATTAGGCAATGCATTAAGAGTAAAGACAAGTTTCACAGCTCTTAGTTTCTTGGGCTAGTATTATAATGGCTCCTGGAACCCAGTTTAAATTAAATTCTTAGTGCTTCTATTTCTGGTGTAGGTTATGCTTTATGGGTGTGATGCTTACTCCTTTGTTAGTATATGGCAAACATGAAGGACTAACAAATACCCAATGAAAGCATAAATCTTCAGAGAACTACCAGTTGTCATCACATTTATGTTGAGGATGATGTTTTCAGAGGCTTATAGTTTGGTCAGATTTTGGGTAGATTTTAATGATGATTGGAAATGGCATGTTTATGAAGTATCTTTGACTTTTTTGTCAAATTTCAAGTCATAGTCCAAAGGATAGAAACTCTAAAGCATTTTTAAAGAACTTATGAGAAAACTTTCATGTTCTATCTTGGCCCATTTTATCAATTATTTCTTTCAAAACAGATTGTGGCAGATGCCCAGAATAAAAGATTAACCTGAAAAATAAAAGTTGAACAAAGCTTTAAAAGTAACAGAAGTGGACAAGGTTGGGATTTTTAAGATGTTTGTTGAGAAGCAGTGGAAGCTTCCTCTATAGCTCTTCCTACCTACTCCTCTTATAATGTAAGGAGTATCTTAAAGAGTAAGTAAATGTATGATGGCAGATTTGCTGTCTAGAAAGATGATGCCCTTTTTCCTAGTTTCCTGTCTCCTGGAGAGGCTGCTAATTGTTGCCTCATGGATGTCATGACTTCTTACTTGCCAGGCTATCTTTACAGCCTTTCATTATTCTGCTGCTATTTTATAAAAGGAAAAAAGTTTTAATTTTTTTTTTTTTTAAATGGCCCAGCAAGTAAATGCACAACTTATGGAAAGATAGATTAGCAAAAGACTGTTCAAAGAATGCTCTCTGAAAAATTGCTTTCCTTTTGAATAACTATTGCCTGCTTGTCTTTTAAATTTTTCCTTTTTTAGCAGTTGTGACTTGTTCAAGAGGGCTTCTAAAATTTCAAATTAAAATAAAATATGCTCTGACTGAATGATATGTAAGAAATTAATGCTTTGTGAAAAACTGTCAGTCCCAAATGACTGTGTCATGTTATTACATAATCGTATTTTTGTAGTGTAGGTGTAGTCCTAAGCTTTTTAGCATGTTACCTCATTATATTATCCTGTTACAGTAAAACACAAGGCTGATCTGGCTAAACAGTGCACCTTTGGCAAGAATGTAACTGCAGGCAAGTTTTGCAGCCACCTGTTGGAGGATCAGAGTTTTCAACAAGTAGAGATCTCCTCTCCTGGTTAGCTCCCCTGTTAATGATGTATCACAGAAGCTAGAAGATTGCTATCTTTGGAGAGCCATCAGTAATGTGTATAAATTGTATGCATTGGGATTAGAATTTAAACTGTTCATACACCAATAAAAGAAGCTGGCATTTTCCTATCAATGCAAGGCAACTTTATTTACACTGTGCTATTAAGAAATATTGACTGTATTTGGTGTTTGCATTTGATCCAGTAGTGTAGCAATTACTACACGTTGTGGATGTCTAGTCCCTAATTATGACTTTCCATTCCAGATTTTCCAGTTCACAGTGTGCAGTCTTAAGCTATGGGTGTTTTTTCCCTTTCATAACAGCTTTCTGCTTTTTTTTCTGACAAGCTTTCCAAGTAGTTTTGTGTGTTGTTTCTGAACATTAGGTTTAAAACACTTAAATTCTCAGTTAAAACTTAAATGATTTTGTGATAGAGGCTTTCTATTATTATTTTGGAAGTGCTTTTGAGAAGAAAACTAAGCATACCTTTGTAGCCATACTATACTCCTTGTTTGGGGAACTTATTGTCTATTGCATACTGAAGGGTCCAACAACTACTTTTTTCATATGGCACTAAACAGCAATAGCTTCTTCTGTATGTGTCCAAAATGTGTGCTAAGCTTTCATCTTTCTTTATTTCTGGTGTCATTTTGATTGGGCTAGCTCTCTTTACATCTTTTTCAATTCTTTTATTGAATGCTGTTACTGTGTTGAGTACTGCTGTTAATGCCTTCTTGTTTTATAAGTTATTTCAGCATCTTCTATAATGAAAGAGCTAAATGGACATCTGGAGGGTGTCTTTCTTTATTGTGTTATGATATTATTTTATACATAAGCATGTTTGACAGTTTGGGATAGGGACTGCCCCTTGTGCGATTCGTAGTTATGATGCCTGGCTAGGTTGTCTTCCATTTCTGAAATAATGCTTCCACAAGAAAGCAGAGAGACAGCATAAATGGGAAATGCTATAAAAATGGCTGTTTTCCTGTTATCTCCTGGCCACCTGTGGTGATGCAAATGCTTTGTAAGGAAAGAAAGACACTGCTTGCTTTCTGCTGAGTAGTAGCAGATGGTGAGACTTTGCAGGTCAGATGAAAGGGGAGTTAGTGACATGAAGACTTTACTTAATTTTAACTTATTTGCACTGCTTATGCCAGGCTGAAAATTAGTAGTTAAACAGATTGCAGACAGAGTCCTTTCTCAGAAGTCAGAGCGCCAAAATACCAGTGATCAGTTTCCAAAGAGCAACTTTTCCAAGAATTAACTTCAGCTAGGGAGTACTCTTCCAAACTGCAGCACAAAGCTGGCAATAATGCAGCAGTTCTTCAAGCATACTTTCAATGCTCAGGAATAAAATGTGTAAGACCGAATGTAGTCCCATCTTAAGAAATTTGTCACAGCAGTATATTGGGGGTCAGTAGCAAAGACGACTTTAAAAGTTAACAAGTGAAAATTGTGGAATGGAGCAGAGAAAACAGATTGTTAATCTGCTGTCTTAATCTTTGTTTGTCATGTAGGTTACCATGGGAGTTGAATTTGGCTAAATCAAAGCCCCCATGTCTCCTCTTCCCTTCCATTGCCCAATCACACTTTGTGACACTTTGTCTTTTGTGGTGAACAGCTCTTGAATATTCCTGGGAGTAGTAAAATGGAAACAGTTGGATTATCACTGGGCTGAAGCATTCCTGTCATGCCGTTTCCCTGCTTCCTTGTTTTTAATTTTAATTGCATATTTATTTTATAGTTGTTACATCTGGCCCTGCAGTCTTCTAGCCTTATCTTTTTCTTTCTCCCTTCCACTTACTTGTGGTGATGCTACTGTATACGCTTTCAACTGAGGTATTTTATATGTAGGATGTTGCTGGGTTTTAATGCTTCTTTTTGCAGAGAACATTGCTTACCTGCTTGTTATTCTGAAGAACTGCTTCAAGAGGCACATACTGGATGTTAAGTTTACACTACCTGTTTAAAATTTTCAAAATCATTGTGCATAGGGCAAAGGTGGTGGTCAACCTGTCACCTCAAGAGATCTTTATATTTTATGACTTTCTGTACATTAGTTCACTTTCTTAAGAATGACAATCATAGAACAATGTCTTTTTTCTAGCTTGGAATTGAGAATACAGTGAGAGTTGAATTTGTGTATATTGCATGTCTCTGTTCTCAAGAGGAAGTTTTTACAGTAGTAATCACCTTTTCAAATGGAATAGAGGTGAAAGGAATTTGTAATGGAACAGATTTCTTTGGAAAATTCAAATTTGTCAGAATCCAAACTTATTGCAGAACTGTGTCAGTGTAAGTGAAAACAACTCCTGATGAAGAAGCTTCTGGCCTCAGCTTAGAATATCTGGAGTGAATGAGAAAGGACACACTTTCCTGTGTCCTGTGTCCTAAGCTGTTACTTAAGTGGTTTAAGTAACAGCTGATAACCTAGTGGTCTTGGGATGTGGCCTTCCAAGTGGGAGTTCAAGTTGGATGTGTAAAGAGGCTAGATCTTGAGGTTCTTCTGTTTCATAGAAAGCTAGCCACTGTTCCCTCTTCCAAGGAAAGTTTCTTGTAAGCTCACCAGTTCAACCTATTCAGCTATATTAAATGCAGAAGTTATTGGGGAATAGGAAGACCAAGGCAACAACTCTGGAACAGAATGAGAATAGATGCCTAAATCTGAAATTTGGTTTCCTGATTTCCTTTGCCCACGAGGGCCCTAACTACAGGGCTGTTGGTTCTGTTGGCCCCTCATATCCCCAGGATATGATGTTGAATCCTGAGCAAGGTTTGATGGGATCAAGCAAGTTCATTCTGTTTTGTTGAGGAGGTTGAAGTCATTTCATAGGAAAGAAATGTTTTGTGGTTTTTTGACACTTGAAGTGTTTATAAAGGAATTGTTGAAGCACAACAGTTTTCTGAAAAGAAAAAAATCACTCAAGTAGAATGCTCATGCATCAAATTTAGTTCATGAGGATAAAGTGCTACTTCAGCCATATATTACTGTATTATGACTGACTTGCTGTTTTTCAGCCTTGGAAGGCATCTGCGCTCACTAGTACAGCCAAAGGTAGTACAAGCCGAAAGCCATGTTTAATCAATGCTCTGGTTCTGTCAGTGGTCAGGCAGAGCTTTGTTACTGAACCTCTGCTCAAAAAGTAAACCACTTTCCCTGTTGATGATGGTATTGATTTCTTTATTTTAAAAGCTACTTAAAATAAAGCAGTCTCCTGCTGATAAGAACATTTTGAGGTAGTCCAGCTCTAATTTCTTGAACTAAAACCTTGCTTGTCCAATTAACTATTTATATGCAGTAGGAACATGCAATTGGCTTTTTTTCATTTTAGAGGTTGTATACTTAGTATATTAGAATGATTAAACTTCCTGAATGGAAAAAAAAATTCCTTCCATGCACTTGAAACGGTCTAAATGACAAGTAGTTATATACAAATGTGGAACAAGCTCTTTGGAGCTCTTAGCCTGGAAAACACCTTCTGAGTCATGGAGTCTGGTCCCTGCTTATCCCAAGTACCATAAAATGTAATTTCTCCATGAGTTTATCTAGTTCCATCTTAAATGCAGTTATACTTTTTCCTCTCCCCACTCTTCCAGTGCTTCCCATTGGAAGGCTGTCCACATCCAGGCTGATCTGATGAGTAGGAATCTTCTTGTAACTATCACTCTGTGTTTACTCCTAGCACATTTATACCTGTCTGTGGACATGCCAAACTTTCTGTCCTCCCCTCTTCAAGATAACTTTGAATGTTTGGGGTTCTAGTGAAAAATTGTTCAAGCTTACTATTTGAAAATAAATGCCCTGCAAGATAGGGCCTGATTCCACCATGGCGTAACACTGGAGCCATCAAGGAAGTTAGTACCAATTCACTCTAGTACAAGAAAGTTTAGAGGTAGTGCTAATGGGCTCCACCCATCTACTTCTCTGCTGAGCTGAAGAGCAGAGGCTACTCCTGATAGCAGTGTGCTTCTGTACTGCCCCGCTTTCTCCACCTCACCATGCATGATCTGACTGTGCTTCCTGCCCCCTCTGCCTTGAGAATTGTCAAAATACTTCTGGTCAGATTTTTTCCCCCTTGATTCTCACATTGCTAATTCATGCCTTTGCAAACGGTTTGGACAGATGTGTATACATTCATTGCTGTTTCAACTCCATCTCTTGTACCTCTTTTAAGCATTTTTCACAATGGCTGTCTTTGTCCTTTGAACTGGGAGCAGGTAAACAGTTGATTAAAAACTGAAGTGGTGTTGAACAGAAGGTCATATTACCTGCATATCTCCAGGAGCAATACAGCTGCCAAAAGCATAGGTTCAAGGTTGCATGTTATATTCCAACAGTGGGGGATATACTAATCTTTAATTCAGTCTCTCTGTGTAAAAAATGTACGACCCCTTTTCTGAAAGCTCAGGGTCCACCAGTATGCCTTCTCATGTTTGCTGCAGTCTAGCTCATGGCTCTAGTTCTGGGCCCACCAGCCTCTTTCTATATGTCATTTGCTAGAGGCCCTTTGAGTAGCTTACAGCATTGGCTTCCATCTTTAAAGATTAGCAGGAAAGTATATCTTTAGCTCAAGCAGTGAAGGAACATAATTAATATTTAATATATTATGTACCTGAAATGTAACACTGTGGTACCTGAGAATGAAAATTTGTTACAAAAAGACATTCTTTGTGCCTACTGAGAGCTGGCTGGGAAGAGAGTGGGTTAAACTACAGACCTGACTCTCTGTGACTCTATTCTAAATGCTAGCATCTATAAGTGGTAAAATGTCTATTGATTAGGTACCATCAGATCCTGCAGGCAGTTTGCCTCACCCATGTGCGAATGCTCTGCAGTTTTAAGAGCCACTGGAAAGTGCTGTGTAAGGATGTGTGGAAACGAGCGCTCTTCTTGACATTGTGTTTAGTGCACTGGGCTCAGACAGCTTTAAGCTTTCAATGTCCACCCAGAAATGAGTCCGAATAAATAAGACTGGGATCATTCATTACAAGGATTCCCCCCCCTCCCCGCAAAAGAAGTGCTTCAAACACTAAATAGTGGAGTCTGATCAAGATGAAGTGGAAATTCTAGATGTATTCAAAGCTCGATCACGGTAAGAGTATTCACTGGCTGTACTTACAATGATATCTAGTAAAAAATTGTCTCTGAAATGAAAAGATTAAAGGAGAAAGAGTTGGATGTGGAAATCCAGGTTTGTGGATGCTTGTATTGCAACTATTAATGATAAAAGCAAATCTGTTTGTTTGGGTTTTTTTAATTTGGATTATTTTGTTTCTTTTGCTTGAGTAGTACTTAAACATCATAGAATTGGCAGCATCTATCTTTCTTCAAAATGTTCTAATAATCATACACATCTATGGCATTATCAGATTTGGAAAAGGAAAAATGAGATGGGCTAGTATATTAACTGACAAGGAGCTAAAGACAAAAGATAAAGAGGATTAGATTTTGGGCAGTATCTTGAGTGAGTAGGAATTAGGACATTCAAATGATTCACCCCTTTTGAAGGGTATGAAAGTGGAGACAGGGTTAATCTTTTGCCATTTTAAGTGTAGTTTATGGACTATCAACTTGAAGTCCAGACCTTCAGACTACCTTTCTGTCATGAGGGTTTTTCATATTTTAAATTATGTTTATAAACTTGCAAGTAATCTGAATGTAGCTGTTGTTAAATACCTTGTTTATATGTTGAATGCAGATATGTTTTAGTTGTAGTGCAAGTCCCCTCAAGGCGTTTTTGAAAGATGACGTTTACCTCTGTAATTTCTGTTACATGATGAGTCTATTTCATCATCCTTCTCCATGTTGAACAGCAAATGAAAAGAATCCCCAAACAAAACCCAACATAAACCAAAAAATACTGTCTTTTATACTCAAACAAAGCTCCCATGATGGGTTAGGAGCCAGTTATGGAGTTGTGTGATGTCTTAATTTATAACTGTTCATAGTTTATATGCTGTAAATTCTATCAGCAAGAACATAGGTGCTTCATATTTTATTACCCGCATAATGTATCCCATCTGTACAATAATTCTGAGACATATCGTGATTTTTTTTTAGTATATCTTAATTCATGAGGACTAATCATACTTCAAAAATTTGTAGTTAAATGATTGTACTACATCTTTTGAGAACTGGCATGGTGAAATATCATGTCCAGGAACAGTTTAATTGTTTGTCTTCCTCATTCATGCTATGCCAATATTATCTACAGTCTGTTGTCTTCTGTTTTATTGCCCTGTAACCCTACATGTAAGCCCATTGAAAATCGACTGTGCTTACCCAGCTAAACCTCTGTGGAGCTTGTTCTTCCCTGTGTTCCTGGGACGGTGTAAGGTAGTAGTAGAGTGGGCAAAAAAAATTTGTTCTGGTTTGCCTCTTACTTTTTTGAACCTTATTTTCCTCTGTGTTTTTGAGATTTGGATGGTGCAGAAAGAAGACAAATAGCAAAATCCAGTCCCTTTTCTTTTTCTTTACACAGTATGTACATGTATGACTTTCCCTCTCCCTTTTACTCCCACAGTAGTGGAAATTAGGCAGAAACCCAAAAATACATATCCTCTAAAAAGCTGGAATTAGACAAAGGGAAAGTACTAAGTTATTGAAATAAGTGCATTAATCAAGCCTGTTTGGATGTTCAATGCAGTAGCATAGTAATGGGAAAAGGATAGGCTTTTCAAGGAACATAGAGTGCAGGGCTATGTAAAGAACCTGATGTGATTTTGTATTAAGCTTTTTATCCATTTATCTTTATCTAAGGTCTGTGTATGTGGCTGGGTTTTTTGCCATGTTTTTCATGCTGGAAAGATCTAATGAGCTTCCTTTGACTCTGACTGTTTGAGGCACCCTCTGTAAACCAAAACTTTTTACTTTATAACCAGCATTTGTGTGTTCTAAGTTGCTCTCAATAGAATAGTATCACTCTTGTCACAGGTTATTTTTAGGCACATAGAAGCTTAGTCACATGGGATAGCAATTATGCCCCCAAAAAGTGTTAAATTATTTTGTTCTTCCCCCTACATGTCTCTGTAATGTTTAGTATCTGTGTAAAATTAAAAAAAAAAAAAGAAAAAAAAAAGTTTTAATCTAAAAATGAAATATGCAACAGGACAAATACATGTTACCAATGTTTTACTCAGGCAATAGCGTGAATGAACAGTAACGAACATCATCTTTGTAAGAAGATATGACTGTATTTTCATCCTGTGACTTGATTTTTTTTTTCCAGTTTTGTATTACAATATTTGCATATTTCCAGATCACTTATTAGGATACTCATGCAGTTGCTGTGGTTGATCTCTATAGAGTTTACAGTATTATAAAGATTTAATCACAAGGTGTGCATGTTCATGCATACTGGGAGTCACAAAAATAGCTACTTGAATTGTGGTCATCTAAAATCTTTCTGTTGGCTTAAAGCATAAGTTTGCCCTAGTTTTCATCAGACAATCTGGACATCTCCTGCTATTAATAAGTGAATCAAACTCAAAGCTATTGAGTAATAAGGATATAATCTGATTTGAGCCCACAGGATTGAGATACTTTTAACTGTTTTTTAGGTTTTTGTGTTTGGTTGTTTGTTTTTTTTTTTTTTTAATTCTAAAAGCAAAGCACATTTTTAGCTGCCTTTCTATGAATATGGAAATGTAAATGACAAAAAAAGGGTTGTAAAGAATAAATATATCAGTTTAACTTATGCTGAAATAATCCTGCTTCTTTTCCTTGCTTGTGCATTTGGTATAAAAAGATTACATAGAGTGTGGACTGAGATATTTTTCTCTAACCTATAAACTAGCCATATGTAAAGTAGCACAGCCATGATGGACAGAACCTGTTATCTCTCTAAGAAAAAAGTGGCAAAGAGTTCCTCCTGCTGAAAAAAAGTGCTGAACTGTATTCTAGCATCATATTGTACTGTAGATAACTAAAACATTAGATTTTCTGTTGTTAATAGAGGTAATCCCAAAATTGAAACATTAAATTTTTTTAATATAGGTTTGTGTTAAGTCTTTGTCAGGAGATGAAGAGCACAAAAACAAGTCTGCCTTGATGTAGAGGTGGATATTGAGGTATTTGTGTTGGAAACAAAAGCTTTGATATTTTGAGCTTGTCTTTCTATATGAACTTCTCAACTTTTTTTTTTTTTTTTTTTTTTTTTTTTTAATAACCACAGCAAGACCAGCTTTATACTTGGGCTGCAGTTAGCCAACCCACACATTCATCAGATTACATTGAAGGAAGCTTTCCAAGGAGAATTCCATCTGTGTGGCCCCCACCCAAACCTCCAGATGAAGAACAAAGACTCAAAATTACAGAAGAAGGTATCATTCTTGGACACAGACAAGATATATATATATGGCATGAGGGGGGAGCTGCTGTCTTTTAGAATCCAAGATATAAACTTAATATCTTAACTTCTAACAAATATCTGATTTTGAAGATCTTGGATTAGCATCAGAAATTAAGTTAGCTAGTATGAATCTAATAAAAAATATTCAGCAAAAATGCATGCTTTTTGTTAACAATCAAGATGTGCACCTGGCATCTGCTGACTAATGGATTTTACCAGGTGTTGTGACCTTTGTTCTTTTCCAGTTTGCATACCTTCAGAGCCATGAAATATGGGTACTTTTTTCTTAAAAATATGGAAAACTTCAGAAGCCCACTGGTGGTATACTGAAAGTTATTAGAGTGGTGTAAGGTATTCCTTTGTGGATTCAGCAGTTCCCTGCTGACAGAGAGGTAGGAAAAGTGTATCTGAAAAATAAATTGAGATCTTGTTTACAAAGTCAGTTTATCTTAAAATTTGTGAGGTCACTCTACCAGCCAAGTTTCTGAAATCTTCTGCATACTCATTAAAGGCTTTATTTAAGCTGAGAATTAAAACAAAACAAAACCCCCCTCATAGCTGACAAAGAAATTTAGAAGAGAATTTCAAACCTGTTTTCTGTTAGTAGTGTTCATGGGCAAATACCACAGGTTCTTGGAGACTTAGCTTTGCATTAGTGGCATTCAGTGGCTCTCAACTCCTTTAGGCTGCATTCATCCCCATGACCTTCATGGAGAGCCACTGGGTATTCTCAAATTTTTCATTTCCTACCACTCTTTTTTTTTTTTTTTTTTTTTTTTTTTTTTGCATTGCTCAGATTTGAAGAATTAAGTCATTATTTCAACAGATCTCTCTGTTTTACTTGTAAGCTTTGGGTGGAGTTAATTTCAGATTTGCTTCTCTTTGGGACTTCTCTACCACTTCCTTTGGAACATAAAGTATTCCTTGTATGGACACCATTTATCATGGCAACACTTCACTTTTACTGGTATCACTTATTCCAGTGTTCACAAGCAAAATAAGTGATGCCAACAAAAATGCAATACTGCTATTCTGTGTATGCTCTATGTATGAAAGCAGCTCTATTAGAGGTCGAGAAAACATTTAGGCATCCATCTCATTGATGCAATTCAGAGTGTGGAACACTGCAGTATGTGAGTGTTGGGCTAGTTCAGTTTTTGACCAATGATCTATTATTTTGTGCTGTATTCAATGAAAGTACTGTCATTTGTGATAGTAGAACTCATTGCCATGTACTCTGAGAGGACAGGTTGCGTTTCTCAACTTGGAGACTTAGCTAATGGACGTGTGATCGGAGTATTTATGAACATACTTTGCACTGGAAAAACAAAAGAGTGAATATTTTATTATTTCACTTTGAGGTTTTAGGCCGACAGAGGCTGGTGCAAGTTAACAACAGTTTTGTTGCCCTAAAATCTAGGAGAACATTGATTTTGTAAAATATTTTGAAATGTAAAGATTTTTACCTTTTTTACCAATTTGGAAGAGTATTTCTACCAAGAGGATAATACGAATAATTTTTAAATTTATTCATTTTATACATGGTTTGTTTACATTCTATGTTGTTCTATTTAATATTATACCTACTATATGGATGTAATGTGTACAATACTTGTCTGTTCCTTATCTCAGCCACTGCCCTCTCAAAAACTGCAAAAATATTAAGAAAACAGAAGTAAAATGGAAAATTGTGTATTGTGACAATTTCTAAATGGAACATAACTAGTTCTCAAAGTTTACTTGAGGTGCTGACAGAAATACTGTTGAAATTTTGGTTTTTGGTGTGAATTTGCAGTATAGGGCATGGAGGGAAATGGAAAAATTGTACTTGTTCTGAATACAATTCAGGTAGATAAATAATTTAACTTTTTGTTTGATTGTTCACATGCTTGCCATGTGGAAGAACCTGGAGGTGAGTGATATTTCATGTGAAGCCTGAAGGATAAACACCTTCCCCAAGATTTGTAATTAAATTATTTTATGTATATGTGCCTTTGAAAGGTGGAGGGGACAAGCATTTTTTTAAAAGGTTTAAATTACTGTGTGTAGACTAGGGGTTTTTTGCATTACATATAATTATTGTTGTATGGATTAAACACACACACAATATTAACATTGGAGATAATGGTTTATAAACAAAAACATCCATTTCATACAAAGGTATTGATCGGGAGAGGAATGTAGCAGGATATTTTTATATGTAAATTCTTTATTTTTATTATACACGTTAGCATGAGGACAATACTTGGCCTTCAAGTTTTAAGTAAGGCAAGAGGAAATTCTGTAAGGTTTTAGGTAATCTGTTCCAAAATTAGCAAAGTAGTAAATCATCTGTTTAATGTAGTACATATTAAATAGTTTTGCTGTGTGCTCTGTGTCATGTGGAGCGTTGTTGGGTGTGAGGAAAGGGCTATTAGAGTGGTCAGGATTATTTGGGGCTTTTTTTGGTCTGGTTGGTTGGGGTTTTTTTTTAGTTTGTTTTGGGTTTTTTGGGGGTTTTTTTTTAGGTTGGCTGTTTATTAAAAAAATGATGTTTGGAAATACCTAATATGAATTTGAGTTCAAGTCAGCAAATGCTTATGCCAAAAATATTTTTCAGTTCTGGATTAATAAAAGGTTTTGGATGAAATGAGTCAATATCACCAGTAAGATCAATTGTATGCCACCAATTTTCCATCTGAATACACAAAAGCTGTTTTACAGCATTACTTTCTAAGAAACATTACTTTCTAAGTTGTGTGTGTACATGTCTTGTCTAGTACTAAAACATTAGGAAAGAATAAAGCCTGGTGTAAGCAAAGATCAAATTAATCTTAAAGTTTCTCTCAACCATACAGAAATTTAAAATCATGTACACAGGCCTCAGGGAGATCACCAGTGCCCAAATACCAGTGAAGTTTTCCTTGTTCTGCAAATCAATTGAGGTAGGGTTAGCCAAAAATGTTCTCTTCCAGATAATTTGTGAAACAAGTATCTCACAATTGCTTAGTTTAAAAACATTAATACTCTTCCCTTCCTTCGGAAGACACATTAATTGCTTTTACCAGAAAATAATCATTCACTATTTTTGGTGAGGTTCTTTTGATAGCAATGAGGAGTGAGTGTCCAATTCATTAGTAGCATCCTGAATTTTCTTCAGTAAAAAGGTAAAAAAGGTTGAGGTCTGTTAATTTTCAACAGGTGGCCTTGCAGCATAACTGCTACTGGCAGTGAAACTTCCCCCTTTTATGTCTCGCCTCCCAACAGCTGGGATTATCAAAAAGCTGTGAGGAGGCCAAAGGCCTAGGAATTATCAGTCCAGAGGTATTGGACCACAACTGATTCACTCTTCCTGCAAACAGTCAACAGATTTGCCTGCTGTATAGTGGTACCCTTAAAAGATGTAAGAAGGCTGTGAGATGCACATGTTCTCTGGGCAGGTATAAGAAAAAATATTTCTATTCTTGTCCTGTGTACAAAACTAGGCTATGACCAGTTAAGGAGGCATCATTAGCAGTAGCTACTAAGCTGGTGAGAGATCTTTGCACTGTGTAGCTGCTGGTTTGGGGGGTTTTTTTGTGGTTGGGTTTTTTCCCTGTTTTTCTTTTTTCTAGTTATCTCCTATCAGACAAGGAGACTGAGGCACACAGAGGTTCTTTAAGGTCAGAGAAAAAATCTGTAGAAAGGTCAGAATGGAGAGCAGAGCTTTTAATTCAGGCCCTGTGCTTTAACTACAAGACCCTCTCTCTTCCATAAATAAATTAAGTCTTTGTTATTCTCTGCAATGGCTTACCAAAAGACTTGAGGGTCCATGTATTGGGTTGTTACATGCTTGTGTCATTTCCAGCACAAAATCTGTTATTTCTTATCCAGCAGCCAATCAAAATACTGTACTGTAAAAACAATGCAGGACTGTGCAGTATGTGTCTCTCACTGAAGTAAATATTAGTGCAGTCGAGGTTTTAATGTAATTTCTCTTGTGCTTAGGTTTGGTTTAAATTGAAATGTTTTTATGAAAACAGAGCTCTCAAAGACTGGTATTTGTAGAGAGAATAATTGTTATCCAGATTTTAAAATAGGAAAGGGAATCTAGTTGGAGGTGTCTGTCTTATGTTTTGATGCCCATTTTCCAGCTCAAATGCACAGATAAAAGTTCTTAGTCCCACCGCTGTTTTATTTTTCATTGTTACAGTGATAGTTGGAGATCTGTAGTTCCATTTAAAACCACCATTCTGGGACAAATAATTTTTTTCTCCATTTAAAGACAGTAATTAAGTGAAGGAATGCATAGATATTCATTAGGATTCTTATTAGTTATTCCAAAGTAGAAAATAATTGAAGAAGATACAAATAGAACGAAGTACTGCTGTTTTATTTTTCAATGGAAATGAGTAACGTGGTCAAAATTCCAAAAGTCAGATTAGTGGTGTTTCTTTGCCCAAAAGAGTGTGGAATTCAGTACAAAGGTGAAGAATTAGTTTTGAAGAATCAGTTTGAATGTCCCCAGTACTGGGAAGCTCTGACTGTACACTTACACAGTAAGTGTACTGTCCCAAACCATCCCTTTGTAAGGCCAAGATGTTGTAGACAGTGAATAATAAAGCTAGGATGAAATTGAGATTTCTCAAAAATGTACTTGCAATAGTAAGGCCAATTACATTCAAGCACACTTTTAAAATGTGAGTTTAGATCTGTATCACTGTGTGTATAACAGAATGTGTATACTAGCGCCATAAGTAACTATTTTTCTTTGAATCAGAAATTTTGACAATCAAAATGGACTTCTTTCAAGTTTAAGATGATGGCATTTAATGTTGAGTCATAATACATACATTGCAAATTGAGATCAGGCTGTCTTTATTTACACATATAATCTGTTCAGTTAATTTTAGGTGGATAATTTGGAAAGTGGGACAGTTAACATTGTTTTCTTTTTAACTCTACCCTCTTTTAATGAAATTCTTAATGTGTATTTCAAAAGATCAATGAATTTTTTTTATATAGAACTTTTAAAATCTGTGTCTTCTTTTCAAATTCAGAGTTGAAACCTACTGTCCTAGAAACAGAGAAACAGTGCATAGAAGATGTTCAGCAGGTACAGGTAAGATTCTAACAGAAGTGTTTTATCTATCATTTTGTAAAAAGACCAGAAAAGCATTACTTCAGACATTTTTGCAGTAGTTTTGTGTACTGAATGTTCTGACTGCAAACATTCGGAAGTGTGGATTTGATTCTAAATTTTGATTTCAAAGTGCTTACACGCTCCATAGTGTATCTATGTACAGAGACTGAAGGTTCCTGCCTGTCTAAGGTGATTCTTGTAAAATGTTATTGTTCACTTCACTCAGAAGTAAGTTAACAGTTGGTTCTGGAGGTCTGATGCCATTACTAAGGAATAGTAATAGAAGATCTGGTTGTATTAGCTAATCTACAAAAGTTCATGTGCATAATAGTGGCAGAGATTTTTTTCTGTTTCTCCACTGAAGTTTATAGTGGTGGTAGTAGGTGAACAGACTTAGGGTGCCATGCTGGACTTCAGAAGGAGATAATGTGATACTGGGATAGTGGAGACTTAGTCTGGATTGGACTTGTTCAACCTAAACACAACCTATTTTTTTTTTTTTTTAACATGTCACCATTCATGTTATATTATTCATTAAACGTGGTGCAGTTTGATGGAGTTGAGGAAATTCAAATTGTGTTTCCTCAGAAGACTAGCTCTTTTTTTCTGTGAAAGCTCTCCGATCACAGGTACCAGACTTATCTTAGTAGTGAATAAGACTATTCAATTGTTCTGGAGGTCAGGAAGAGGAAGGTAAAGTTCTGGTATCTTTAAATCTTGGTTTGGAACAAGGAGTGGCCAAAAGCTCTTGATATCTATTTCTTTATTCTTATTTATTTATTTATTTATTTTTCCTTGGTGGGGTTTGTTTTTTGTGGGGGTTTTTTGTTTTTGTTTTGGGGTTGGGGTTTTTTTGTTGTTAATGTCTGGATGGCGCAAGCATCACTGCATTGAGCAGCATTTGTGAAAATGATCAGTAGTTTGCTTATAAGGGAGAAAATAAGGAATGCTTAGTAAAATGCATGCTTTACTTTAGATCATTAGACTTGCAAATTTAATCCAGGTTCGATCAAGTATTTTATGAGCATGGGTGCGGACAGTAGATATATTACCTTTATGGCTTTTGTCTTGCCAAACATTATTAAAGGAGTTCTTCTAGTCAGTTACATAAATTCTTCTACCTCCATAATTACGAACATTTAAGACTAGAGCCCATTGATCATATCACAAAATTATTCTACATTGCAATATTTTAAGTTTCAACTAAAATATATTTGTCCCATGCTATTTTTATATTTCAGTCACCCAGGTTTCAGTAGCAATGCTTTCTAGTATTTCTTGTGAAAAAGAACTTTTTCCTATACTACCATAACGGTATTGCGCATAAGGAGCCTATTTAATCTGTCTCTAGGACTTTAATACATTGCAAGAAACAACCTATATAAAAGACTTTTTAAAATTGGAGATGTAATTAATGGAAATAGGTTCATGAATGCTTAGGTACTTTACCTAAAAAAAAACCTGATTCTTTTGCTATTGAGAATGAAGTTTAACCAGCAGCACTAGAGTACTGTTTGATTGCTTGAAGAAATAACGTTTACTTCAGGTTGGGTTTTTTTGTTATTTTTAAAACTAGCCTATTATGTTGTCCAATTACTGAATTGCATTTGCTGGTGATGTTAGAGATTCCCCATCCCTCTTGCTCAGTGTTGATCTCTTATGACAGTAATGTGAACTTCTTCCATTCTGTACTATTATTCATCAATGAAGAGCAGAAATAACTGTTATGAATGCATAATCACCTCATTTGCACAAAATCATCTCAAGTTTTTGCTATATTATGTCGTCATCATTCTGGTTTATTTTGAAAATTAGAATGGAAATTATTTAATTTGAGGAACTGTATGTGGATAAAATGTTTTCATGTGTTCAAATTATTTCTGTACAGTCCCAAACAGTTGAGTGTATTCTACCTAGCTATCAATATCTATCTATATCAATTTATAAAAACATCTGGAAAGTGGAATAGTCACACTAACTTTTTCGTCATGTTTGTAGATAAATCCTTTGCTGCAATCAAATCATTCTTGGTGTTATTTGTACTTTTTTTAAGTGGTGAAATACTATGAAATGTTTCTATCAGAGATCTAGCCTCTTTTATTCTTTGTCTAGCTTGTCCATAGTTTTTCTTTCTGAAGAAAGCAATCATTGGCTGAAGTTAGCCAAGTAGGTGATTTTTCTCTTTTCTTTCGATACATGACAAAGGAAGAGAGCCCTAGTGTAATATTTGAAACGGATCAACTAAGTCTACTTACAGGCTTTTCCCCTCTTCCCTCCCTGGGAAAAGACATTTTCCACATGCTATTAAAATAATCGGAGGTAGCTGATACTGACATAGAAACAACTGCAAATGTAACATGATGCTGATAATTTATCTCACTTATGATAAACAGTTAACTAAAAGATTCAGAATAATTCTAAATTAAAAGCACAAATAACACACACACTGAGCCTGGATTCTATGCTGTCTTGCCACAGGAAGGGGATTTTTTATATATCTTCTCCATTTCCTTACCTTTACAATGTTAGACATAACTTTGATATTTTGCAGCGTAACTTCCTAAAGTTTTTAAGACTTATCTTTGGAGTCCAAGATAGCTAATTTTCAAAAATTACAAGTAAAAAATGAGGGCCTGAAGATGTGCTTGCTTCTAGTGCAGGAACTGGTAAGCAGAGGAAAAATACTTAAAATTGGCAGCCATTTCAAGTCCTGGTTTTGAAATGCAGAGGAGCAACAATGTCTGCTTAGTCTTCCCAGTACAAACAGAGAAAGCTTTGTTAGGCCTAACTCCTTTAGTGAAGGATGAAGAGAAAAATTGAATGTTCTGATTTAGAATCTCCAGCTTCAAACCTGATGTTTAGATTTGACAACTGTACTTTTGTGCAAGAGCCAATTTCCTTTGTTTTGTGCACCAATCTTTTGTGGTATCCTTGCAATTTTCCCTACATTCTAACTCAGTTTTCAGGTTTGCTTGATTTTGTTTACATGGTAGGTAAAAAAAGATTCTTAGCAGAATGAAAAAAAAACCAAAACCAAGAGGCATCTTATAGTTGTAAGTGGGTACACGAAATGTAGGCTTTGGTTAGTAGTGGGACATCACAGAACCAAAAATCTGAAGATGTTTGGAAGTCACCTAAATTCCTTGTTTTCTTATATGCCTTATTATCAAAATATTTAAAATTTCTTCTTTTTTTGATCATTTGTGATAAGTGTCTATTCTGAGTATCACACATTTAAAAATAAAGCCCTCATTACGTTTATTTAAAGGTCAGCATCCAGATGTAATGAATTATTCTTCATGCCATTGACGATGCCTGGTCTCTGTAATCGTGTCTCAGGAGATGAGGTTTTGCCAGACTGTTCCAATTTCTAGCAGTTTGGTTATGAGATAGGTTGCATTGAGTATTTAAACTATATTTACAGCAAAAAAGCTTGCCATCAAAAAATTCTTATGCCTGTAACGTTTCCAGCTCAGTTGTTCACTTTGGTTTGGTTTAATCCATTTAAACCAACAAATAAGCACTGAACCAAAATTATGTGTCTTCTTGGAATGCCACGTACTTCAACTGATAGTAACAACCAGTCAAAATTTTGGCAGTTCTCAAGCACTGAAGACAGATTTCTACTACATGATCTATTGGTGTGCTTCCCAACAACGTCACAGGGAAACAGCGCTAGCCTTAAAAATCTTAAATTCCAGGACATGGTTTGCCATATTGAGTATACTTTCTACTTTGAAAACATAATGTTATAAGTCTGACTCTTGGAGTGTCTCTTTAGGGTATTCTTAACTACCACGCTTTACAGGTAACGCCTCTCTCAGCCTTTCAGCAGGGACCTTTTTTCTTACTGTAGTCTTTAAATACAAATTATTATAACTCCTTAGGGTAATAACTTAGTGACATTTGAAATGTTCCAATTCTGACATTTAATAATACAAGAAGAAAGTTTGTGAAATCCTTTGAGATAAATACATGATCAGTCTATTTAGAAAATATAAAACATTGGCAGGATTGGGATTTACTTTTCATTATTATAAAATGTCACAGCTAGACTTTGTCTCTGAAACATGCATGCTGCTCAAAACTCTCTTAAACAAAATTTCAGAAAGATTATTCTTTACAGGTGAAGGTAAGATAAAGAAAGTAAATATAACAGTTGTCTGAAATGGTGAAATAATTCTACTACACATACAAAAAGAATAAAAAAGGGGGGGGGGGGGATTTTTAAAACCTGTTTTATTTTGGTATTATATGGCTTCCATCAGGGTAGAGGCAAACTGTATATGAGACTGGTTAATAATTGTGTTCAACAGAAACTGGAGGAAAATTGGGAACTCTTCCTTTATGAGCTCCCAAACCATTCTGTGGCTGTGGCTCTTTTTACACTGCTTCATTTTACATGTTTTTTCTTGAGATATTCATTCAGAAGGACCCAGTGGTCCTGGGAACACATCACTCCTCTTCTGTCCCTTCGCTACTTGCCAGGTTACTTTTTGTAAGGGGGAAGAGAAGGCTTGGGGAGGCAATGAACAGTTCTAAAACAATTCTTTTCCTACAAAAGTATGATTGCTGAAGTCGGATTTCAGCTGGGGAAAAAAGATACACACTTGGGTAAAAAAAGCCAAGAAAAATATATGTTGTACTCACAAGGATCTGCTATATTTGGTTGTCTCAATGAGGAAAGAAAGGAGTATGAAAGAAGCAAACTTTTCTGGAAGTTTTCCATATGGATTGAATGATAGTGAAGTCTGTACCTATTGCATTTTTCAAAGTAAATACTATAGCTAACTGATGATCTCTGTCCTGACAAATAGAATTGGATATATTGTTTTAAGGACAACTGTATCAATGTAAACTTCCTGCATCATCATGCTGGTATACCCCAATCTCAGAAAACAAAAAGCTAAAAAAATTCAGAGGTATAAATCTCTCTTGTTCTTATCTTGCAAAAAATAAAGCCGGTCTTGCAATATGTGGTGCGCAGGAACTTATGTTCTAATTGTAGGTCCAATGTTTAATGTTAGAATTGACATATCTTAGGTTAAAGTGCATGAATATCAGGAAGCATATGTAGGCAGATAGTGTTTTCTTGTTAGCCTTGAGAATAAATTATGCTTTATCAAAAATGCACAGAAAGGAAACAAAGTTGTGTGAAACAAGATGATAGAAACCTAGCAAAAGACTTTACTGCTGGGGTCATAGGAACTGCTTAAGTGCAGAGTGTTTTGCTCAGGCAGTAAAGAGGAGTCTAACCTTTGTCAAACTTCACTCCAGGACATAAGTGCAAATCAGGTATACTGTCTTTCATGTTCATGAAATATAGTTTTTACGCAGAAGTTTCCAATTTTATTGATGGAAATCTGTCTTTGATTCTTAATATTAGAACTTACTTTTCACTTTAAACTTGCTGAAATTTTCAGGTTTCTTTTTGATTTGTTTTTAGCCTAATAAACACTAATAGATTTTTCATGTTCTACAACTGTAGCAGATTAATTAATTATACTTTTTAAAATATGAAGTGAGGTTCTCTGAGTTGAGATTTCAATATAATTTAAACAGAGATTGTCTGTTCCAGTCTGTTGTTCTTCCTGTATGACTAGTAGCTGAACTTTGTGATTAAAACACTGTCTTCTGATAACGTCAGGATTTCTTAGGCCCTGAAGGAAGCATGAGGACGCGAGTAGAAATATTAAAAATGAGGTCATTAGAGAGCCTGAAAGACATCATAAAGAAGTCAGCCTACTCAGCCACTAGATGGCAGTTAAGTATTTTTTAATGAACTGTGCAAAACACTTGTGTGTCATTCCCGGGGGGTCCTGCAGATACCCTATAGTGAGAATATTAATGTTTTAATTTTTTTTTTTTTTTTAAAGTCAGAAAGTGGTAGCTTTCTGGTGGTTAATAAGTTAGCCTGTAAAAAGTATGCACACTTGCTGTGCTTAATCTGACCAAGGTTTAGTAATTGGAGCATCTCTCAAAGGTAGTAAAAACGTGTCCTAAAAATAATAACAAAAATCCTGAAACATTAAATGTTTAAAAAGTTCTGTTCTGTCACTGTTAAGTTGGGGTTTTGGGGTTTTGTTTTGGTTTTTTTTTTTAAACCAGTGGAGGGAAGACATTTGATTTGGTCTACAAGACTTCTGGATGACTGTCTTTGTAGTGATAATTTAAAAGTTTTACTGCTGAATTACCATAATTTAAATAAAGACGTCAGTTTTCTGTTGGATATGAAATTCATTTCTTCAACGATAATCCTGAATCTTTTCCATTTAGTTCTGATGAGGGAGAGATTTGAAAAGAAACAAACAAAAAAGGATAAAAGTGCATCAGACATAATTTTATCAATTAATTGACATACATAGAATATAAATCATAGACTCCACATTTAAATAAAAATAAATGACTATAGTATGTCAAGCCTGTGTGGTAGAAAAATAAAAGCAGTTAATTCTCAGAACAAATGTTAGTATTTTGTATTATATCCAGACTTCACAATACTTGGATTGACTTCCGTTGTTTTGCTTGAAGGCAGTGTTTGCTTCTTTAAAAGGAACAATACATTGGTATAATTTTCAGTGGAGTGACAATAGCACATTTTTGCCCTCTTCCTCTTGGCCATGGTGAGACTAAAATTTGTTTTGTTCTAATCTGTGTTCTTGATGTTAATGTCAAGATGAAGTTTTACTTACATGCTCTTTTCAATTTGAAAGGCTCTTTATTCTGGTTTTCCACTTTGACATGTGGCATGCTCCCTCAATTACAGCTCTGAAATAACATAAAAATCATAGCATAATTTAGGGCTGAATAGACATTAGGAGGTCATGATGTCTAATCACTTCCCCTCCAGCACCCTCCTCCAAGCAAGGCTAGCTTAGATGTTTGGTTGTTTTTCTCAGGACTTCGCTCACCTCTGAGGATGGGTATGTGGTAGTGCTAATATGTACTTCCTGCTTTGCCTAGTCGGTGGTAAAATAAGTCTTGCTACATTTCTGATGTGTTGTTTTGACAACAGCTTAAGGAGATGAAAATGTGTGCTCTAAAAGCACATATATTTCCTGTGAGTTACTCCTAATTCAAATACTGTGTATTTACAGGCTTTGATTAAAATTCTCAAGAAACTGCTGGTCAAGTTCAAGTGATTCATCTAGTTTCACGACTTCTACATCACAGACTTTTATGAGCATATGGCAGATCATAATACAAATTTTGCATCTTGTAATCATAATGGGCATTCTGCATTTTCCATTTTGACTAATCTTTATACTCAGACAAAACAAGACAGACTTTTTTTGTCATTTTAGGCACAACTTCTTTGAAATGTAGCACCAACCTTAAAGTTCAGGCAAGAATAATGTCTGAACAGTGTGCTTGCAAATTCTATCCAATGGAACTTAACTTGGAATTTACAGACTTCCCTTTCTTCTGTCATTGATGGGAAAACAAGGAAAAATGAGAGTAAAACTGAGAAACTTATTTTAACCAGAATTACTTGGTGGTACTTAAAATCCTTGGCTATAATGTGAAACACTTTCTCCTTCTTTCTCAAGAGATGAATTATTGTACGGGATGGGGCTTGGATAGGAAGACTTCTTTTCTGTCTGTGTGTCTGTGATTCTGAGCACTAGCATGTTTCTTCTCTTGCCTTCTACAGCGAGCTTCTTGTAAAATGTTAGAAGAGCACTGTCAGTTCTCTGAGGGAGCAGTGAATGGAAATGCATGATAGGCATACACTTATTGAAAATGCAGTTTTGAACTGTTTTCTGTTTTCTCCTCTGAATTCTTACACTTTTTACTCATGAAGATAGGTAAATTGAGATAGTGTTCATTCCATCTATGTATTCCTGGTCAGAGCAAAATATATAGCAGAGCTGTATTTATTAAGTGTTAAAATACAATTTATTTTCTTAAACTCCTCTCTCTAAAATGGAAATCCTATTTCAGATTAAAATCTATAAAATCCCCCTTTCCCAAAATATGGTTTAAATTGGAAGTTTGATTATTTACATATGAAATTCCTCTCACCTTTTGGAGAGAAGTGAAACAAAGAGGTTTTGTATATTCAATGATACCATACTATATTTGGATTACATAGACTATTTTAGGTACTATAGTATTTACCTACCTTCCAAACTTTTTTTAAAAGAACTCCACAGAAATTGAAGAGAACAGATGAAGAAATCGTATTAAGTACAAGAGAGCAGCATGAAAATGTGTGTGTATACAAGTTGGTGTGCATATGTGTATATACACACATACAGATGCGCATTCCGTAAAATGTGTCTTCAAAGAATATCTGGTCACGGAAATAAAATTTCTTCTTGTGACTTTTCTAGCAGGACAGACTGATCTCATTTGTCAAGTTGGCTTAACCTATTTGAGAGACCTCATCCAGTCAAAAGTGAGCCATGTTCTAAAGATTAAATTCTTCTTTTATTTCTCTCAGCATTTAAGATCAGGTGCTACTTTACAGTGGTGTAGATCCCGAGAATTTCCACAGGACTCTATGTGTAGGAGAGATCAGAAATGCTTTTCTTAGTAAAAATGAATATTTTTTTAACTTAGAAATATCCAAAGTTTAAAAAACAAACACCACCACCACCCCGCCCCGCCCCCCAATAACCATAACTATGGTATATTGCCATACCTGAATGAGAACTTATAAGTAAAGCTGAGAAGGATTTCTACTCTTTCGATACAAAACAGACTAACCGGTTTAAATTCTACTTACAGTCAGATCAAAAGCTAGTTATCATGTTGTCCGTTTTAAGTTGGTATAAGTAAAACCAGTAGGATCACTTTTTTCTTCTCTGTATTTTTAAATACATGTTTTTTGGTTTTATTTGTTCTTCAGAGAATAAACCCAAAACTATTGATAAAAATGAACTCGCATATTCCTGAATGTTTAATTACTTTTTTGGTTTCAATATTCAACTTTTCCTGAAGAGATAAATGATTTTTTTTCTAACGTCCATGATACCAAAAACTTTTTTCTTAACAGCTCAAAACCTAAAGCTCAGCTTTGATGATTTGATTGTGATTGATTTTATTTAATGTTCTTTCACCCAAAATGATACAGCTTTGCTTTTAATATAGCCATCACACTTTCAAAGAGTTAGAGATGCTGACTGACCTCCAGTCCCCTGCCTTCAGCATGTTCATGGATACATTTGTAAAGGCTCTGATTCCATTTCTCCAAACTTTTTCTGTCGTGAGTCGTAGGCTCATATTTCAGGGTAGTGAAGACTATTCATCCCTTTCTACAAAGATTTATTCTTACTGTGGATATTTTTTCTGCTTATTCCCTGCTGGAAGCCTGAAACAAAAGCAACATGTGAACCTCCCATTTTGTGGTCTGGCTGAACTCTTGAATAAAAAGGGCAAGTACTGTGTAGAAGTATCATACTCTGGACAGTTGCTTATCAGGGTGTGGCAAAGTTCACCTGGAAAATCATTAGCTTTTTTGATCTCCAGTACTGGTGATTAAAGGCATTCTGAGTCCTTCAAATTTAGATTATTAATATTCACATTTTGGGCAATAGAATCCTTACTGTCATTTCTAGCATAAAAACTAGTATAGTTTCTGCACATAAAGAAGAGAGAAATAATAATAGAATGAGGTAGTTTGCACGGTGACTACTTCCCAGGCTGCCGGTCAATCTCAAGTTGAATCGAAAATCAAGAAAAGGCCTGGTGTGAAAAAGTTCAACTCCTTTCTCTAGTATGCCAATGTAGTAATGTTTGAGGTATGCCAGATTTTATTTTGTGTTTTAACAGAATAAGATGGGTAGTTGCTTTGGCCTGGATACACAGGAAAACTACCCAAACCTTTTAGACTCACAGTTAAAATACTGTAGGACAAACACAGGTGATAGGAGAAAGGAAGTTGATTCATCATGTGATAGTCATTTCACTAAACAGTCTAAATATTGAGCAGAAAATAAATCCAGAACTGTTTTTCTCCCAACTTTAAAGGAAATCTGGGACTTTTAAGGTAACTGTTCCCTATTGGAGTGCTGGCGTAGGTGGCCAGATTTGTGTTATCTCTTCATCTACTGAAAGACCCAAGCGCTGCTAATTCTACTCTAGCAGTCTCTGCGATCAACAGCAGAACATCTAAGAAGACAGCAGAAACAGGGAAAAATAAGGTTATTCTAAAATTAATAAAGTTGAACCTCTTTTTTTTTCCTATGCCCTTTCTCATTTACATACTTGTTTTACACTGGGTGAGTGACAGAACAGTCAAACCAGTTTCTGGGCTAAATGAAGCTATGTGTAGGGGTAAGCCTTTTTTGAAGTCTTTATTGTTTACTGCTATACTGTTTCGTGCTTCTCTAATAATGATATTTCATATATGCTAGGAGAGAAACCCTCAAACTTGAGGCAGGTTTTTTGTTTTTTGTTTGGTTGTTTTGTTTTGGTTTTTTGGGGTTTTTTTTTTTTTTTTTAAATAAAGCAGGTCTAAAACTTTCTGGGCAATCAGGCTAAAAAAATGCTAATTGTGCAGGCTAAAAGTAATATTATGTAAGATGACAGTAATTATACTTAACTGCTCTGTTGCTCCTAGGGTGGTCAGTGGTTCTGTAAGATTTTATTTTATCTTTTCTTGTCTGTAGTCTACAAATATTCTTTTGAGGTTCCTATTGTAGCAGAACTTGAGGATAACCTAAGGTTGTATTTCAGCTTAGTTAAGAGTCTTACAACTTACAGAGAGAAAACTCTTTGAATCTTTGATGTATCTTAAGTTGGTTTTTGTTTTTTTGTTTTTTATGATTTACTAAAATGGGAACTGTAAAGAACTGGGATCTTATCCTCTGAAATGCACTTAGCCCAGAGATAAGGAATTCAAACTCTTCAGGAACAGAAGCTTCAAGAGACTGAATCTGAACAAAACTCTTTTCTTCTGACTTCCAGCTTTACAAGTTGGCATTTATAATGTGTGCATCTTTCTCCAAAGGTTCATGCTCCCTGCTGATCCTATGTTTGTTTTTTTGAACTATTTGAATCACAATGATTATTGATTTCTGCATGTAATAATTTTTTTTTTTTTGTCACCCATGATAGTTTATGACAAAATCTCTTGGTTGGTTAGACATGTCCTAGCTCTTTAGTTTAGGAAGAGCTAAATAGTCCCAATGCCAGCACAGTGCAGGCTGGTGTAATCCATCTGTTGCAGTGTGTCACTGAGTGGGAGAGTAGCTCACATCCACCAAATAAGTTTATCACTTCAGGCAGGGCAGTGCACTACACTGTTTCTATTTTAGGGCTTGCTTGTTCAATGCTATCTTGGGGAGCTGTGCATCATGTTTCCTTGTGGTTGTAGGAAGAAAACATAGACTATTGTGAAAACATATATCCTTCGTCCCCATACGTGCACCTTCAGTATAATAAAAGCTTCTCAAAAAAGATTTGATCTGTAGTCTGAGGAAGAAACAAGTATCCAATACCAATTCTACTCCTTCAGCATCTCTCCCTGATGCTGTTGACAAGTCTGCCAGCATTTGACTCAACTTCTACTACTGTAAAACTAAAATGCCGCAATGGGCTTTGAGGATTAAGTGAAATGTGAGAATTAATTAGATGGATGCTCTTTTGTTTGAATGTAAATCAAGTGTCCATCAGCACTTCTCATTTGACAATTGCTGTAGTGCTAAAAATCTCTGTTAAAATGTTGTGTCTCCTTTTCTTAGGGTTGATCTACAGCTGCAAGAAGTAGCTTTGAAAATGAGACAGCTTTAAAGAGAAAAACCTGAATAGAGATCACATTTCTCTGACTGAATTAAATTCTTACTGTGGCACTACTTTGTGCCATTCGGTGAGCATGTGCATTCAAAAATTTTTCACTTTGCATAGAAAAGAGGCATGTATTAACAGAGCAGTTGGAAAGAACATCCTTCCAAGTAACCAGATGCTGCTACTACCACCAGGTGTTGACTTGTTGGAAGACTTGAGGGGTCTTATTTTGCCATATTAATCCTATTTAATTGTATGCTTCTATTCCCTGTGCACGCTTGCAATCAGATAGCAGCATAGACTCTGATTCATGAATTCTGATGTAGAGAAACTGAAAGGTTAAGGTTTTCGAAAAAAGCCAAGAAGTATAATCCTATCATCTAAATATGAATTCCACCCAGAGAGGAAATTTCATGACACTAAGTGACAAATCGCTTAAAATGATCAAACTGCTGATGCGACTTCTTGGTTTGTAATAGTATAAGGCGTTATCTTCTAAAACTAAACTGTATTATGTCTATTTTTCAAATATTCCAAAATTACTGTTAAGAACTGCCATTCTATTTATTTTCATAAGAAAAAAGACACATCATGGCTGTTCATAAAGTGTATGAGTGAATGCAAGTAGAGATAGATATAGATAAATACAGAATATAGACACACATATAGGGGTGTGTGTGTATATGTATACATATAGACTAGGGCTAACTTCCACAGATGTGCAGGGGCTTTTCTGCCTGGAAGTTTAGTTATAGAAGGGTCTGTAGATTTCAGTCACTCATCTGAGAAACTAGGATGCCAGACTCCATAGAGGAGGTAGCTGCAATCTGAGCTTTTACATGTTTAAAGATCCAGGGAGTGTTCTATCTGTATAGATCAGCTCTATGTGGGACATCTGATGTGCACATGTGGAAAACATGACGAAATTGGAATGAATTGGATGTAATGTATGGGCTTTTGGTACATGTGCATATCCAAGTGTACAACCTTTACGTAGTAAAGCCAGTATTCCTAGATCTGTTGGATACTGTATACACACAAACCTATCAGTGCAACACGAACACAGTCAGGCCAGCAGTCCCCGATTGAGCATCCAACTCATTGCACATGGAACATGTACAACCTGTTTGAGAATTGCTGGGCACCGTTCTATAGCCGTACACCTCTGGAAACTTTTTTCCTGCTCACATCTTTCACGCTCAAGTCACCTGGATAAAGCAAGGCTTAAGCTTCCACCTTTCTTTCTTTCTTTACAGAAAGAAGACTGTTCCACAGTACCTGGGTCCTGGGTAAGAACTCTAGGCAAGACAGAGTTCCCTCATATCTCTTTTAAACCCCGTAGGTTTCTGCTGTGGAATTGTCTTTTGGATTAAAAATGAACCTTCTTTCCATTATGTGTGGTTTTTTTATCTGGGTCTTCTGGTTCTTGTCAACAGCTTTTGACCATCTTTTACATGTATGAAAAATTAAGTCTTGCCTTTCTTATTCTTCTAAGAAAACGGTTTAATTTTAATTTCTGATTGGACTTACATATATTTTTAGATTTCCTTCCTTGTTGAGGATAGTGGAAACATGCTATGACTTATGTTTGTTTGATATAGACCTTTCTGATCCAGGGGAAGATTTTAAACTTCTTGCTAGGGGAAAGGCAGAAATCTAATTAAACTAGTCTGAAGGCATCTTAAAAGTCAAAATGAAAAATATCTCTATTTATCTAAAATAATTACTGAAGCATGTAAATACCGGGGCTTTGTTTTATTTGTTTTTTAAACTAAATAAATTTTAAGTATGTAATTTCCTCTGGATAAATTTCTCTGTATTCACAGCAAAGTCTTGTTTGTTCATAACATGCTGTTTCTGTGAAAACCTGGATATATTCGTGATTGTCAGGTAACAACACAATAGCAAGTCAGCAGGTTGTTTGAAATGCCATGTCTCAAGGACAGCAGAAAAATTGTTGTCATAGGGCATGGGATTAAAAGTCCCTTTAATTCATGAATACATTTTTGTTTCTTGCCTGAATTACTTAATCATCTCACTTGATCGCCCGGTTTTTTAAACTTTAAAAAATACTTCTTCTCTTGAAAGAAATTTCATGATCTGCAGGGTAAATTCTCTTGTAAAACAGTGAATTCTAGGTTTTTCCTGTAGTTCAGGTGGAATTTCAGGATTCAAGGTTTACCTCTTTTTCTTGTGAAAAGTTGAATCCAATCTCCTGAGTAAATAAGTTTAAAAAACTGAACTGTTCTGAGACTAGCCATCATTAAGGCAAATCTATTCAGAACCAGTTAATATTTTGTCTAATCCTGTTCACTTCAGTTTATGAATGAATTTTCCAATTCAGATAGAATTGGGAAGCTGTATCTGTCATAAAACCCTTGGTGGAGTGTACTTACAGTGTAAAATGGGAGCTTAGGAGAGTTACAGTCTGGGGAAACTGGAATTGTTCTCAAATAACTGAAAACTGGTGTGTGGCCTTAATAATCCTAGGAACGCATTTCCTTTGATAATGTTGCCTTTTGAAGAACTGATAAGCCTTACTGTATTTGCAGGTGACTGGTAGGGGGGTAAGAGCAGATGAAACAAAGGGATAATAAATATTCTCTTTCACCTTTATAATGAAGTTCTTCAACAAAACCGTTGCTGCTACAAAGTATTGAGTTATTATGGAAATTGAGTGGATTGAAGCACCATGAGTAGTCTGTAATAGAAATGTCTTTTCCAGCCTTTTTCCTTGTTATAATACTGTTTGTTAATATGTCTGCTGTGTTCATTCCTTCACCATTCATTGAAAAACTTTTTTGATGTTCCGTTCTCTGTTTTACATTTTTCTTCAGTTTGGTAGGGAGACCTAGTTGTAATCCATAACTTTCAGTTCAAACTGCTGTTCCAGAAAGTTCAAACAATGTAGGGGATTGTAAGTTTTGATGAAGGTGCTTCAAAATCAAACAATATTTGGTTTAACTGTAGTAGTTGCTGTTTTACTTCTGGGATTGCTTTAGGACAGCTGGGAAACTCCAAGATAAACATAAAATTGAAATTTTATGTTTGAAAACCAATTTTGTGCAGAAAATATTTTTTAAGTATTAATAAACATATATTTTATTAATAGTCCTCAGCTGGAAGTTACAACTTCATTTTCCAGAAATAAAAATGACTTTTAAATATTTCATGTGTCAAAGGATGAGATGAAAAATATCATCTTCCTGAAACAAATCAAGGCAATTAGTATATCAGGTATTGTATGTTTATTTGTAGGCTTCTTTACAAGACCTGTAAAATCTGAATATTTGAAAGATTTCCTATGAAGTAAGCCTACAGTCTCATCCATTAAGCTTATGATTTTATAAAAGGGAACAAAAAGGCACTAAACTGCTTTGCTGTAACCACTTGGGAAACCTGTTGCATGACAAACTTAATTCAACTGAATGCTTGAAGTGCTGACCAATATTCCAAATGGGGGGAAAAAAAAAAAAAGTACTAAGAAGTAAATGCACGCAGCTAGAAAATAGTAAGTTCTTTATTAAAAGATTTTGTGTTGTAAAGTCATGTCTGTTCTATCTCCTGTTCAACTTTCCTGAATAAGCACAAATGGCTATTTTTGGACTAGGTTGCTTCTTTTGGTACCTTTTGATAAAAGCACATACCTATTAAATTTAGTAGAGTTTGTTACTGGCATTTATTTTAAAATGTAGGAATTACTGTGCTATTTAAGGTTAATGGTTCCTCTACTCAGTCTACAGCAGGCAGGATCAGATGCTTCAGAGAAAGATATAAAAAAATGTGGAAACTGTCAAATACAGAATAACCATTCCAGACAGGAAGCTTTTCTAACATTACACACAGTCTGTCACTTGGCAGAGGAGTTTCAAATTTGGGGTGGGAGGAAAGTTTTCCCTTAGTTTTGTCTTTCTTCTTTTCCTTCCCAAGCATGCTGACTGGAGAAAAGCATAATTACTCTGTTCTGAGATTAGTTGTTTTCATAAAGTGAACATTTGTTATGTTCTGCATTCCTAATCTGTATTCTATCATGCAGGTGTGTATTGAAACCCAGTGGTCAGTAGTATGTTGAGTCTGTTATGCACAGTGCATCCCTTTTGAAGAAACACTTAACATATTTTCAGTTAACCTAATTAAAGTAATGCAGTGCCCTTCCCACCGCCATGTCTGCGTATCCATGTGTACACAAACGCTTTCAGTACTTGTGCTCAGTGGTTGGTTGTTTTCTTGGTCAAGGTATGTGGGCGGAGGGAGGGAGGTGTTGCTGCTGATTTTTGCTTTTGCCAAATATAATCACAGTCTAAAACATGCTCGTATTGATGAAGGTAGTTTCGTACTGAAGCAAATCATTTTCCTAAACTATCTTCTTCCACTGTAAGATGCAGCTAGCCAAAATGATACCTCTGTTTTTAAATGCTTGTTGTAGCTGGCTTATTTCTGAACCTCTGGAATACCAATATTCTTGATCTAAATTAAATTTTTTATATAGTGATGAATGTTATCTGTTTTATGCTTATTATTTATTTTCTTTCAAAGGATGATCTTGAGGTGAAATCTGAGGAGCGTGCCAGTGTCATACAACAACTTGAGCAAACTATTGAGGATCTGAGGACCAAAATTGCAGAACTAGAGAAACAGTTCCCTGCTGCAGAGGTACAGACTTCTGGGAGGGAGCAGGAAAATGAGCACACGCACGCAATCTGCGGGGAACTCAGCTGTGTGACTCTTCAAACGAACGAAGAGGAGACCATACCCAGGACTGTGTCACAAGCAAGATCTGTACAAACGTCACCAACAGAGGATTATTTAACACACACAATGCCTTCAGCCCGTGCACTGCCACAGCCACCCCCACCACCGCACTTAGAAGGGGGCAAAAGTGAAGATCCAACTCAGAAATTGCCAGCTCTAGAACTACAGCCCACGTTTTGTTCTGAAATCTCCTTAATTCTGTCACCGAAGCTAATCTCAGTGCCACTGGATGCAAGCCAATCAGAACAGAATACGCTGCAGTCACCTCTTCCAGGACCCAAAGTTAATTTGTCCCTTGCATTTGAAGGAGAGACTGAAATGCCAGCTTCCCATCAGCCCTTAAGTACTGTAGATGTGACTTGGAGTGAACATCCCCCTTCTTTGCCCCCGGAGCCCACATGTAGCATTCCCCCATCACTGCCAGCCACCGAACCAGCTGCTCCCCTGTCTGGAGAACAGGGCCCTTCCCTTGCGACTCCCATGTCCATAGCAGCAGTACCACCCTCACCAGCCCTGCCCAGCTCAGGTCTCCCGCCTTCTGCTGGCTCAGCAGTGCCACACCTGGACCACTCTTTGCCGGGCATCATGATGTCACCACTCCCCCCTCCTCCTCCTCTTCCACCTTTGCCAAGTGGAGAGATACCAGTACTGGCTCCAGCTGCTCCTCTCACTTGTGCTGGAGTCCCACCACCACCTCTACCACCACCTTTGCCCGGAGTAGGAGTCCCACCCCCTCTGCCCAGTTGGGGCATCCTGCCTCCCCCTCCACCACCACCACCTTTACCTGGGGCTGGTGTCCCTCCCCCACCTCCTCCTCTGCCTGGCCTGGGAATGCCACCCCCACCCCCAGCACCACCTCTGCCTGGAGCAGGGCTGCCACCACCTCTTCCACCTCTGCCTGGTACAGATGTCCCCCCTCCGCCTCCTCCACCTCCTCTGCCTGGTGCAGATGTCCCCCCTCCGCCTCCTCCACCACCTCTGCCTTGTACAGGTGTCCCCCCTCCGCCTCGTCCACCTCCTCTGCCTGGTGCAGCTGTCCCCCCTCCACCTCCTCCACCACCTCTGCCTTGTACAGGTGTCCCCCCTCCACCTCCTCCACCACCTCTGCCTTGTACAGGTGTCCCCCCTCCGCCTCCTCCACCTCCTCTGCCTGGTGCAGCTGTCCCCCCTCCACCTCCTCCACCACCTCTGCCTGGTACAGGTGTCCCCCCTCCGCCTCCTCCACCTCCTCTGCCTGGTGCAGCTGTCCCCCCTCCACCTCCTCTGCCTGGTGCAGGTGTCCCCCCTCCACCACCTTTGCCTGGTACAGGTGTCCCTCCACCACCCCCTCCTTTGCCTGGGTTGGGGATGCCACCTCCAGCCCCACCACCTTTGCCTGGAGAAGCCCCGTCCCTTCCAGCGCCAGCCCAGGGCAGCACCTACCCAGCAGTCCCACAGGGCTGTGGGTTTCTTCCTCCTCCATTACCATCTGGTTTGTTTGCAATGGGGATAAATCAGGAGAAAGGGAGCAGGAAACATGTGATAGAGCCTTCTCGGCCAATGAAGCCTCTTTACTGGACAAGAATTCAGCTCCACAGTAAAAGGTAAGTTGTAGAGTTGTGAAGAGAGTAGTGTTTTCACTTTATGGCTGTCCTGATAGTGTTGTGTGTTATGAGCAAAAGTCTTTATTTACTGCTAGGCAGGTCTTTGAGAAAACCTCAGTGCAAACAGGATTTTATTTGTAGTTGGATATGTAAATGAGGTGCCCATTTTCTTTAAAGCACAAACTCTGAGTAGCATTATTTGTACATGAAAGCTCTTTGAAGGTAGTGTTTTCAGCTGTCCTTTGGGATACATACCATGTGTTGATCAGAGATCTGGGGGTGACTGTGTGCCACTAAGCGTTCCGTGAGAAGTTTTTTAAAATGTCGTATTTGTGCTTCCCCTCAACTTTCAAATAACGTTGGTCTTTCTCTGGAGCAGCTTGCAAGTTTTGGTAGTGTCTTCCCTCTAGATGAATGTATGCTGAACGCATTTTATACTCCTCTTTCCTTTCTCCAGTGACCTAGAAATCCTGTTTTCTTCCACCTTGTACACTCAGCGGGCAGATTTAAACTGCAATTTATTTGCATGGCAGCATAAAGCTATTCTGGTAGCCCTTACTTTGATATGACTTTGATATACTTGTTTTTGGTTGTTGATGCTTTTTGTTTGTTTGTAAAATGTCGTTCTTGGTCCTGAAAAGAAGTTTCCTTATTAATCTTTTCTTTACGTCTCTGAGTACTGATTGTAAAACCCTTTTGCTGTTATTTAATGATGAGTTTTTTCTTTCTTTTCAAGTTCTTGCCACTGTCACACAGGTGGTCTGCAGATAATTGTCTATTTCTACTTCTCTTTGAGTCCATGTCTGTATGTTTTATAGCCTATGTACAGCCTATTTATATTCCTGTATATGTAAAGTGGGTGAATATAAATGAGCCTGACCATTATCCTGTGTAAACAAAGAAGCAAAGATGTATGGGGGAGAATCAACAGTATATCTTATCAAAATGCTGCTAGTAGAAGTTAGGCAACAACTTTTAAATTGCTGCTATTTTATTTTCTTCATTCCTCCATTTATGACCTTATTTAGTTTGACATTGCCCTACATAGGTCTTTTGCTTAACTTTAGAGATTCTAGTGCTTCACTTGTGTGGGAAAAAATTGAAGAGCCTTCCATAGATTATCATGAGTTTGAAGAACTGTTTTCTAAAACAGCTGTTAAAGAGAGGAAGAAACCCATTTCGGACACCATTACAAAAACAAAGACTAAACAAGTGAGTACGCATTTAATTTCAGATCTTTTCTAGGCTGGTTTTTACACAAAGACAGATTTTTGCATGCAGCTGAGATGAATTTTGCCTGATGTGAAATTGTTGCCATATATATTTACACTATGTAGAAATATAAGAAAAGGGGAGAATGTAGGATGGGTTTCAAAGCTATATGTGTTAAGGACTGAAGATTTCTTTTTTATAAATTACTTTTCAGGTATATGTTTTCTTAAAAATATCTTTGCTTTATCTGCTTTAAAATTAACAAAAATAAAACTAAAATAATTAGGTGCATATATGATGCTTTGAAATTGACTGCACATGTGCAATAAGTAGTATATAAATTATTCTGATTAATTTTATAAATTAAATACAGTTGCATATGAATTACCATGACTTCAGAGAAAAATTATGTTTAAGAACCTAAGTCCTAATGTTATACCAATCATAACAGTTCTAAGTTTGTGCTGTGTTCATATATATATATATATAGTGATTATGAAATTTATGCATACAATAAATGACAAGCACAATTGGGAAAATCCAGCATTAATCAAACTGGTTTCTTGAAATGGAATGGTGTACAATAAAATAAAAATAGGAAGCAGATTTTAAATGTAGAAGTTTAAACCCTGGGACAAGAGAATTGAATCTGAATGTTTAGGTGACTAGACAGCTGTAATCTTCTTGTTATCTGTGTGAAAATCATATTCTGGTGGTATGATAAGTAATTTGCAATTAAACTTTCAGGCTACAGAGGAGAATGTTCTTATGTAGAATCCTAAACAGCAGTTAAAGTTCTTGTTTTATCTCACCTTCGCATTCCTGTAGTCAATTCCAGACTAGGCTGTTCTTTCCATCATCTTTTAACATACAAGTTAATGCTATACAAGAGTTTTTTCCACGCTGTGTATACAGTGGGAGTCTTCAAAATCTCCATGCAGTAGATCTTATGTTTGAATATGACCTTTCCATCTAGTAGTTCTGGAGATCTTGCCCCCACAGACATATTTTGGTCAGCAACATAAACATGCAGGTGCTCTTTACGGTGCTGGCAACCTGCTGCAGGCAACAGAACTGGTAGTGAAGTTAGGATGATTATCCCAAGGTGTTGGATAAAACCTTTATCTGGACAGATTGGAAGGATAGTGCAGCCACACTCGTGGCTGTTCATCATGTACGTGTGTGCTGCACTAGGCTGTACTAACTGGGATGGGAGGAAAGGTAACAGTGCTGCTGCTACCTTGCTGTCCTGCAATAAATCTCGAAAGTGCAAGACCTTTGCTCTTCTTCCCTCCTTCTAGAAAAAGCCCCTTTTAATGGTTATTCTTAACTAAATTAGTATGATAGCTCTTTAAGTAAAAAAAGGAGTGCAAAGGTATACCTGATGCTTTGCCTATGAACTGTTGGTCCATTCACGTTTCATGAGGTTTGGTGATACAAATCTCTAAACAGAGTAGAAATGACAACTGTTTAATTCTGTAACGTAAACGTGGTTTACGTGGTTCAAGACAGACAGCGCTTATGAAGAAACATTAGATGTGGATTTTAATACTGAGTATTTTTTTTCTTGCAATGCCAAAAATTTAGATACATTGTCAATAAATAAATTAAAAAAATGTAGATAAAACTAAATGAAATTGACCAATTGTTCTTAACTTCTTTGAAAAGAACAAGTAGTTTATGACAAATTTCCACACAGAAGTTTAAATCATTCTAAGTAGGTGCTGTCATCTAGAACGACCATTCCTGTGGGCCACCTAAATTGACAGAAGAGAATCCCCTGTGTGTTTCTCTTCCTCTGGTGATCAAACAAATTTACTGCTCTCCAAAAGAGAGAGAAATTGCCTGATGGAGAAGTCTGATTTGTTGAATTGTAGTATCTGGGGGGAAAGATCAACCAAACAGATAATCACAGGCCTTCATTAGAACTACAATTAAAGCTATCATTTATTGCAGATGTCAAAGTTAAATGTTCATGTGTGCAAGTCCAGTTTGGGCTTTTCACAGTATTGACATGAGACAACTGAAGTAGAACAGCTTCACAAATACATTCTACATATGCCTTCTTAGCAGTTTGGAATGCAGGCCTTCATTTTTTAAATTCTCTTCATTTATACCGCAGTAAACACTTGGATAATGAAGTCCATCCATGTTTAGCAGAAGAAACAGTTATTTGGGGAAAGCATGGCTGTAATTCCACAAGTATGTTTTTATAGGAATCACCAAGTGCTGTTTAAGTGGTTACTAACTTACATGGCTTCTATGATAGTTACGGGTGTTGTAAAGATCTTACAAATGGTGTTTCTGTAGTGATTTTTACAGGGACGCATTATGCAAAGCAGATGTATTCTGTCACCTGTTGAGCTACAGAGGAGTGCTGTACAGAACAGAACCAGGACCCGCAAAGCTCACTCTGCTGCTTTCCAGAAACACTCTAGTCTGGCAATTGGTTTTCCTCCTTGCATTGATGTGCGGGTGTGCTGGGCGGATGTTTTGCTTAGATGGATTGGATGTAAAATACTAGCTACACTGGAAATGGTAGTCAGGAAAAAATGCCCAGATAACTTTCAAATGCATAAAAAATTTGGTACTCTGTAAACATCTGATTTTAATAAAACAATGTTTTTATTGTAAGCTGAAATAAAAATGTATTTACAGAGGAGGCCACATGGCAGGGGAAATTCTAGCTAATCTGAAGAAAGATTTGATAGTCTGGGGAAGTTTTAGTCTCGGTGAAAGATTAATTATTTTGGAGTATGCTGCTGTTCTGCACACAGAGCTATTTATGCTATATGCCATAGACTATATGCATATGTTTGCTTGTGTATGTATATAGCTATGCATGATATAATTATTTCTAAATGGTGACCCCTTTTTAAATGGTAAAATTATCTATATTGTTGTAGGCTGGTTTGGGGTTTTTTTTGAGTTAACGATTGAGTTCCTTTCCCCCTACCCAGGTATTGCTTCTAATCATTTTTTCCTTGGCATGATCATCTGCAAATAACTTAATACAGTATAAATCTATAATGTTTTAAACAAACCAATATTACACCTAGCACTGAATGAAGGCCACTTTAAACTCCATTCCAGAACTTTAAAGAAAGAAAAAAAAATGAAGTGTTAATATTTATTTGTGAATGCAACTGATTTTATTCTTACTGTCTCTCATTTGGTGCTACAGCAAAGCTGTGATTTATTTTGCTCTGTTAATATGTATATGTCAAATTCTCAGCTGCTGTAAATGTGTGCAGGCTCACTCAATGAGAATGCCTACTAAATCTTCAAAGAAAGTCCTTTATGGGCTATATTATAGGTGGGGCTGCCATTGCTACCTATTAAAGTGGTCTGGCTTTCATTATAAGTCCCTGTTATAACTGCCAAAATTTAGCTCTTTAGGCTGCAAGTTTCGTTGGGTTGTGTCGTCCCCCCCGCCTTGGGTGTCTCCTTCATTTTGCCAATGTTAAGAAAGAAAACAAAGTCTGGTTTTGCTCATGTCCACATAGTTTCATAGACTTGAAATATGGAAAAATGTTATCAGATACATGTCTTGCTAGTTGTGTAAGGGGTTTCTTAAATTTTGCCACTCTACAGGCTGTATCTCAGTTCCTATTGCTCAGGAGAGAATTTGGGTGTAATTCTGAAGATTTTTTCCTAACCTTGTACTGGCAGGTTGGAAAACAGGGGTCAAGAGGAGAGAGGCAAAGAAGATTAAGATGAGTAACTGGGGAGGGAGTGAAGAACTGAGGAGATCTGACAGGTGGAAATATAGAGCATAATAGGTCTAATTCTGTGTCACCTCTTACTCTGTCCAAAGTAATTTCTCTCAGAAACTTGTTGTGAGCCTGGGGTATTCCTGACTGGGATGTTCCTTTCAGCAAATAGTGGATCTCATCAAACCTATGGTGTTTGACCCAAGCAGAGGCTGAAACTCGCTCCTGGATTGTCTTGTTCAGCCATGCCATGTAGTTACAATACTAGTTTTTGTTATGTGGCTGGATAGTATTTTTCATAGGACCCTTTTCATAGTTAGCATGGACTGTGTGGGATGAGCATAGTTCATAATGATTACTTAGGAAATGAAGTTGTTACCTAAGTAAAAAGCACTTTTACCAGTTGTTGCAGCACTTAAAAAAAAATGTAATTAGTGAAGCAGAAAGAAAAAAGATAGTCTCATGACTAAGGCCACATACTGAAGAATGACGGTAAATGCAATATTAAAAATGTACTTACATGGCGAACACTGGCCAGTGTGCACTGAATGGGTTCAGTGGAAAAATGGTACGTAGTCAGAAAATCTTGATATCACTGTCAGCATAAGTGTACAGAAGGGGCTGAGCTGACTTGCGTAGATTGCTTTCCTAACTTTTGAACAGTCATCTTACAAGCCTTACTGATAATCCTCTGACTATGTTTTTGGAAAATAATAGACATGTAACTGCAATGAACTTTTCAAGAGCAGACCATGTGTTTATAATCTATCATGTAAATGAAATAAAAATGTTAAAGATATTCTCATATGGAAAGTCCACTATTAATCTATTGATATTAAGATTTTAATCTCCCCCTTCCACCCCAGAAAATAAATAATAGGTTACTAAAATTTCATTCTATTTCAAAAGTCTTAGATGCGAACAAGATGTATCAATAAAACTGCTTAGTTAATGATTTCAGCATTTTTGAGTTTTTAAGTTGAAGCTCTGGTAATAGAATGCCTCTAGAAATAAAATGCCATATAAAATGAGTATAAATTGGTAAATAAGGTAAATGCCATATTGAGTTAACAGATAAAAGTTTATTCACTAACAAGGAATGACAAAGGGAAGAATAATTTTCTGAAAAGGAGGGTTTATTCCCTCTGCAAACACTGGAGGCACTGTCTTAAGGAACTTTCTGTATCCACGCTTACTGATCTATTACCGGTGTCAATGGCACAACGATTTGCTACGAGTTTATGTACTCTCCAGAGATACAGTTGGGGTTCTGCTGCCCCCACAGACAGGAATTTTAGAGGACTTGACTGATGCATTGTTTTTATTTATACAAGCAAATAATTAATAATGTCGTGAAGTTATTTATGAAATTAAATTATATCTTACTTATTTGGCTTCTAAGAATAATTTCTTTTATGAAGTGCTGTATGAATGTGATCTCTGTTTTTACCTCTCACTCTCTTCTTTATATGGCTTATTGCATGTGTTGTTATTATATTATTTGTTTCGTAACTGTATCTACAAAGTTCACTGTTGCAAATACAGTTTTACCTCATTGCATCTATGTATCAACTATCTCTACCTGTTCAGGCTTTCCAGGTTGATGTTCTCTATTAACCACATGCATTTCTCATTCTTGTTTTCTTCCTGCTTCCTTTTCTTCAGATCATGTATTTGCAAGTTCAAAAACAAACACATGAGCTTGGCATCTGACAATCTTGCAAACTCATCTTGTGACCTAAGAGCTCTCTGGGTTTCTCTGTTTTGTTCATGTATCCTCACTAGCACTGAGAGGTTCTGCTGATGTAACAGCCTGTTTTAAATGATGTTGCTACTGCTTACGGATTCTGTATGGGCAAGAAAGGTTATGTTCGTTTCTTAACCAGAGGAGCCTGTAGAGTGTCTGACAATGGCCTCGTTGTGGTTCTCTATGTTCTGGAAGACCTCTGCAGGGAAAGGTCTCACTGAGAGTTTTTGTTCAAATAAAAAGAAAAATAGGCTTTGGGTTGGAGCGAGTGAGCTGAGCTGCAGCTGTTCTGAGACTTAAAGCTGCATATCTAAAAAGCATAACCCAGATCCTGAATCCCAGCAGAGATATAACTGCCACCCTGGGCTGTGTACAACTCTTGGAGTACCTGACTCTGTTGAGTAGAGGCATCTTAGTCACAGCCATCTTTCAAGGGAGGTTGGCGATCTCACATTTCCATAGCCAGTAGTTTTACACCTTTCAAATACTTTCTTCTCCATCTCTCCATGGTGCTTCTGACTCTCTCAGTGAGAGGGCTCAGTGCAGTGGATACTGTAGCATTGAATGATATCAAGGGAAGAAGAAAGGAAGAAAATATGGAGATAGCAATATGCATTTCTTCTCCCATCTCTCTGTCCACACTGAATTTGCTAAAGAGGCAAGCAATGCTTTTTAGTACAGTAGTTTTTAAATCTGATCAAGAAAACTCAAATTGCTTCAGAATTAGATGTGCATATGGATTGAATTTGTTTCATCTAGAAATTAGAGTTTGGGACAGTGGTCATGATGATTTAGTAAAAAAATCCCTGTCTAACTTAAGTGTGAATGTACTTGTCTGTACTACTATATCAGATCCTAAGTGACTTACAAGTTAAACAGATTTTTACTGTCAGCATGAAAATCAAGATTTTAAGATTAAGTTATTTTTTTATTTGTAGAGAAGTATTGATTTTGGAGATTTTTCCTTATGGCTGTATTTTGTTACTTAGTGCTGATTTCAGTATAAACAGCAAGAACAAAAAAGTTGTTATATTCATTTGGAGTAGGTACAGTGAATAATGTCATACTTTTGACTGTAACTGTATGTCCCCCTTTAAAATTGGGAACATAAAAGCTTTTACAGCATGGTTGGTTGTTTTTTGGTTTTTTGTTTGTTTGTTTGTTTAGTTGGTTTTTTTGTTAGTTGTTGATATCTCCTACTAGATATCATAGTGGGTTCTTACCTTTCTTTGGGAGTTTTTTGGTTTGGGGATTTTTTTTTTTTTTTTTTTTTTTTTAATTCTTTACCCTTTCCGAAGCCCCCTGCTTCTTCCATGTCTGTCTCCCTGGTTTGATGTGCTAACTCTTTATAAAGTAATTAAGACTGTTAATTTCAAATGTATTTGGGCATGCAATATGTTTTGCAAGAGTTTGTAAAAAATGTGTGTAATTACATGCCTAATTTGAGTACCCAGTGACAAGATTGCTCATAGTAGTTGGGCTGATCACCTGCTGAGTGCATTGCAGACCATGCATGAAAATTCTGGCTTTTATACAGAGTTTCTAAGGAAATTTTATAGGGGGGGTGGTGGTGGGGTGGTGGTGGTATATTTTTGTTAAAGGGTTTATATTGTACCCTGAACATGCATTTCCATTACTAATCCACAAAGGCATTTTGACAGTTACAAACATAAGATCTAAAAACATAAAAACTAAACTTCAGGTACCCTGGTCCTTTAGCTGATGAAAGAAGGAATAACTATAGTTGTGGTACATAACAATGAGCTCAACTCTCAAAGAGGAGCTTTAGGTACATATTTTTAAGCTAAAGAATTTAAACTTTGCTATTTATCTCCATCCCCTACTCCAGTCCTTAAAGTTAGAATATTGTTGTTATTTTTTATTAAGAGACATTTTACTATTTTTCAGCCTCCTGTTCAGGAACACAATGCTTATCTAACTTAGTACTGTATATCTGAATGTAAGCAATTGAATGCTTACATCTACTGTCAGAAGTGAGGAATATTAACGGGGGGGGGTAGCAATCTTTTAATAAAAGATTACTTCTACAGTAATAATTTTATGTTGTTCATTTCAAACAATACTATTTTAGTGATAAAAGGGCATAAAAGGGCATGAACTGTTTCTCATGCATATCATTAAAAGCCCTATTTATGAAAGCACAGTAGGGTAATAGATAAAATGAATGAAAAGTAAATATTAAGTTTAATCTTTAGCCTCAAGCATAAAGTTACAGCATCCACAACCTGGCAGACACAGCTTCTTGGCTGCACTACTTTGCATAACATGTCAACAACTTGCGTCTAGAAGTATATGACAAAGAGAATTTTGAAACCTTAGGTATCTCCTTATAGATTATGAGAAACTTCAGTAGGGAAAGTAACCACTTAGTTTGTGGAGAGGATTTCAGATTTGATTAGGGTAGGAGACGGAGAGGTGCTCAAAATTACACTTTGAGTGATGTTCTGTGGTAAAAGTTGTGTTCAGTTAAATCATTATGTGCCATCAGCACAGATACACTGTTAGACAGCCAGGACTGGATGTTGGGTTTGGGGGTTTGGTTTTCTTTTTGTAAGTATTAAGTAGAATGTACCAAAATTACCTCACTAGTTGAAGTAGTCCCTGTTTCCATTCTCACAATTGCCATTACTAGCCAGAAGTCACTTCTGGATTTACCTTTTTAAAAAACAAACAAACAAAAAAACAACAACAACAACAAAAACAAACAAACAAAAAACCCCCCAAAAAACCCCAAACAAAAAAACCTCCAACCCAAACCACACACACAAAACCCCTCACTCATAAAAGCATAATATTATTATGTTATATCTGTAAGAAGACAAGGTTATACACGTGAAAGATATGATGGGTCCAGTTCTGTGATTGCCAGTTTTACATTTGGAATACACTTCAATCTGCAAAGATTTGTTTTCACAATGCCTAGTGAGAAGGTGACTGCATTACTACCTTGATCCTGTTTCTTAACATCTTGTTTGGAACTTTAGAGTTTCTGCATCCTCTCTGCAAGAGTTACAAGCTATAAGCCTTTGTACAGTGGAGTTTCCTGCATGTGACTTTTTGTAATGTACAGTACTTTTTCTTAACCAGTGAGAGCCTTGGGAAAATTTCCCTTAATGCTGGCAGTCAAAATCAGAACCAGAGAGCAAGAATCATTGCAAAATTCCATGCATTAACTAAATATTATTCTGGGGAAATGGAATCTTCATATTTTTGCTTAGGGGTTCTCATCAAACATGTGTCTTGCATTACCTTTCACTAAATGTCTCTTAGACTGTGTTTGCTTGTGTTAAACAATCAGGATCAAATTTGGCATGTAGTTTGTTTACTGCTTAACAATGAGGACCACTCAACAATTAGAAAGTTTGTCCTAGACTTCAGGCTGCAGATAATATCTCTAGCTTCCTTTTTATTTATTTTTTTTTTAAAATTTGTTTAAAGCAGAGTTCCAGAATCCAAACTAAAAAGGAGCTGTGTATTGTGTCTGAGGCTTTAGATCTTGTAGAGATTGTATTTATCAGACTTTTGTTGTTCCGCCTTTAAATGGCGTCATTCGTCTGTAGCCTGTAGGCCCAGACTATGCAGCTGATTTATTTTATTGTTTCATTTTTAAATGTGGGAATTGCTTTAGGCATTTATGCTAATATTCATATTTTCTGAATTAGGGTTGTATTGTTACAGCCATTCTATTGGAGGAAACTATAGTATTCATGCAATTGAGTGAAATGGGAATGAAATGCGTAGTAGAGATTAGTGTGAAAGTTGACATAAAACCTACATTTTAAATAAAGCCAGACAAAACTGGTAGCTGCTACATAAAAATGCTTTATCTGTTACTGTTCTGCACCTATTCACCTGGCAGTCATGCTCTTCAGTACTCTTTCAATGTCGTTGTGGTTTAGAATTTTGGCAGCAAAGACAACCTATTCTTCACAGGGACAATGCTTTTTTTTTTTTTTTTTTTTTTTTTCCCTCCTCTCTCCTCTGATCACTGGCCGAATGTGGCACTCAGTAAATAATTATTCTCCTGCCCATCAGCTCACTTTCAGAAAAAGCAGCTTCTTTTTCCTGCTAACTTTTAGGCCAGATTCCTTTTAGAGCACAGGACTTCGACGGGATTTACTAGGCCCCTAAATCTTGTCATATAACATTGATGGGAATCATACCCCCTAAGAAATCATGTTCTAGCCTGCATCATAACAACATAGTTAATTTATTTGGTTCTTTTTTCCTCTAGTGTTGGTCCCCTTGCTGTATTTGTAGACCTGATCTTGGTAGCTCTCTGAGCTTTAGATTGCTGGTGGGTGGTAGAAACAGTGATTTCGCCATTTGAAGCGAATCTAGTAGTATATGAGTGCTGACATCATTAGAAATGGGAGAGTCCCCGGAACAGACTCCAGCTCATCCTTGCTCTTTGGGCCTCCAAGAGAGAGCAGTGTAGTTCCACTTCCTTTGGAAAGGTCAAGTTGTTGACCCTTCCTTGGACCTGGGTATGTTCACACCTGAACGCGGCTGTAACATTGTTTTGAGGAAGACCACTTAACAAAGTTATTTTACTCTGTTTTCTTCTTTTGTTTTGTTTTACTTCTGGCCAACATAGTAGCCTGTATCAGTTCCAGTTCTTACTTCATTTTTGCAGATTATGAGTGACAAGAAATGTACACACTTACTCCAGATGAGCTCTTGCCATTTTGTGTGACTATTGTTATTTTCTTATAGGACTTTTGGAATGGGTTTGCATTCCTTTTTTACTTCACTTTTTTTGCCAGCTTTGGGATAGTGTTCCTGTTCAAAACAAAGGCAACAAAGGACTCCCTCTATATGTTGATGACAGCAACAAGCTTAAGTTATTCTATTATTGTAAGATGTTTCAGACTTGAGCAAATGCAGTACTGGTGGGGGCTGGAATCAACAGTTTCTCCAACATCTTCCATGTCAAATTCAGTCTTATCAGTGTTGTTGGAGTGGATAGATTTAAGGAGAAGGTTTCTAACTTTTATTGTGTCACATACCACATTGTTTCTTTGTGTTGCTCTGCCTTTTCTGGAAATATGGTTTGGTAGCAACACCAGTTAAAGAGTTTCTGGTTTTTTTTGAAATTTTGTACCCACTTTTTTTTGCTGATAGAACGCAAAATACTTGTTTAGTTGTTATAAGAGATGTCCATTGTAACGTAGTTGTTAGACTCAATCCATACCTTGCTACCCAAGATCTATTTTATTTTGTAAACCTTTTGTAGCTGCAAAGAAGTAAATAGATAATAGCTTCTTTTTACAACAAGAAAATCTCATATTATTTGTCCGAGCTTTATCTCAGTTCGAGGCTTAAATGAGATTTGTGTTCCATTTAAAAAACATTTAGAGTGATTATAGCCTATTAGAAGGATAGTGTGGGATATCCTAATTACATTTTTCTGAATTATGTTTTCCCTTTGAATTCAGAAAATCTGACTATCATATCCTATTTCAGTCCATTTGACTTCAGTTTTAAATTCCTAATAATATATTACATGGATTAGACAATTGCGTAGGAATTTCCTTCTAATTTCTGACAGATGACATCAATAGCTATGCCTTGAATTTAGGTCTTTAACCTTGTGAATGGTAGTTATGACATACTTGGTTTCTAATGTTAAAATTTTCAGTTCATGAGCAGAATGTTGTATTTTCACTTCACTGTAACTAGTTAGGAATCTATAAGGAAAGGAGGATGAAATACCTTCATAATTGATAGTTATGAAGGTATAAGGGGTGGGAACCAAACAAAAAACAATTGGCCTGCCAGTCACATCCTCAGAAAGCCTATACTGCAAGCACTGTTTGTTTGTAAAGTTCCCTTTCCTAAGCAGTCCCAGTGACAGAGATCTGGGTCAGGCTTTTACTTCTTATCTTCAACTGTTGCTCAAACATCAACGTACAAACCTGTGTCTGAAAACTTAAATGATTCGAAGTTGGCCACAGGGCAAACATCTTGTGGGTACTTTTATGCTTTTTTAAGAAGTGAATTGAATCATGACTTTCTTTACTCTGGCTAAATTATTTCTACTTTTTCTAATCTCATTTCTACTAATTAATTTCTAAATAATTTTGCCAGTGGGACTGTAGATGATACAGCACCTTGATGCTAAGATAGGAGCTGTGTAACTTGAAAAAATATGTATATGCTTCCTGACTGCAATGTAAAAAGAACTTGAACTTACAGTTCTAATTATCTGGCTTTTCTTCTTTCCTCCAAGTTATTCACAAAGGTTTTCTTCAGTGTGTTTAGTACAGTGTAAAACTCAGCAACCTGAGTAGATTAAATATTAACCTCTTCCATCTACATGATGGTTGTAGCCCTGCATTGAAAAGTACTTCATCTAGATTCACGTCGTTTTACAGATAAGGGTCTTTTCCTGGCATTACTTGCTTCTCATACCAATGGTATAAAATTTACAGTAAGTTGAATTCAAACAGCTTAGAGCCCTGTGGAACACAGTCTGTGAATTACTTGTTGCTTTTATGCTTGCAAAGCAAATATGTACAAAAGTGTATTTTAGTGGCTAATTTTAACCCCCTACAGCAAGATGTTTTGATGGCTTGATTTTTATTTTTTTGTTTACTTTAAAAACAAAAAAGCTTTGAGACCTTTTATATTCCCTAAAAGTGATCAAAGAAAATCCCAATATGTACGTGGTTATTTTGCTTTTTAAATAAAATTCATATTGGCGCCTACTACGTCAAACATTCAAATAAAATACAAATTCTCACAGTTTTAGCTTACATCAAAGATGGAAATCATTGTGTGGTTTTGGAAACCAAAGCAATTCCAAGATAGACACAGTTGGAATTTTTTTTATATGACAGCCTGTTTCATACACTTAGTAACATCAGTGCGAAGTTGAAAGTGTGCATCCTAATGAAGGAGAAAGTCTAAGGGAACTTTTATAGTGACTCTTTTAGGATTAAGATTCAACTAGGTGACACAGTTACTTACACTTGTGATGGATTTATGCAGCAGAAGTAAACTTTAATTAAATTACTCATTTTTAGATGTATATATAGACTACAAGGTACTATTTCTTGAAATTGTCATTAGTAATGTGAAATATCTTGTAGATTTTCCTGCAGATTAATACTAATAGTTGGGTTTCTTTTGGCAGGTTGTCAAGTTGTTAAGTAACAAAAGATCACAAGCTGTTGGAATATTAATGTCTAGCCTTCATTTAGACATGAGGGACATTCAGCATGGTAAGTGAAATAAGTATTGTTGATTCTAGCTCAGATAACATCATTAATAATTTGGAAATGCTAATTATTTCTATCTTTTGATAAGTAAAATAAACTAATAAGAGGCTTTTTTTACACTCTATTTTTCTGATAAAATAGCTTGTTCTGGCACTTATTTTCCGCTGTCTAGTAACATATTCCCTTGCCCTGTATAGAAAATAAAACTGTTTATTTGCAGAATTGCCATCTATAGTTTTTGGCATCAGTTATCTAAGTGGTATTAAATATAGACACTTTGATTTTGGTCTTTCTGAGGAAGTGTGTGATGTGTTGTTTATTTTAATTCACATAGCCTTAGGACAAATCCAGAAAAGTGAATTATAACATTTAATTGATTTGCTATATAAAATAGTTCCTATATTTGGGTTAGCACAAACTGCAGAGTTCTTTCATCTTCAACAGCATTTTTTATAAAGGGAGATATTTTGGGGGAGTGTAATACTTTTCACATTTATGCTAAGAGACAGTAGTGCAGAAAGGTGAAAAGTAGAATTGCATTTATATTCAGAGCATCCCTTACGTTTCCCAAGGGCTTTGGATAGATTTGAAGCAGATTGAATTATCCTGTGAAGTGCCAGCCTATCTATTAAACAAATGTGGTTTCAAGTATAACACAGACTTCATAAATCACAAAAACATCTTGTGAACTTTCTAGGCTACATATTTACAGCCATGCATTCTGTTTACTATGATTTGCTTATTTTGTGAAATTATTCATAAATAGAACAAATTTCAGAGCATTCTGTCAGCTGGCAAGTAACTCTTAATCACAATTTTAAGTTTTTATTAAACTGTTTTGATGGTTACTAGACTTCCTCAAGCTGAAGCACTTAAGATGGTAGTCATAGAGCAAGGCGCCAGTACTGGCGCCAAGCAGTACTTGGTATTTCCAAAGCTGGCAGATGTAGTTCAGTTAAGTCATAGAGCAAAATCTGAAAACAATGATATGGTCCTTTCCTTCAGTCAAATATTCAACTTGGTTTCAGTTAATAATGAGAACCTTATGAACAAAGGAGTCCGCCTAACATCTGTGTCTGTGGTAAAGCCAACACAAGTTCATTGAAAATTTGCTTGCTTAACATGCAACACTAACAATAACATGGATGAATGTCAGTAGTTGAAGGGGTCAAACAATATTATGCTTAACCTTTATCCTATTACAATATTAAGCACACAAGATCATCTAAGAGCTGTGTGCAGATTTTGTATATTCCTCTTTCAATAGCTGTTTTCTAAAACCAAAAGTCTTTGTGAAGGGGAATTTAGTAGTGCTCTTATTCCTTTGCTGTGCAGAAGTGATTGAACAAACATGAGAGAACTTTTGTCTGATGGGGGAATTTGTGGAAATGGTGGGAAGATCCTGGTGTTAAAAATGTGTTGGGTTTTTTTTAAGAACATAAAATAGGCATGGAGGAAAAGTGGTGCGGAGCAGGAAAGAAATTTGCATGGTGAGGGCAAGGAAAATAGAGGGGAGATCTCACCAAGAAGTATTTCTGGTATCAGTCACTCCATGCAGAGCTCTCTGAGTGATCTAACCATAGAGCCCATGGAGGAATTATAAAACACAAGCCCAAGTGTTTAGCTTCACCTTTGTGTATGCGCTATTTTTACTTGCTTGTTAAAAAGTAAGGGTTTAACATATTTTCGAGTTTTATAGCTTATTGGTTTATCTGCTGCAATTTGAATATAATAATGAGAAGGCACTATCAAAAATTAAAATAATGTTTAAAAGTGCCTGCATTAGCAAAATAGGCAGTTGATATATTCGCACCTTTATACATTAAGATTTAAGATGTATGACAATAACTACAGGAAAAAGTGTTATCAGTGTTCTTTGTCCCCTGGCCCAGGGTACTAGTGGTGATCTTGAGTTTTTGCCATGTTTAACATACAGTGACATTTATGTTTACCCATATCTCACTCAGTACAACCCAAGCAATTTTTTTTCATAAATTTGAGAGGCAGTCAAATGAACACCCCCCCCCCCCCCCGACAATTTATGGTACTGGGCAACTTTCTTTATGGCTTTCTTGTAAATATTGCCTATATTACATACAAAGCATACCTTTGGGATGCAGTGTTCATGCAAATTGCAGAAGAATTGTAATTTCCTGCCCCTCCCCTGCCCCCAGCCATAGAAAAGCACCCAGAAAGAGAGAGAAACTTTCAGTGAAGTGTGGTATTCAGTCCATTCCTTGGTTTGCGTGCCATTGTGTTTTTTTTTTCTAATGGTTTAGACAAATTTCAAAGTGTTACAAGAACAGAAGGGAAAACAATTTTGCTGGGGTTTAATTCGCCTAATAAATGTAGGATTTCAAGTTTTAATTCCTATTGTGTTTAACTGAAGAGCTTAAAATAACTTGAAACATGGGCAAATGTATTTAATGTCTTGTAATTTTTTTTTGGTTGGTTGGGGTTTTTTGGTGTATTTTTGTTTTAGATACTTGAAAATTTGAATCATTTATGATATTAACTCATCTTGAACACTTAGCTACTTTTTCATGCATGTGTGATCAGACAGCATTTAATGGAAGATCTCAGAATATTGTAATATATGCTAAATAGCTTTTGTTGATGATTATGATATCCTCATTAAATGTCTGCTTATAGAATTGCATTTGTCTGCTCCAAGCTTTGAAATAGGTTTAGTAAGACAAACTCCTCACCCCTGGCTGCTTTTAAAATATTTTTACAGTGTGGAAGGAGTAGTTGCAATACTCAGAGCATATTTGTACTGAACTCTAGTACGTCTTTCTAGTAGTGTTTTAAAGTAGGGTAGGTTGATTTTTGTTGTTGTTATGGGTTTTTTTTAGTAGATTCTAATTGCTAACAGAACTCCCAGCTATTTTACACAGTCTAGGCTAGAACTGTAAGAAATGTTGGTCTCTTTAGTTGCCATTTCTCTATGTTATTAGTACAAAAATGAGTCCTCTTCTCATGGTTTCTCTGGTTTCACACAAGGTTTTACTGACGCCTGTTTTTTACAATCATCTATCAACTATGCAAAACACTTTATCCAGGCATTTTGCTTGCTTTTTTATTTTTGCTGTACCGCAAATATCCTTTATCCAGTATTATGTTCCCACTGGAAATATAGCTGTATTTGGCTGCATGATAGAGCCAAAGCTTGAAAAATGCCAAACAAGCACTTCTTACATATTTTTCCTTTATAGCTCAGATTTTCTTCCTAGAGAAAAGACTTTGGTTTTAACATTAGTCTTTGGGTTTTTTTCTTAGCATTTCAGAGATGTAACGTGTGCTTAAATTAGAGATCCAACAAGATTCTGGTTAACTGCATATAGTAATCTATGATGAATACCCCATACATTGATATATAATTGCATGTTAAGCCTGTGTCTGTGTTTAGGGACCGTATTTCTTATGTAAGAGAGCTCTTTTTAATAAAGTTGTCTGTCATCACATGAAATGTAACAACTGTTTGAAATTGTAACTATGTTGCAGAGAATAGGCTTGTCAGTGCCATCCTGATTCGCTTGCCTGTAAAGATACAATGTATCCTCTTCTGTGTTTAGGCTTTTATGGCTGCTAACAAGTGGGGTAAGAAGAGCAAAACTTCTTCTCTGTGTGTGGAAAAATACAAGGGAAAAATTAATCTGAAGATGTCAGCCAGAAGAAAAGCAAATTTTATATTTCATGCAGATAAATATTACATTTACTATGCAGTCAGATTTATATCTAGTATTCCATTTCCAAAATGGAAATTATTCTTTTGTTCACCAAAATCTTCTTAGTCTGAGCATGCCTTACAAGTGTTGAAAGTATAAGTCTGGCAAAAACAGCATATGCAATGCTCTGTCTTTTGAAGTTGTCTGTAATATTTTCCAATTCAGAAAGTTTCTCTTAACAGGGTTTATCATTTCAGGCACTGTGCTACCTCTGGCATGGCTGCAATACTCTAACTATATTTCTGTAAGGTTTTGCATAGCACCTTGTGGTTGCCCTGGCTCTGTTAGAAGTAGTTTGGAGATTTCTGCCCCCGAATTTTGGACCACCTTTCTCATGTCCTCATTTAATAAGTCATTTTCCTGCCCTCTCTGAGACACTGGTAATCTACAGAATTTGATGGAGCTACCTGTCCCACTCTGATGATAACAACAAAAATATGTATGGAAAACCAAGGCTCTTTTTATTACAGCCCTCAGCTCATTGTTGGTCAGTGATACTAGGGAAGGAAGCTATATAAAATAATGTAATAGGAAAAATAGTTATGCGAAGGGCAGGCAGATTCACCTAACAGCTGGTAAAGCCCAACCTTTTCATCTGGATTTAAGATTATTTTACTAAAAGTTTTATTTGCAGCAGAGCTTGCTCTGCTAACAGAAGTATAACTTCGAACAACAGACGTATCTTCTGCCCTGAATTCAAGACAGATGTGCGGGAAGTGAATGTACTTTAAATGTTAGTGGGCAAAGTAAATGTTTATCCTTTAGTATTTGGCTATTAGTGGCAAAGGAACATGAGAAAATCTTGGTTTTGTTTTCTTAATTGACTGCTCACACAGACACTTAGAAATGATGAGCTAGGAGAGACTGTCAAAGGTTAACTGAATGATTTCACTGGAGGAGGAGGAGGAGGATAAAAAGTCTCTTGCATTACTTAAATGTTCTGTGCAGGAATTCTTCACGGCTTGAAGTATCATGTAGTCTTAGCGGTAATAGGTCCAAGAGATGCTCTAAATGGAAAGCAATCAGGAAAGAATGGCTCAACATCTGGAATATAAGACTCATGATTAGTTTATCTTATGGAAGGTCCAGAGGTGATCCGAGCATTATTTATCCTAATAATAATGTATATGTATAAGCATAATCATTTGAAACTCATAACACTGAAATATTTGTCAAGAATGGGTATCTTCCCAAATGATATTTTATTGTTTAAACAAGTTATGAGGACAAAACTGTACATGATTTGATCAAGTTCTTTGGACATTGTTATACTGGAAGTTAAACCAGCTGCCCAAAATTGTTATTTCTGTCCATTTAAGTTATGAAAAAAAATCCTGCATGTAAGAAGATATATAGAACACTTTTTCTGTCAGGTGGCAAGTCTGTATTTCTTTAGTAAAGGAATAATCCATAAAGTGATTGCAGTCAGTGCAGGTTGATTACGAAGTTCGAAGCTTTACCTATTAGTTCTGGCTTATTAATTGAGAATTGCAATTCTTTAACATTTTTTCCTTAATCAAATATTGTGCATTCAGACACCTAAAAACTTAAAAGATTATGGCTTAAGCTTCCCCTCCGATAGCCTTTCCAACATGCGTTTAGATTCTTCTGAGACACCACTAAGGAAAGATTGCTTGGTTCAGCATTTTTCTGTCCTGTGAGCTAGCACTTCCTCAAAACTTCACACCGTAATCCTCAGTCTTATTCCTCTATTTCTTCTTAGCTTTATGCTACCCTATTCGTTACATTATGCCTGCTGTTAGATTGCAAGCTTACACATTTTATTTGCTTACAATTACTTTACAAGCTCCTATTGTGAAATTATTGGTAAGGAAAACAATGGAATACACAAAATGACTTTTATAAAAGACAGACTGGAGTTAAATTAGAGTGCCACACATATGTATTGCTGCAAATGTTTCTATTGCTTTGATGCTGTTAGTATGCCCACAGTGTTCTGTCCTGAGCAGCCGAAGGTGATTCTGGAGCCTTTGTCTGGCCACTCCTGCCAGAGGCAGCTAGTGAGGAAGGACAATGAAGGTCCTTGGAGGCAGGTGGGGTTTCTAATGGATGTGGCATAAACCCCTGAGCTGTGGGTGAAGGCCCTGTAAGCCAGTCCTGAGTATTGAAAGCATGCCTCAAGTCCTCTTTCCATCCTCTGAGATTTTTTAAAGCTTAGTTCACAGTGACCAGAGGCCAATAAAGCAATAGCAGCAGTTGTTAAGGAAAAAATACAACCCCAGTTATCATTTACTTTAAGTATGCATGCAACACGTCAAGATAATGAAGGACAGAAATATTCATATCACCAAGAAAGGAACCGAATGTTTTATGCAATACATCCTTTTGGAATTTACAATTAAAAATAAATTTATAGAATTAAACTAGTTTTCTATAATGCAAAATACGTTTTAAAGAATTTAGTGGTTTTAAATGAGGAAAATCATATTGAGTTTTTTCACAATATTTGAATCAGCAGAGACTAATTACTGCCACATTGGATAGTTTGGATAATTAAAGATTTTTGTTGTTGTTAAGAACATATGAATGTAATTTAATAGAGAAGTTTTGTAAGAAACTGTAACTGCATTGTTTGTCTGTTGTTTCAGTTGAAACAGTTTATTTTTTTTCTTGGAAGTATGATTAACTTTGAAACTTTGAGAGAAAAGTTTCAGGAAAGTTCTGTTCTCCTAAAAGAAAAAAAGCAGTACTGTTATTTCTCATTTGTGTACTGTGTAGTCACTCATAAGGGGGATGATTACAAAACTCCAAGCATAAAGCAACAAAGTGTATGCTATTAGCATTAGTACCATGCAAAAACTGGGGGGAGGGAGGGAGAAAGAAGAGCAGCACCTGGTCTCCTTTCCATCGCAGAAATATTTTCCAGTGGTCATACTTTTATACATTGCTGAACTACACAGAGATTTTAGCATTATGAAAATTAAGAAAGGCTTATTAATTGGCTAAGACCATCCAATAAGTCACACATTTTTTTCATGAAGTCGAAAAGTTTAGAAGAAAAGGATGTTTGCCACAACAATCCATTTGTGATTTGTTCATGAGTTTGTTAGATTTTAATACATTTTTACACACAAAATATTTGTATAAAAAAAATAGTGCTGCTTACATGTATGTAGCCATTAAAATCTAATTTAAATACAAGGTAGTTAAAATGAGATTTTAGTAAAACTTGCAAGATGAATCCCCCCCCCCCTTTTTTTTTTTGCAGTCAATGTACCTATTTTTACTGTATTTTTCTTACCATTCCTTTTTTAAGGAAGCAAAACTATATGCTATATTTGATCAAATGGAGATCTATCTAGCTTAGTACCTGATCTCCTGTGTGGATAACTAAAGGGGAAAAAAAAAAAAAGATGAGTGTACTGACTGCTCATTATGTAATTTTTATAGATATCTCTTTTATCTTTTCGCAGTAGTTGTCTTTCTCCGAATTGTAAAGTTTGATTGGAACGCCTTTCATACACATTGTCTATTCTTTTGATTTTTCCTCGTGACCAGTCTACAATCCATAGTTCTCTTTCTTCTCCTTGCAAATGAGGTGACTAGCTCTGTATGCCATTTTCAAGATTTATGTGCACCATATGCCTATGCCATGGTATCGCATCATCTTCTATTTCAGGCTCCATTTTTTTCTGTATTGTTACTGACATTCTGTTTGCCCTTTAACTGTTGCTAATTATTGAGCTTATGTTTTCAGAGAACTATGAAAAAAACCTGAACGTCTTTTGGGGTGCAGTAGCTGCTAATTTTGTATCCACCACAGTGTTTTTACAGTTCGGGTTCTTTTTTTCTTTTCCATCTACTTTGCATGTATTGACACTGAATATTTGAGACACCCTTTTGTACATGTTTGTGGTCGGCTTTAAAGTGGCTAGCTTTTATTATCTGCCAACATTACCACCTCACGTTCATTAAACAGCACAGGAACCTGCAAAGATCCTAGTAAGGCTCCACTGCTACAACTCCGTACTTTGAAAACTGATCATTCATTTTTGTAATTGATTTCCTATTTTTTTGTGCAGTTTTTATTTTTAATCAGAGGAGACCTTTCTTCTTATCCCATGACAGCCTAATTTTTTCTGAAGCCTTAGGCAAAGATTGTGAGGAGCCTTTTGCAAATCCAGTATCAGTCTGTTCACTCTTACCTCTGCCTTTGTTGACTCCATTAAAGCACTACCATTTAATTTGTTGCTCATGAGTGTCTGCTACAAAATGACATGCTGCCTCTCTTTCTCATTACATTGGTTTATCTGTATGTTCTTTAAAAAAAAAGCTGTTCTTCCATATAATACATAGACGTTTTCCAGGCACAGAAGTCAGACCAACTGGTTTGTAGTTTCCAGCATCATCTTGGGAATCCTCTTAAAATTTGCATTCATATGTTCTGAAACTTGTTCAATTTGAGACAGTGCCCAAAATGTATCACTCGAAGTACAGAACTTGTCTGAGAACCTCTTTGGCCTTTTCTGCGGTTGTGAATCCTAACACAAATACTTTGTTTAACCTTTTCTGATTCTTTTGTGCTCTTTTTACAGCCAGATTATCTGCATGGCCAACTGTTTCCTGTCAGGCTTCATACATCTGATGTGTTTGAAAGCAGTTTTATTACTAGCTTTATGTATTTGGCAAGTTGAGTTTAGACCTTTTTGTTCTTGTCCAATTTACATTGAACTTATGAGACTTTTTGCTTTTCTCTTGGCTGATTTGTACCTTTTGAAGAGCATCTCTTATTTACAGGTGTCTGCTGTGCTCTTATGTTTAATCATATATGTGGTTTTGAGGAATAGGAATACTGGGGATGTGAAACAAGTAGGGAAAAAAAGGGTGCTTTTGAATTTTTTGGTTAAAGATTTTTTTTTTTTTTCTCTGAACCTCTAATGTAGTGTCTGTAAGCTTCCTTCTGACCTCCAGATTTTTTACCCTTTTAAATGGCTTCTCATTTTAATGTAATTCCTCCTTGTAAAGTCTAATTTTATGGTGTTTTTTAAAAATCTTTTTCCCCTGTCCTATAAAGAAATTTCATTTAAGACTGTTAGGGTGTCTCCAACTGTTCTGTACACTATTCAGAAGTAAATCAAGTGTTGTGTCTCCTCTTTTGGTATTTCTGCCTAGTTGCTTTGAGTAATAATTGTAATATCCTAAAATTTAGACTCTGTGTGATGTCTCAAATATACTTAACAGATTAAACCTTCTGCTATTATGTTTTCTATGTTGCATATTAATCTTACAGCTTTTACCATTTAGAAGTCATTATTAACATGCTTGTTGAGTGATTTGTAATAGGGTACTAACTGCGTTTTTTCTATTTAGGCATGAACTCCCTCAGTAGGGAATGCGGTAGCTCTGTTAGAGTTGAGGGCTTTTTCTTAGCTGACTCACGCTTCCTTCAGTGTTGGTTGCCACTCTTCTGCAGTAACCAGTTACGGCACCATATACGACCTAGTATCCCTGGTGTCACGCTGATTATCTTCTTTCTGTTACATTTGGAACAGCCATCGAATCCACCCGTAAATAAATAGAAATCTGCCCACGGCACATCTTAGGCGCCTGGAGACTACACGGAAGCACATCGCGTGCACGGCCAGGACTTCCTCCGTCGAGCTCTGCTGATGTGGCTCATCTTCCCGACCCGTGGCCCTCGGTTTTTAGCCGGGCTTCCCTCCTCCCGCCGCAGCACTTCCCTCTCCCTCCCGCCAGCCTCTCCCGCACACCTCTCCCCTCAGACATGCCTCCGCGGCCTCCTCCCCGCGGCGGGCCCGGCTCCCCCCCGCCCCCGCCGCGGCCGGCCGAGCCTCCGGCGGCCCCGGCCGGCCGGCCCCGGGTCCCCGCTTCCAGCAGCAGGTGGCAACAGCGGCCCGCGCTGCCGGCGGCGGCGGGAGCTCCGCGCCCCCTGCCCGGGAGACGCCGGCCCGGCTGGCGGCCGAGCGGGGCCCGGCCGCCCCGCCGCGCTGGCTGGGTCGGGCAGGGCGCTCGGCCTCTGGGGCTTCGCCCCGCGTTGCCAGCTTTGACTGAGGCGGAGCTTCTCGGCATGCTTCTCACCCGGTGAATATCCATCCTCTTTTGGAACGTAGTGCTGAGGGGAAGGAAGGGAAGGGATGACGCAAAGATGGGACCGTGGTTTGTTCGCTGCCTCCCTCCATCACCCACGGTAGGGAGGGCAAGAAACAGCGCAGGCGAAGTGATGGTTTTCTGCCGCAAAAATTGTGAAACGTTTAGTCTGAGAGCCCGCTGTTTCTCATGCTGGAGCCATTGTGTTGGTGTTCCTGTACCTGTTGCCTTGTGAGGTACCTGGGTTTCTCCTACTTTTTTCTCTCCTTTCTCTTGTTCTGCCGTGATCCCTAGACAATGAAAGATCAAGGTTACTTCTGTAGTTCTGCCGTTCCACAGGAAACCTCCCCAAGCAATATGCGTTAGATTTTATTTCAGCGTAATGTGTTTTCTGGTTTTAGTGAAGCCACGATTGCTTTAGCTACCTGGACACAACATACAGCTGAATGGCATTGAACTGAAGCAATATAGAGTGCCTCTTGTAATCTTAAGAATTCTCAGTAGGCCAAATCCAGCTGTGAAATAAATACACATAGGTGATTCCAAATAACGTGATTCTTTTTTTTTTTTTCTTTTCCTTAGAATGTATATAGTTTGGTTTTGCATATATCCAGGCATTTGGTTCTGTTGCAATCCCAGCCCTTATTTCCTTGAATTATTAATACCAGCTTTTTAGAAACACTTTGGAGCATGAAAAAAGATGGAAATTAAGCCATAAACACGCATCCTTCTGCCCCCAGTTATCACAGTATTGTGATTTGAATTAGTAAAGCCATGTCATCTGTCATCTACCTAGCCAAAAATCTTTTTGCATTATTTTCATAATCCCACCCCACTTAGAACATGGACTAAATATCACAAGATCATTACATCATTTTCTTAGCATCTGTAGCTCTTTAATACTGCAACTTCAGAATATTTGGTGAAAGGCTTAACGTGCGTTAGTATGATGAAATCCCTGGTGTTTATCCAGACATCAGACTGGGCAGGCATGTAGAATACCAGGCTATGTCTAAACTGCTCTCTGCTGTGCTGAAAACAAAATTTTAATTTGATTTTGAGAATAAATTGAGAATATAAAATTTTATTTCAGTGAGATACTACCATTAGACCGTTAGAGGGGAAAGGAAACCTCTCAAGTGTTTTGTGTTTGTAATTCTTGAGCAAGAAAATTTGTATTTTGACTTGTGACTGACTGCAACAGTTGACTGTACAGCAATTATAGATAAATGGGGACTTGCTTTGCCTAATTTCTGAATCCTGTAAGTTTCCATGTAGTGTTTTCTAACTAGCTCTACTACTATGGATGCTGATATCATCATACACAACTGGCTAGCTTGAACCATAAGCAAGGAAAGCTTGTTTCTGAATGAGCGTGCATGTCTTCATGGCTAAAAGAACTTGCAGTGCTTTCTGTTGTAAATCATCAAAAGGTAACAACATTCTGTGTAGTCTTTTTAAAATTATTTAGGGTATTGATGTTAGAGAAGACTAGTACAGAACTTCAGAGGGACCTAGTAAATGACAAATGTGCAGCTCAACTCTAGATTTTTAGAAAGAGCATTCTAAGCATTTAGTCTGGCTGCTAAATAAGTCATGTAATATTGCCTGATAATTTCTGCCTCAAGCTATTAGTCTGTATAAATACGAACATTTTAGCAGTATAAATGATCTTGAGTTCCAGCTGAAATTCTGACCCTTCAACCTTTTGCTTTCTTTGAAGTCACTGATAGTTTTGCCATAGACTTTGGTGAGTCTAGGATTTCATACAAATACTTTAAGTGATAGAGAAGTCAATGCATCCCATTAAACATTGTTCAAAAGGTTAATTTCCCTCACTTTTAGCACTTAAAATATTCTTTCCATAGTGAATTTGTCAGATTAATTTACAGACATCCTTCATTCTTTCCCACTTTTGGTCTGCAAAATTATGGAGCCATCTACTTTCAGATATCTTCTCATGCAGGTATGTGTAAGAACTGTAATCAGGTTGTGTCTTAACGTTCTTCTGTATAAGCTAAATAGATCAAGCGATTCAACAGAAAGACAAGTTCTTGAGGGTTATTCTGCTATTTCCTTTGTTGGTCTCTTTGATGTTCCACCAGCGATAGCTCTAGTCCAAAGATTGTTTTGACTTCTAGTCAATTCTTGAGAGACAAGGAGTCTTATGTTAGTCATTGATCATGATTACTAAGACTGTAATCAAGACAGTTCTTTGGGAGAGTTTGAGTCTGCTCAGGGAAGAGCAGCTCTCCCATTAGCATTGCCACATGGATTTCACTAAGGATTAATAACCATTTTTAATATCTTTTTTTTTGGTCTCGGTAAAGATGTATTTAGTTGCAGTAAGCTGAGAGCAGATTCCTATGGAAGCCTAAGATACTCTCCTTTCTGGTAGTGTTTCATGAGCCGTTAAATTTTCAGATCTGTGAGTTAGGCAGTTAACTCATTTAGTGTTGACACTTAAGTAATTTAATGTAAGTATTCTAAATTGCCAACTGGACACACGTGGAGCTCCATTAACTATAAATTAACTATGGGTAAATTGAGAGCACAAAAGCTAAGATCCTAAGTTAGCTGCTTGATGTAGAGAATATATTTTTTGGAAAAAAATATGTGTTTGGTATCTGCCTTGCTAACTTTATCAAATAAATATGCAGAGTGCTATGCAACTGTATAAAACTGGTATATCCTTGCCATTATTATGAGGGATGAATTGTGGTCATTTCATCTCAAACAAATATGATAGCAAAAAAATCAAGAGGTTCAGTGGTAGATTAGAATGATTAAAGAGTGGAATGTGTATAAGGAACATGGAAAGATTGGGGACTGTTCAGAGCTGCTTGGGGTCACAGAGTAACGAAAATAGTTCAGAGATCCCATATGAAAAAACTACTGTCCTTCTAGTGATTATGATGTTAGAATAAGCCATCAATGAGTCTTCCAATAGTTGGAATAATTTCAACCTAAATTTCCTCTTGTTTTGCACTACTTTAAACCTAGGTTTCATCTGTGCCAGTGAACTACTAGATGATTCCAAATAAACCTCTTCCTCCTCCTGCACTTTATTTATCATTTAGAATGAGCTCCCTAAAGCATGGAAGAAAAAGCTTGTCTCTACTTATGGACTGGACTTCTCAGAGTTAGCCATGGCTTTGTTTACTTTGAGGTACTCTAATGAAAATAGGTCAGGTGGAATTATACCAAAAGCCAGCAAATTTGAATTCTGAAAAAATCCACATGTAATTAAAAGTCTCAGTTAGTTTGAAGCCTGAAGGCTTGTTTGTATTCCAAACAAGTCTTGCTAATTTCTTCAAGCTGCACTCAGTAAGAGATGCTACCTTGTTCTGCAAAGTTAGACTTGCATACATCTTTTGACTGTCACGGTTACGCCATCACTGGTACCACAATTAGCCTGTGGAACTCCCAGACATAATGTCATTGAAATAGAGATTGGAATGCGTTAGAGCCTATGTGGATCTAAAAGAAAAGTCAAACACTAACACTCAGGAAACCCAAATTTTGTTTCACTTGACTTATGGATACAAAGCTATAAATCATATCTGTCTGCAGACAGATTGATACACAATGTCACATCTACTGCATATGTGCCTTGCAGCTAACGTGTTTGTGTAGTTTGTTTTTATAATGTGCATTACAAATCCATACTGTCACATGAACACCCCAAAAATATATTCCTCAGATATCCTATTCTAGTAGTCTCCCCACCAAAAGTGATATAGTTGATAGGTATGACAAGTTTCCTTTTGAGAACCTCTAAATGGAATGCCTGTGGCATGCTATACTAACTTAACCAGAAAGTGAAAAAGCTTAGTACAAGCTGATACTGAAGTAAAGACCAATAGCATTGGTTTTTTAATGGCAGTAATTTTATTTTCTGTAACAGAATTTCTTACATGTAAAATATATCCATATGCCAATGATTAATTTTATATTAAAATCTTGTTCTTGAAACACTTTTAAAAATACATTTAAGGGTCAGGAAGTTTGCCTAGAGAGCAACAAACCTCTGCTATAAGCATAAAGCACTTTTTTTTTTTAACTTATTTAAATATGTCTTATAACATTTGCATTTGTGTACTATGCTAAGCCTTAAGTAGCATTTTGGGAGTTATCATGGTAATCCTTTCCAGTTTGTTGAAAATCTTGAATCCTGCCAGTCAATCTTGCGCTTCAAATTCACTCCCCAAAGACCAGCCCCTGGCAGGTTCATTGAGACTGTTTGCTCCTCTACACACTATAGTTTAAAATAAGCATAATCTGGTAAAATGCCAGTCTTTTCTCAGCCTTCCTATATCCCACACCCATGTTTTTTTCACCTGCCAAATTCAAACAAATCTTATCTAAACAATTAAGATAAGCATTGAAGTACTCTCTATAGTCAAATCAGCAAACCTCTCAAAACCAGAACTGAAATACAATCTCTCTAAATTAAACAGTCTACGATGGCAATCATGTTTGTATTTAAACATTTTATTCTGAAAGGATTACAGCATTGGTCTCCATTTTTTTTCCTGCCTAGACAAGAAGGCGACATACTGAGTCAAACAAAATATATTTGTTCTCTAAGAACTGAACTTGCACACTTTTTTATAAACAAACTGTATAGGTGTATGAAGTTAGACTTCACATAATCAGTAACTGCTGTCCTTGACGTAGTAGGCAATTGTTTGAAATATATGTAATGTAACTGTTTATATTAACTATGTATAGCTATATATAAAATCTAGTTATATATTTTCTTGTATGTGTGTATATATTTATATATGTAAAAAAGCTCTAGCAATATAATTTTATTGCTATATATTAGGGGTACAACATTAGGGAATAGGAATGCTAAGGACAAATGTCTAAAAAATTGAATTGTGTTTATAAGAGAAGAATCAGTACAAAAGATGATACTGAAGAGTCACTCTTTTTGATGAAGTCTCCTACTTCAGTTATCTCCAATTTTGCAAATGCAGATTTTTGCTTAATTGATTCTTATTTTATTGCTTCCCAGAAATACGAGTGCATGTTCTTGAAGGTATTTAAAAATGTTAAGTCCTTTAAAAACAATCTGAAGCAACAGCTAAGATAAATCCATGGCTTCTGCTTGGAAATTTTTATACTGTTCTGGTTTCTTACACAAGCTTTAGATCAAGGTGAATTACTGCCACAATAAAACTGTGTGCAAGCAGTTCTAAGTGCTGTTTCTTGCCTCTAATCCATGCTGTATGTACTTGTGTTGAAGACCCAATCTCCATTGTGCTTTGTGCACTTAAAGTTTTCATCCTGAGAAGGCTAGAGTATTTGCTAATAGACAAACATATCACAAAGGTACTGAGGGCAAGCAGGTAGGTAATAATACGAAATTGTTTTCATTTACGCTAACTCTACCCAGTGCAGCCATCCCCTACCTACCCATTATCAACAGGTTTTTTTTCCTGCCAGTTGTGCAAGTCCAGATACTCCTGCTTAAAAATTCTCTTATTTCACTGATTTTCTAAGAATCTTTAAAAATTATACAGTTGTGATCCTTGTGTATTTTGCTGCTGCTCCCATTAGAACAGAGACATTTGGTTTTACCGCTGTATTTTCCATGTTTGTGTAAACATAACATTTATTTCAGAGAGGCCCATTTGGATTTAACTTGCTGCATTAGGAGATTCACATTTCTATTATATGACATACAGTTCATACTATATAGTAGCTGTCAAGTTGTTGGAAGTATCACAGACAAAAACATGACCTTGTGCAGTAGGCCTGTGTTAGATGAATGATGCCAATAAGCTCACATGGAGGGGGGGGGCGGGTGGGGGAAGAGCAAAGGATACAGTTTTTGAAGTTGTGGGTTTACTATGGAACCAAGAAAAGACTGCAATAAAAGACTGCAAATTTTGCAGTTTAGTTGATTTTTAAATATAAATATTAAGCTGGATTAAAAGCTGCGTTTACTTTGCAAGTAGCTTGATACTGCATCATACCATAATCTATATAGCAGCAAAGGAAGCCATTGCACTTTGATGATCTTCTGAGGTTCTCTTGGCTCTTGTTGATGAGAATGTTGAGGCAGATGTTTTTTTCTTCTACTTCTGAATTGAGCAGCTCAGCTGTCAGTCATTCTTGTATTCACATGTGTGGTGTTCTTACATTTTCTTCCAGGGACATCTGTTAGTGAAGGCTTCCATTCTGTATTCAGTGAACAAACAAACAAGTTTATTTGTTCTTTTTCTCTAATTTGTTGTCAGAAACATTTTGTAAGTTGATCAGGCTATATACTGATTTGTGTTTCTTGTATCAGAATTTTCCATTGCTTAAGGCTTTGCCAGTATGTTAGTTTTCTAATGATGTTGGGTTTTGACCATTTGAAGCTTACTACCTGTACGTTATTCTTGGAGCAGCTAATTTTTTAATTAACTCAGAAATAATCGTTCGAGGAAGATCATACAATGTGACACATTTGACCTACTCATCCTCTCGTGCCTGTTTTTTCTTCCAAATATCCTTTTTAGATGTTTGAAAATGATATAAGTCTTATCAAATTTTTCAGTACAATTACTTGAAACATTTTAGAAGGTTGAATGATGTTTAATGCTACAGTGCCACCTCAAAATTATGTAGTAATCTATGTATAGCTTATGATTTCTATATAATATATATACAGTTTCTTAATAACAACAAAGTCCATTTTTGTTGTCAGACTGGTTGATGCCTTTTCTGTTTCTTTCACTCTTCAGCTTGAAGTAATATTTCTGGGGTATAGATGGTTTAATTGTTAACATGGAGCTGAATTATCTGGGGATGGAAGTTAGGAAAAAGTACCATGGAAGTTGTAACCTCTCAGTATCCTCTAATCATGCATGTTAGACTCACATGATGGGCAGAAGAGCTGTGAAACTCCCAAATCTGTGCCCCAGACAGAACTGCGTGATAAGAGTACTGTGATTATCCGCTGTAGAAGTAGGCGGTCCTTCATTCAGTGAGGAAGGATCAGTCTGCCTTTGTAATTTGCTGAAGTGACTTTCTATTGCTGCCATTTGACAGAAGAGTTGTGAAGTCTTGCAAAGACTCTTGGTGCTCTTCTGGAGAAAGAGAGCAGACATGAAAGCATGGAGGCCAAGATGTGCAGGAGGAAAAAAGGAGCAGCCTGTTGGAGTGATACTGCTTGGTTTTGGGAGAGTCATGGAGAAGTCAATTGTGGTGGAAATCAGCATGAAGAACTTGGATGGGTGGTTTGCTTGTTCGTCTCCCTGAAGCATGGATCTGAGTATAGCAGGATTGGTTCAGAATTCCTTTTGCAAATTTGAGGTGATTTTGCTTCAGCTACTGCTTCTTTCTGAGGAGTTAAACTGTAATCTGTTACCAGTCAAGTAGGATTTGGAAATAGCTCAGTCAGGTTTTGGGGAGGCAGCAGTGCTTCTAGGAGGCCTCAAGAAGATGACACTCACTTTTAGATGGAGTCCAGAGACAGAAAAGCTTAGGAAGTGTACTTGGAAAGGCCAGAGAAATGGAGCGTGATTTGAAACCTGCCCTGAGAAAAGGGAAGACTTGAGACTATTTGGACGGAATACCAGTCTTCTGAAAGTCATCCATAAGTGAGGTTGTGCTAATTAGAGTTTTATGACATAAAAGTTGGATCCAAAGAATCGGGTTGATATTTCTTTGTCTTCTTCCTGAAATTCTACTCAGTGAAAAAATTTGAATGTTGGCCTTTTAATTTTAAAAGGAAGTTCCAGAGTTTTGGACTTGCAAACAGAATAGAGTTTCCAAGCACTGGGTAGCTGTAGGGAGTTGTCTTTTCTCTAACAGTTTATGGAAGTGGTACTATCGGTGGACTTAGATTCATAGCCTCAGGCAAGTGTAGGTTTGCTGTGTCTGTGTGGCCTATCAATTTTGTTTTAGTGGTAGCTGGTAGCTCACATACTCCTAGATATATGAATAATCAACGGTAATGGTCTGTCTTAAAATAAAAAAAAAAAATACAGCTACTTCCTTTTATAGTCTTCCGGAGAATACACTGTGCATCCTCCAAATTCCTGCTGGTGTCTTCTCATGCATTTCTTCTTCAGGACTACATTTTCTGGCAAAAACTTTGATCTTGTTGGTGTCTTGGTTACATATTGTGTTCCCCTGAAGACATGTGGGTGGTGATTATTCATTGTGTTAGGTTTATTTTTTTGTGGTTTTTTTTTTTTAATTGTGTCTGTGTTCTAAATTGACTTCTGTGTATATGGGAGAAGGTCCATCTGTTCTCAGAGTTCAAGTATGCCACTTGAATATAGTTGTGTGCTTTACACTAATCTCACTTTTTTTTTTAGCAGGATTATTATCCTCCTGTCAGGTGAAGTATCATCTCAGGTGCCTAGCCAGGCTTGCAAATTAATTGATATTACTAAGAATAGTAAGTCTTTGTCTCTCTGCATATATTTTATTGTTCTTCCAGTTTGAAATTAGTACCTAATTTGGCTTTGTTATTGTGAGTTTGAATAATTTATTTTTTGATTCAATTTATATTGCAGAAATACAGAATGGAATGGAATGGAATGGAAACTATTCCATTCTGCTAAAACTTCTATATTCTGCAGTTGCATAAGAAAGATGTAATTTCTGTCCAAATGTTACCACTTTAAATTTCCATGTAGATTGTGACAAAAACAATGAGTATGTCAGGAAAGTTTAAGACAGACAAAAGATTCCTGAGGCCCCTATTTTGGCTACAGATCCTTTGAAATCTTTCTCCTCCTCTGTCCTTTATAGTATTGAGCAACCCTTTGCGATTGCTCTTCAACCCCTCTTTTTACTGTGTGGATTTTCTATAATCATCTGTTGACCAGTGCTTGCTTTAAAAAAAAAAAAAAAAAAAAAAAAAAAAAAAAACAAAACAAAACATTGGTTTGTAGTTCCTTTTATTTTTATCTGTGCATATTTGTGTATGTACCTGGACATACTTGGATCAAATTTGATTTAATCATATCTATATAAGTGTATATATCACACAATTATATATATGTACATCAAGTAAGTTTACAGTATTAGGGCTTGAAACTGCTGCTGGCTTGCTGGTTTTACTGGCAGCAGTGGCAATAGGAATGCAAGAAAATAGCAGAAATATGAAATCTTAAAAGTAAGAACTAAATGCCTGAGTCTGTGATTAAAAGAAAGTTGTTTCTATTAGAGTAAAAGCCAACAGATATTCTTCACTGCTGTCTTATGAATGAATCGGAAAGGCTGGATGATGTGCTGGCTATTGAAGATCGTTTCATAGTAGTCAAGACCAGGAAATGGCAATGTCAACTTTGAAACAACAAAATCACTTTCTGAAATAGTGACATGGGTGAAAATATCCAGCGACTGCAAGACCCTTCTCCAGATGTTTGCATCAAAGTATACTGGAATTGTAGCATAGCTCAGAATATTTTCATACAAGGGAATTAATGTTTGTCTATATTTTATCATTATTTTGCCACCACATACGGAATCCTTCAGTTACATATTTGTGTAGTCATGCTGATTGTAGGGAGGGGGCATGTTTAGCTAGTCAGCTTGTCTGCATAATGAAACATCATTTTTTCATCAGTTCAAATTGTGTTAGATAATGGAATTAAATATGCAACAGTCATTATTTGTTTTGCCAACTGTCATGTTCTGCGTGACAGTGCTGCAGTACCACCAAGGAACTGAAGGTCATCTCCTGATTCCTCACAGTGGGGGGAGCAAACCTATGGTGAACATTGAAAAACCCTAGTGCTATGCTAGAGTACTATTTATGAACATATACATCTTTAGATGAAATATATAGAAATATACTCGTCTTGGGGGAGGGGATCTGAAACATATATGCTAGGATCTAATTTCTCCAAGTCCTTGTCTCAGACTGATTTGTTTTAAGCAGCTCCCTGAAGTATGTACACTCTTCTGCGTACCTGTTTTGTTGAAAGTACACAGACCTGGCACCATTGTGTTTGCCAGGCGTTCTCTTATCTCCTGCAAGCATTCAAACAAAAGTGTTCTATTGCTCCCTGAGTAATCCATGGGTGATCTTAACACTGAGCAAAAGTCAGAGCAGGAACTTATGTCATATTTCTTAGTGCAGGAGCAGACAGGCTCTGTGAAGGAAGGGGAGGGGGGTGGAGCAGGGAGAAGACAGACACAACTCAAAGTAAATAGTTGAAGGGTTGTGAGTGTGTTCATATATGAAAACATTGCATAAGCGTAAGAATGCTGAAATGTAGGGATAATAGAAACTGAGTTTCATAATATATCCTGGTTTTAATAAAGCTGTTTGTATACAAGCTTTGACATAAAGTAGAGCTCTCAAACCAAGCTAAACTCTGTTTCTATTTGCATGTTAATTTTAGTCTCCAGTTCTACAAGGCAAATTTGGCATGTTTTTAAGCATGCAGATAGTCCTACTGAGCAACAGGGATTATTAAATACAACATATACTATAGTACCTTGTTATGAGGGCATCTTTAAGTCTCTGTTGCAACAATTACTACACTTGGGGAGGAAGGAGTTTTAAAATATACCAAATAATTAGTAGCAGATTTTTGCATGTGCCCCCTCCCCCAAAACAAAACAAAAAACATATTGCTTCCTGAACTGTTAACTGTTACATTGCCATTATCTTTCAGATTCTGTTGCTTTCTGGTAAGGGCAAAATGGTAAAAAAATTTTTAAACTATTATTTCTGAAAATTAAAGAATTTCTTAATTATTTTTTGTTTTAGTAATAAAAGTTAGCTTTGTGCCGTGCTTAGAGATACAGTGTAGCCTGCTTAGTTTAATCAAGATCAACACTTCTTTGTTTATAATTTTCTTATACTGTAACTAAAACTATGTCTCAGACCTGGAAATGGGAAACATGCTGAGTCCCAGACTCAGAGTGGTATCTCTAAATGCTTTAGAGCAATCGGAAACACATGAGCTTGAATTATATTGCCTGTAGTCTTTAGGTGTATACACAGAATTTCACTGTGATAGTTAAGGACATGGATTTATAGGACATAAAGTAACCTAGTGCTGGGTTTCTATCATTGATCAATGTTGCAATTTCTAGATTAATCTTGCCTAGGGGATTATTCTACTTATTGTACAAGTGCACACACGCGCAGAGCCCATTACAAAAAAGGGTACAAATTAATGAAGTGCAAAACAGGAGAAAGACTGGTATAGTATGATAAAAATTATTCATTACCATCACATACGTTCTAATGCAACATTGTAAATTTCTTTCAAGATTTAAAATCTGGATGAGGAAAGTTGGATTTATCTGGCTTTGAAATGAATGGTCAGTGTGCTTGCAAAAAATATGTAAAAGGATGACTGAAAAGTACTATTTTTAAAATAATTCTTTGTATTAGCTGAGAATAATTCTTCACTAGTTTGCACAAACATTTCCTATGCCTCATGAAACGTTCCTACTGCAAGTGGGGAGTCAGGGTTGTGTTTTTAAAAGTGTGCCCCTCTTAATGATTATTTTTTTCGTCCACGTTAGGTAGATGGAAATCTCTCTGTGCTGTTGAATTGGCTTTCTGATGCTAAAAAAAATACAGTATGTGTGTGGCGCCAGAACTGGTTGGGAACAGGAAAGGCCTATTTTGTATCTGTACTAAACGTGTCAGCTTAGTGCATAGAAGACTTGACCCTTGTCAGGTGTTTTGAAGATAACTGGCTGACTTATGGATTAATCAGTTTAAGACTGAAGCCAACCAGTGACAGGAATGAGCTTTGTTGTGTGAGTGTGTGTGTGTGGCTGTGGTGCAGATTTACAAATTTTTATAATGCTTTCAGTCGGACCGTGAAAGTCTGTTGTAAAGCTTATCTCTGATCTCTGGCTATGGCCATACTCGTGGGATCGTGTTTGTGTGTTTGGGGGGAGGGAGATGAATTCTTTAACACTTGACACCTGGCTCTACCAGGTTTCTAGCCTGTAGTCTTAGGAACGGCACTATTCAAAGCATTAATAAAGTTAAACCCCTTAAGCTGTATGACCAGTAGGTCATAAAAACTATTGCTGGGTATTGTGCTCGGTCTTTCTTTCACAGCTGGATTATCATCCTGACAACTAATTCTTTTTAATTTTGTCTTTTTTATAGCTGTTGTGAACTTGGACAACTCTGTGGTTGACCTAGAGACCCTTCAAGCCCTGTATGAGAATGTGAGTAATCAGAGGAAGTCCCTATAATGTAGGAATACTCTAGGTCCATGTGAAGGTATTTTTGGTTTGCATCAGTAATACTCAGAACACTTGTAGAACATGTCCTGTTTTGAAGTGACTTTATTTTCCCCAAAACAATGAAACTAATAAGCGTTTAAATTGTATTAATTGCCACTGTGTGTTTTATATAGTGCATACATTTTTTTATAAGTAACATAATCAACTTCTAAATGACTAAACAGAAATTGGTTTTGCTCCTTTTTTTTCTTCTTGGGTGGTGCACTTTTTGGTCAATAGGTATCAGACCTTGCGCTCCAGGTCTTTGGCTTCACTTCATAACTTCACTAATATAACAAAACTGTTCAATAAAAAAAGACAAGTTGTAATAATAGCAATCATTCCATTTGTGGAACTGTAGCTTTTAATAATTATTATTTCGGAGAGTCCTCCAAAATAATTTTAACTCTTTGAAAGGAAAAGAATTGCTCTAAGTTAATGTAATAAAAAGCAGTATAAACTGCCAGGGGCTTCATAAAAGTCTGGTACTAATCATCAGAGAGTGTTTGACCACTAGATATGCAGAATCAGGGATTCAGAATATACACGGGCATGTTCTAAAGCTTTACAAAGCCAGTCATGCAAAAATCAAAAAAGTGGATCTCAGAAGCATGTTTCTGCCTTCAGCTGAGGCCAGTGAGCTTTACCACCTTCTCCCAGCACATTGCCTGAATACATGGAGGTCTGGCTAGTCATCTCTGGAAAGAGCAAAGAGGCTTCCTGTTTACCCTCCAAAGAACCTGAAAATATGAAACGTAAAGCTGTGAGCCACAGAATGGCATTGAAGGCCAATGTATGCTATTGTATTGGATTTATTATTTCCTCATGTTATAGTTTTGATAATATGTTAATTACTTTTACACCTTTCAGATTTTTTGTTTTTAGACTGTAGCTTTTTATGGCCTACTTTGGAATGATTTGTTGATTTATGAAATTTCTCATAAATAATTCACTCTGGGGCCTGAAGAGAGAGATAGTAAGCTCTGGTCCACTTTATAGAAAAAAACAAAAAGCTAAACAAAATGAAAACCAAAAATCTGACAAGAACTAAGACGCACTTCTACTCTTATTTCATCCCTGAAGAATTAACTCGCTCAGGAAGATAATGGTCAAATGGGAAACCTATTCTAACTACCCCCAAATCTTTATACTTTAAACATTTCTCATAGTTATGCCACAGCATTTCTAGTTTGGCCTGTGTTATTTTTATTTTACATTATTTTTAATCTGCTCCCTTACACAGCACAGCTATATCCCATTCCACACATTCTTTAGCATGTAAAAAATTAAGCAATTTTATTATTACATGTGCGTGATTGTGAGAGATTGTGTTGTGGGAGGTACGGAATAGATACTGCCCTCACCAGCTTTTGCATACTTGCTTCTTTCATATTGCATAAGACTTTTTTTATTTTGGTTTTAATAAGTAGTCATCTTATGTGGCTAATGTACTAATAAGATACTTTTCAAATGCTTTCTTAATGTCATCTCTAATATACCTCAGAGTTCCAGTATAATGGATTACCTGAAAATTTGCAGGTTATTGAAATAACCAAATGCCATTGCGTTCCTTTTGTCATTGCTTTCACTAATTACAGAAAAATGTCTATGAGATATTGTCCTGATTGAGGAAAATATAATATTTTAATCTCAGGCAAGACTCAAAAAGTTGGAATGACTATAATATATTTCTTTGCTTTGAATAGAAGACAGAGCAGCCTATCTTTATCACTATATTTGCTTGGGTACAAGACAGAAAACAAAACCAAAACCAAATCCAACCAAAAAAACAAAGAAAGAACAAAAAAACCCCCAATTAGTTGGAGAAAGGTTCATAAGGGGATCTGAATTTTAATCCTGGATCCTCTGTTTGATGAAGCTGTGTCTTGAAAGAAGCATTTTTTTAAATTGTTTAAATCTGTTTTTACTTTCAATCTTTAGTCAAAGCACATCAGACCTTGCATTTGCTTCCCTTGGTACCTGCACTAATCATAACAATATTGTTCAATAAAAAAGTGTAAGCAAGGGGTGGTACCAGAGAGCCTGGCATATTTGACTCCTCCCTTATTTCTCAGCCTCATCCTGTGTTGTAAGTGGGGGATGGCTTTGCCTCATTCAGCTACTTTGTAGCCATTAACTTAATATTCAGTTCTTGGGGTTTATTTATTGGATTGGGATTTTTTGCTGGATATTTAAATACCTCTGTACTAGTTCTCAGCCCTTCTATTTTATCTCTATGGAACATATGGGAGCATTTGTTTTACAGTCTTCCCTCAGAATGTAATCATTTTTTCTGATTGCATATGTCTGGCATGGTAATTTCCCTTCTTAAATGTGAATGAAATTTGGGCAGTCTCCAAACCTAAACACACCCTCATTTCAAAAGCCAAAGTCCCGAGGGCTCAATTCCTGTTTACTGAGGAATTAAAGTCTTGTTAAACCACAAAGTTACTGTATACATCTTATTGACTTTTTATAAACGAAGAAACCCACACCCTGCCAAAGACCCAAGCCCTCAATAATTTATTTAATAGAATTAAGTGGTATTGCATCAAGTGAGAAGGACTTTGTTACTGCAGCACTGTATGGTACAGTCACATAGTTCTTACACGTGGTTGTGTAGTTTGCTTTATAAAAAGTTTAAATATGTGTTGATAATCAGCTATGTATTAAGATCTAGACAATTTTAATAGGAGAGTCTTAACAGATAAAACTATATGTGGAACAGTTACTTTAATGTGTTTTTACAAACTCTCTAACAGCAATGCTTTCAGGTCGCAGCTATAATTAGAGAGGGAGAATCTAGATAAAATTCAGTGGAGTTGTCAGTTTGGTGTGTGTGGTTAGGCCCTATTAGTTGTGATGAGAAATGTACTTATTTGTAAATAAGGGAATGTTTACTTTGAAAAAAGGTAGCCTCTTAGCACCTGAGATTGTAGCTAAAATACCACTGTTTGAAGCAAGATAAGCCTGTTCCTCCTTATGTAATCATTTTATTGTGAAAATAAGTGTATTTAAAATGGATTAAAAATTTTATCAAAGGTTTATCTTTGATCTATGGATTTGCCCTTTTCAAGTCTCTTTACATCACAAAATGAAACGCGTATACTTTCTTAATTTGACTCCTGGAAAATTGTCCATCCTGTCTCTATCTTTAAAAGACATAGGTCAATGCCTTCAAAAACCTCAAAATGCCATTTGCAAGAGCAAAAGGCACCTAGAAATCTGAAGTGCATGCCTCTGCTCTGCCACTAAGATTCAAACGTTCTCCTCAATCATTTCTTGTGATTTTTTAAATTTTTTTTTTTTTTTTTTAAAACTGGCATTTACAGTGCAATGTCTTAATGTTTTTCTGCAAAGACTATAGATTGTACCTGACTTCTGATACATGACCCAGCTTCAGAGGAATGATAGTTATTAATCTGTGTATCTCTGTATATCGTTGTTGTTTCAGTTACTTTTGGCAATATTTTTTTAGACAAGTCGCTTGATACTTTTGAAATATGTAGCACTAACTTTGAAAATCAAGTTGAGCAAAAAATCCACCCCAGAATTAAAAAACCTACACACATTTAAACTGGTCTAAACTCAGAGCTAAGGTTCTGTTGCAAGTTAAAAAAAAAATAACCAGGAAATCTAAGATTTATGTTGTGAAATGGAAAAATGGCCCTTATGAACTTTGGTAAGACCAAATATAGGGTAAGTTTATACTCTGAAAAACGTGGGAAAAGACTTAAACTAAAGCAGTGTATTTTTTTGCAGTAATTTGTATCAGATTTATGCTGCCTTATTTTAGATATGTCAAATCTGGTATATTATACTATTTTGTTCCATTTATGATGCTATATAATAGCTAAAATTCAAGGAAATAAATAGCAGTGATGTTCAAAGAGTTGCTAACGCAATCAGATTAATGACTTTTATGAGAAGTATCTATTGAACGTTTTCTCTCTTGACACAAATGTTGGAGGGTAATATAAAAGCTTTTTTTAAATTATCCATCTGTAAATTAGAGAATAGATAAGCATTAACTGTAAAGCTAACTGATAAAAATTCTGAGAAATAATCTTCAATAATACCTGTGTAGAAGGCCTGTCAGCCTTATTCCTTTTTCTATCATAATTTAAAATACACATAAATTGGAATTCTGGATACCAGAACCAAAATTAGTGACTTGTAACTCAGGTTTGATTCTGAACTTGCACAATATATTTGGACCTCTTGATTTTGGTGAAGAGTATAAACCATATCTCTTGAGTTTTGTTCAGGCCTACCCTTGAGTGAATCATGCTTAGCCTTTGTATCTTTTCCAGTTGTTATTTCTTTGCATACACAATCTGAGAATAATGGCTTAAATAAGGAATAGTGAGTCTGCCTAACCTTTGCCCATGGGATTTGGTGGAGAAACATTAACAACTTGAACATGCATGTATATAATAGATTGCTGTGATAAGCACTCTAATATTTCATTATGTGTAGAAGGTCAGAAGAGACAGTACTCTCACTATTTATTCTGAAGAATTTGCAAATAACCATTTAGCTTTATGCTTCTTGCTAAGATATTTTCTGCTCTTTAACTGTTATGAAAAATTTTCAAGTTATTTCCTTTCAGTTTAACAGAAGAGAATATACTTTACAGATTGGCCAGAAATAATAGAACTTAATTTTAAAACTGTTAGTATGAGAATTTGTTTACTTTTACAAAAAACTCATTTACAATTTACAAGTGTAAATTTTTTGGAAGTGTAAGTTGAATAAACTTACTGCCAGTATACTAAAATTAAAAACTGGTAAATTAGTCTCAGCCTAGCTGTTGTTAACTGAGAAAGGCATGACACAGTATGCACAGATAGATCAAGGAAGGATCAAGAGAAGTGATTATTCTCCTCTTCTCAGCACTGGTGACACCACATCTAGGGTGCTCTGTCCAGTTCTGGCCTCCCCAGTGCAAGAGACATGGACATATTGGAGCGAGTTTAGTGAAGGGCCACGATGATGATTAAAGGCTTGGAGAATGTTATCGTACAAGGAGAGGCTGAGAGAGCTGGGGTGGTTCAGCCTGGAGAAGAGAAAGCTCAGGGGGATCTTATCAAGTATGTACAAATACGTAATTGGGAAGAGGGAGTAAAGAACACAGAGCTAGACTCAGTGATAGCCAGCGTAAACACAAAGGGTAGTGGGCATCTTGAAATTGATATACTGGAAATTCCATTTAAAAATGGAAACACCTCTTTTTAAAGCAAAGGTGTCCAAACACTGGAACAAGCTGCCTAGAGAGCTCATGAGGTTGGAGATAGTCAAAACCTGGCTGGACACCATACTGAGCAACCTGCTCTAGCTGCCTCTGCTTTGTGCCAGAGGGTTTGACTAGACAATCTCCAGAGGTCCCTTCAAACCTCAACTATTCTATTAATCTGTGATACAGGTACTACCACCATTATAATTTCTTAGGGTCAAGAACAAATTTTATTTCTGGGGGGAAATAAAAAAGTTGTTTGCAATATTTCCTGTCTGTTGGAGTACTTAATAGACAAGATCAGACTACTTTAGAGAAGATGACCCTTGAAGAACATCCACAGAAATGCTGACTAAATGTTAGGATGTGTAGTATTCAAGACAGATGGTCTTGCAGTCATTTCTAGACTTCCTGAAGTAGTCAGAGAAACTCTGAAGTGCTTTTGCTCTGAGATACTCTTCAATCTCTTAATCTTTCTGTTTCACATCAGTATTTTCTCCCTTTTCACATGGAAATATGTTCATCAACCTCAGAAGAACTGTCCAAACCTGACTGTCTGGTTTCAGATTGCTGATGGAGCTGTGGCAGTATGATTTGAGATGGTTCCATACCTCTTCGGCTAATCATGAAAAAGCACGCAAGAAAGAATGCAGATGCAGCCTACCTTTTGCTTTGCCATTATTTAAGTAGTTAGAATATAGTTTTCCTCTGTTGTCTTCAAGTTCTGTGGTGGAGTAAATTAAAAAATGTGTGTAATGTTTTCTTAGAGGAATAAAGGTAGATATATTTACTTCTTTTTTCACTCTTGCACAGATTCATGTTTTGAATCTATTTTGAAAACCACCATGGATGTCAAAAGAAGGGTCAGAAGGAGAAATATCCACTCCACTTTTGTTCCTTTCCATGCCATTCCATTTTCCAGTACTGACCTTGGAAAAAATAATTTCACTGTAGAATGGAGCACAGAAAGAAGTGAGGCTCTGTTTCTTTTGATTGAAATATTGAGGAAAAGACCGCATAGTGTGCCACAGGGTTCTCCAAGAAACTAGGCAGTTTACATGTAATTGTTTTGGCTTATCAAGATAAAAATGAAAATCATTTTACTCAAAAGAAGTGTGCAGTAGTTCTCATGTATTATGGTATGTATGATAGTTCCATTATGAATCAACTACTTTTTGTTATTCCATAGTGTTTTCCAAGTACCAAATAAAATTTAAATTGCAGTAAACAGTACAAGCCTATTTTCATTTACTTTAAAAAAAATATTATTTAAATATATATTTAAAGATCAGATTGCATTCAAATGCAGCCCAACAGATTTGGAAAGAGAAATACAACTCAAGAAGAGAGTTCTTTGATCCAAAAACTTTATAAACAGCCAAAGAAAAGGGATTGGGAATGAAGATTATTGTCTCAGTACATGGTTGAATGAATAAATCTTCTGTAGATTACTAGTAGTCAATAATATTATTTGGAAGATGTTCTGTTTTCCATCAGATGTATTTATACTTAAAATCACTCTATGGACTAAGTAGTTTTACCATCAGCAGATGCTAGAAAGAAAAAAAAAAAAAATCGATGAACATGGTTTGTTACAAGGGCATCTTTATCTGTGTTGTTTGACTAGGTTTTTAATTCATACTTTTTAATTACTTTTGTTTCCTTTATTCTAGAGAGCACAATCAGATGAATTAGAAAAAATAGAAAAGCACAGCAAGGCATCCAAGGAAAAAGAAAATGCCAAGTCTTTGGATAAACCAGAACAGTAAGAACATACTTATGAAAGAACAGTTTTGCTTACTTCAGAAAACTTTCCCTGCTATAGTAAACTATCTAGAGATGTTATAAAATAAAAAAAAAATACTGTACCTACAGACAGTGACTCATACAATTTTCTTTAATCACTCCTACAGGTTCCTCTATGAACTCTCACTAATTCCCAACTTTTCAGAACGTGTATTTTGCATCCTGTTCCAATCAACATTTTCAGAAAGCATTTGTTCAATCCGTCGCAAACTTGAATTGTTACAGAAACTGTGTGAGGTAGGTTGTGCTCTGTGAAAAGGTAGAGCTAAATTTCTGATATTTAATCTTGTTAAGTTGTACTCATATTTCAAAAGTTTACGCTTTATTTACTTTAAGTACTCATTAATTCCAAAGGATAGCAGAATAGAACGTTTTATGATTGTGCTTCAACATCAAAGCAAACTTTAAGAATAGCTTTTGGTACTGAACTATATCATGTTTTTGCCATAAATGTATATCAGTGTCTGGAAAATAGTGTACCTTCTCCTTTTGTTAAAGCAAAGTCTTCCCTCTTCATAGTGACCATATCACTCCTTTCCAAATGAATGCCAGTTCATGCCACCTTGTGTTTGCTTGGATTTTAGAAGTTTGCAACTCAATAACATCTCTGATATCTAAAATCAGTTAAAGACAGCAATGTTGTCTCTAGCTGGAAGAGATTACTGGAATTCTGTGCAAATTTAAAATTCAGGTTTCATCAGTATTTTCATAACTGAAAACTATTTGAAATATTTTATTTAATTGTTTTACCACTTAATAGATTTTTTTTTTAATTTGATTGATTAAATGTTTTCATTGTTCCATGTGGGTTTTTTACGAACTTCTTGCAGAATTCTCTCCTAAATGAAATACACCATTCACAATATCAGCATCAGTTAGGGAATTACTATTTTATTTTTCTCAACAGCTCACCTCTGATAATATCATACAGATTTCCTTTTATTTTTTTCTAAGTATCCATTTTGGAGATAACATTCTCCATTCACAACAAATTGCATATTGATATTATTCTACCTCTACATGTTGTCATATAAAGTTATTAATATATAAAAATACATATTATATATAATATATAAACTATATTTAAGGCTTTATATAAATATTACTTCTAAACAAAGTATCAACAAATCTGCTTGTCAGTAATACTGTTAACCATAAATATTATTGTGAGTTTGAACAGAGAATTGTTTCTCTTTCTGTTTTGTAGACATTGAAAAATGGGTCAGGAGTTATGCAGGTCTTGGGTTTGGTTCTTGCCTTTGGAAATTACATGAATGGTGGAAACAGGACACGAGGACAGGCTGATGGGTTTGGACTTGATATCCTGCCAAAACTGAAAGATGTCAAGAGCAGTGTAAGTTGATTCTATACTTCCTGTAGGCCTGAGAATGTTAAATTCTCAGAAAAATACTTTGTCTCCATTTCCAAGTAAATGGTGTGAAACTTATGAACGCATGTCAAAGGGAATTCTTTTGTTACTATAATTAGCTGATGACACTTCTAGAGTTGGTTATATTTCTGTAGAAATATGAAAATAAACCGTTTCTTTTTATTACTGTACAAACAAAAATACGTTAAATTATGTCTTAGTTCCTAATCTGATATGTATTTGACTTTCGGTACACTGCATAGTTCTAACTTTTCCTGTATTCAGGAGAAATACTATGATCCTTACACTTAAAAGGTTTATTACAGAAGTGGAAACAATTGTAAAAGGAAAGTTAACTGTGATTCAATGCTGATTCAAAATATTTGTGAGAGAAAAAAAAAAAAAAATCACTCCTGAAAATGGTTGAATAGGCATCCTGAGCATTTGGGATAACCCAAAATTCATCCTTTATATACATCATGATTACAGAGTGTGCATTTCACATAGGACCATGGAACCACCCAAGTAAATAGTAATTACAGCAAGTACTTGTTGTTTTAATATTTGTCTTATATAGTTGTCAGAGTAAGGAGAACGATAAGTAACCTTGTTTCTTGCTCAGTGCTAAACTGGAGCTTGTATGTTACCAGCACTTTTTTGGCGTTGGTTGTTCAGGTTGGAGTTATATTCAAATATCTGCTTTCGTTCACAAGGAAACAAAAATCTTTGGGTCTCTATGGCTATGATGAAAAGACTCATCTGAATGTGGACAGTGGTATGAGAAAGATTATAGCAATAATTCTTGAGACTTTAAATTGGCCCCTACATCTATCTAGTGAGTCGTCGTCAAGATCTGCTATTCTGACAGTGGCAGAAAAAGAAGAGTTTGTTTCCTTGCTTGGTCACTCACTAAATATACATGCGTCAGCTGCTGGGTTAGCTAATGTGAGCAGACTGTTGTTCACCCTGAGTTGAGAGACCATGTCAGCCATTTGCCTTTAAAGGGGTGGAGGAACTTCATTTTGGCATGCTGGTTTCTTTGGTAAGCAAAGGGAGTGACGATGTGAATGAAGCCTTGGTACAATGTGTTTAGGGCAGCTTATTTTAGCTGAACCTTCTGGTTGACTCTAGATACATCACCAGTACTCAGCTCAGTAGAACATTTAGGTACACTAAATTTGCTTTGGTGACTCAGGTCTTTAGTATGATGTAATTTGCTGGAAATATTATGACCATTAACCTTGCAATTGCAAGATACATCTTCAGTTTATTTGCTACTGATCACTCAGAAAAGTTCTTACAAAACAGTTTTCTGAAACTATCTGAAAATGTAATTCTGTCAAAAATCCTCTTAAAATCAAAGATTTTCTGCTGAAGTTTTGTTACAGAGATTACAGCAGGGAAACAATGAGAAAGTCCCCCCCCAAACCCCCAAAAGTGCCAAAATTTCATTTAGAAAAATAACATTCTTTGTTTAATTTAACTTTGCTTTGGTTAGAGTTATTGATTAATAAAAAGATCTGAATGTTGTGAAACAAGTTGCATACATCAACCCTGAAACAATTTCTCTTTTCCTTCTTGGGAAATTTCAAAATGTAAGGGTTCAGTTTACAAACAGGTAAATTTCAATAATCAGGAGTGGCTTACAGGAGTGTTATAACATATTTTTCTATTATTTTCTTTAACGATTAAATGGTATTTCAGGGTGTTGGTTTTCGTTTTTTTTTTTTTTTAAGTGAAGGCACCAAATCAGCAAAAAATGTTTCTGTACTTGATACTAAATATTTCATTTACTTGAATTATCATTTCTGAATTTGTTTTTTTCAGTGAGTTTCAGTAACACAGTAAACCTTACTCTCTTCTATACAGGACAACAGCAGAAGTCTTCTATCTTACATTGTCTCATACTATTTGCGTAATTTTGATGAGGTGAGTGAGAATTAATTTTGCTCTTTTAAATTCCAGTTAAAAAAATCAACTTACTAAATTCACTCTTCTGCTGGCTGAGATGAGGAAATGTGCACAAATATTCTTCATGCTTTCAGTTATATATTTTAATATATAAAAAAGTAATGAACACTATGTAACTGTTCATTTGCATTTTTGCCAGGATGCTGGGAAAGAACAATGCATCTTTCCTCTTCCAGACCCACAAGATCTCTTCCAGGCTTCACAAATGAAGTTTGAAGACTTTCAAAAAGATCTCCGCAAAATGAAGAAAGATTTGCGAGGTACTGAACCTAGATTAAGTGCTAACTATATGTTACCAACATATCCCTGCTGTTATTGTTTGTATCATTTTGAGAAATTAGATGATAGTATAAAAATAGTCAGGTATTTTTGACTTCTCAATTACTATTTTGTTTCCTTAATTTGCTTTTTCATGACCATTTAAGCAATAATTCATAATTTTCTGTAGATAACCTGGCAAAGGTTATTTAAATAAACATCATCAAACCAGTTAGGTAAAATCTTTTGTTTCAAAACCAGAACAATTTTTTTTTTTTCAAACTGATTTCAACAAGTCTTTCACTATAAAAAGAATTGCAAAGTGTTGGACCACATTCATGACAAAAAAAACATTGATAATCAGGTCCAAATACTCTCTGGTAGATGATATATATGGCATGTTGTTAAAAACAGTTGAAATAACCTGACTTTAGTAAAAAATAATATGCAAAGGAAGTATTTTTTCTCCTGCTTCTGGAATGGTTTCTTTAAATGAACCCACCAAGCTTAAAATAAGATGTATTTTCTAGTCTTGAATAAAGAACATGTATCACATGTAATACATTTTTTAATAACATTGGGAACTAAGCACTAAGTTTAAGTTAAGCAAGAGTAGCTTGCACAAATGATGGCTAGTATCAATGATCTTCAATATTTTTGCCAAAAGTCTCTGCTAGACTGGCCAGTTATGTACTATTATGCTATATCTTGGAGAGAAGGATTCAAATCAAGGAGTGAAATTATCTTTATATTTCTGTTGTCTTGCTGATTTTGAATGGCATGCATCTGGAGAACAAGGAATGGTTTGGTAAACCATTAGTCCCTGAACAACCTAGAATGGAAGGTTCTCTATTAAAACAAAAACATAACATGGTTACCAAATGATACCTGAACTTTCATTCTTGCCCCTATCAAGCTTTCTGTGTGGATGTTTTAAAATTTGTTTTAAATGTTTAGAGGTAATATTTAAAGTTGTATCAAGGTCACTTAGTGTGATGCTGAGGGGCGAACTGCAGCACCATCTGTTTGCTGCCCTGAACAATCTAGGAGGCAAAAATCCCACATTTCAGCCATGAAAATTTATTTCTTGCAACTTTCATATAATCTGAGGGCTGATCTCCAAGCTCGCCCATAGAGGAGAAAGATGCTTAGGTCTGATTGAAAAAAGGTACTTGAATTCAGGTGCATGTTTACGAACATCCATGGGGGCAGACGTTATTCCTTGCAAGTTCACCAGAAATGTTTTTATATAGACTGAGGGTTAGATATTTTTAGATCAAGGTTGAAATTTGCACACAGACATAAATCTCTTATGGAATAAATCCACACTATGCCGTGATCAAAGCAGGGGTTCTGTAAAAATGGAAATTACATGCTTCACTCTGCCATCAGGCTGCAGTTGAATTCTTTCTGTGCTTCCAATCCAGCCCTTAGGCTGGAGTCTTTGTTGTCAGTCTGTTCTGTAGTTAATAAAACTGAAGAATAACTGCAGACACCATCACTCTTTCCCTATTCCATTTGGTATAAACTTTTTGGGGGACAGCATCAGCCCCCTTCTGCATCCTCTCCTGGATATGAAGTGACAATTTCAATACCAGTCTGCAATCTCATTCATGACTTCTTATCATCCATAAGTGATGCAAAATGCTTTGTGTTGGCTCTCTTTTCCAAACAAAAGTGTCACCCTAAATTAAAAATAATTTGTGTTAAAAAAATTTGATGACTGCAAGAGCATTCACTAAAAATTCTGGGTATTCCAATAGCTTAATTGTTGTAATGCTTTCAGTGAGACAGGATAGCCAAGTTTAATGACAGTCTTTTAAAAATAGAGTACAAGTTTTAGCTGAATGGATAAAATTACTTCAAAGTGGTTTTCTTCTGCATTTAGTTTAAGTGTACTACCAGATTCGCTAATGCGCATCTGGAACCTTATGAGTTACTAGAGCTAGCAAGTGCCTCATTAAATGACTGAGCAGGAAGAAGGCTGTAAGATGCTGGGCAAATTCTGACAAAATCCTAAATATGGTCCTCTCCTTTTGAAGTCAGTGAAAGTAGATGAGTATTGAGTATTCCTGGGAAATACTGACTTTAAAGCTATAGAAATAGATGCCCACAAATGCATTCCAGTTTTATACTGAGATGCAGACTGTAAACTTGGACGTATTTTCATCAGTAATTAGATGGAAGATTCATGAGAGGATTTCACCATTTATGGGGGGGTGGGTGTTTGCTTTGTTCTTTATCACTGAAAAACTGAAAATTGGACATAAGAGGCAGTATCACCACTTCAAGGGTATTCTGTCCATGTTAGTTTCAAATACCCTGCAAACCATGCATAGCGAGATCACACTTAGTACAATGGGGGAAGGGGATATTGCTTCACCTAGGAATGAAAGCTTCTGAAGATATTTTATTTCTGCCTTTAAAAACTTTCTATGATCATTATTCAAAGGTAAACTTCATCCCAGAAGGATCCTTTCATAAAATTATGGGGCTGCTTAAAAAACAACAACAACAAAAAATCACAAAGTAGAGGAAGTTTATTATTTAAAAAAAAAAAAGTTTTGTATCCATAATAATAGCAGTTCATTCTAGCAATGCTGTATTTTTCCATCTAAATATGTCAGTAGCATACAGAGAGACGTGCAGATATAAATAATCTTTACAGTTCTGTAAAATAATTTCATTGTCATGCTCTTTCACAGTTCTGAGCTTGGGCTTATGTTTGTATTAAATGAGTTGTTACGCTGATTGCTTAAAAAGAAAAAGCACTCATGATGTTCAAACTTGTATGCTTTCCTCCCTTTTGACTGTGGAGGCTCTTGTCCATTTTAAAGTTTTTATGAACTGTGTATGCCTTGCAGTTTGTAAATGCTAGAAAAGAAAGTATCTTCTAAGATTTCAGATTAAAAGTATAAATCCAAAAGACTTTCAGAAAGCATGCTGTGTGCCTGTTCCAAGATTAACAAGACAGAAATTTACTTTTTTTTTTTTTAAATTGAAAAAATAATAATTCTCTGCTAAAATTATAGTGGAAGCTACACTAATTATGTAATATCAAACTTGCAAATAGTTCAGTTTTGGTTTTGTTTTTTAAAATAATATAGACCCCAGGGGTAAAGTTTATATACTAGGGGATTTTTTTAAGATAGAAGACCAAAGAACAGGTAGATCCTTTTACTAACAAACCAAGGGAGTTTGGCTCCATCTGTTGCTCCCAGATTTCACAGCTCTCCAGGATTCTCACTTTAGCCTTTTTGACTTCAGTGACATATAGTTTGTTAAGCAACTTGATCTGCTTTTGATCTCTCCTGGCTGTCAGCAAGGTTCCTTGATGCAGTCATGCCAAGCAATGACTTCTGTTCCTATGTCATTCCACGGAAGAAACTTTAGCACTTGCCACATGACTTAAATCAACTCACCATGTAAAGAAAATTGAGCATCCAGGGTCACAAGAGCAGTGCGTGACTCTCACTGATTAGGACCTGTGTTGTGTATCTATTATTATCAGTATATTTTTCTAGACACTTCAGAATGCTAGAGGTGGGGCAGAAAGATGTGGGGAAATGGTGTTTTGCATCAATTAATGTTTTAATCCTGTCTGCTCTGACACTCGCTGGAGGTACAATTGTGGTTTAGGAAAATGTTGGATTTGTAGCCCATGAAATTCTTCAAGACATGTATTTAGTTTAGAAAAGAACTAGGACACTAAAATGGCAGTGAGAGTTACGGTATTTGTGAAGCACTTAAGGCAAGTAAAAACTGTTTAGAAGCTGTTCTTTGGCTACACATTAACATTTTAGCTTTACAATAGTAAGTTTATTCTTGCAAATCAAAAAATAATTCATCAGTTGTCACTTATTGCAACACTTTCACTGAAGCTCAGCTAAAAGGGAATTAGAAACAATGTCAGGCGGAAAATAAATCTGACTAGTAGAATTTTGAAGACATGAATAATACCATATAATGCAGACTGCTATAAAATCAGGTTGAAGTCAGGACTTGTTTATATGTCATAATGTTGTCATATTTAATATCTTTGACTGAAAACTGATTACAAATAGTAATTATGATAATTAAATATTATTTTTGTAGAGATGCTTTTTTTTCCTACTGTGAGTGTTTACAACTCCTTGAAAAGTCTCCATTGATACAAAGCAGGCTGTGTGGCCCAGTACATCTCTCTGATTTGGAATAAATGTGACTGAGAATGTTTATCAAGTGTTAAGCATTTGCAGAACACTTGGTATTTTAAAAAGTATGTTCTAAGAAAAGCCCCACAGTAACTTGGAAAAATACACGTTCCTATTTTTCTGTGCTTCTTACAGTCACCTAAAATTATCTATTCAGCTTGGATCTGCTGGTTGTAGAGCTGGTATGTGCTCTTGGGTTTAATACCTGCTGTGTAAATCAGAGCATTGGAAGTACCATATTGTGCAACAGAAAGACGTTTAAAAGTTGTATTTGAGGTGGTGTCAATGTGGGACTGAGAGAGATGGGGCAGTAGTAGGCATGCTATGCTTTGACCCCTTACCATATCTTTCTCACATAGTTATAACTATTTAGCTTTTGACAAATCGTTCCTCTTGCCTCAGTAATGGTTACCCCTAACAACTACAAAGAGGCCCCAACCCTAAGAGTGCAGTCAAGCTGTAGTTTGAGATGGAATTTTCCTCATCGTGGCCAACTCTGTGTCTGGGGTGCATGGATTACTTTGCAAAATAAGATTGCATCCATTGCTAGTTCTTTCATAGGCAATATTAACATTTGCAGGCTAAAATAAAAAAGATGCACCATTCTATTTGCACAGCATCCCCTCTCTCTCACACGCATGTATCCTTGTATCTTTTCATATTCACAAGACGCTCTGTTTCCATCACAGTTCTGATTATGGGGCTAAGACTGTGGCAACGTTTTGGTGCCATTTCTTGATCAGGAACAGGAGCCGTATTAATTTCAACTTCAATTAACAAAGTTAAGCAGCCTAAGCCATTTAGGGTCCCGCTACAGATGACAGAAAAGGAAGGGATTTCTGTCCTAAAATTGATTGTCCTTTCCTAAAATTAAGTGCTGAGGAAAGGTCCTGAGTCTAGTCTGGGGACCTATCTTTTAAATAGCTAAAGTTTGATGAAATGAAGTCCATCCTAAGAGGTTTCTCAAAAACCTAATATTTTTTTAGATGTGCTTCTACACTGGTATTCCAAGTTGTTTCAAGAGAAGGTAGGGAGCTGGAGGACAGAGAACTGAAACGGAGAAAAAATTGTGTTCTTGAAGAGTTTGAATTCATTGCCACATCAAAAACTTTCTGTTTTAAGATACTTTGAAGTGTCTGTGTTTCTGTTATTCTCTGTCAGTAGTTTTGATATAAATGGGAGTGAAGATTTTTTCATAATTAAGAAATAGATTTTTGTTTTTTCTTATATGATCCATAGATCCATAGTCTGATGAAAAGATGCCTTCCGTCTTTTATAATAAAATGCCAAATCTCTCAAGGTAGCTATTAACAAAATAATATAGCAACGTTAGTAGTTTTGGTCAATCCTACAGTTATCTCTACAGTCTACCTTTACAGAAATAGCTATTGTTTTAACCAAATTAAGTCTTTACTTTTGCCTACTCATTAACAGCTGTGCAGCCACAAATTCTAGCTGTTTTTTCCGCCATCACTGAAAGGGTTAATTGCTGCAGCTATGCAGCATGCAGACTCCTAAACCTAAACCAGATGTAAACTAAAGCCAGGCTTTCAGTCAATCTGTGAGTCATATTTTACTGTCCTTAAAACTCCAAACAAGGAGCTGTCTATGGAAGCCCTTGAAGACTCAGCAGTTCTTAGTGTAAGTCTTTACAATTCCAAAAAAAATAAATAAAAGAAAATTAAGAGCTCTTTCTGTACTTGTGGCCGAGTTCATCAGTTTGTCTTTTGATGAGGCCAGTATTGTTTCCTTTAGGTAAAGTCTAAGCTTTCTTTTAAAGTCACAGGTTGCAGTTATAAGGAATCCAGAAAGCACTGAGGGAGTTGTGAAAGCAGTGGTTATGCTGGGATATACTTTTCAGGCAAGTAGGACACAGGCAGATCTCCTGTGGGAGTCTGAGTACTCAGAACCTCTGAAAATTAAGGACATAATTTCAAAACTTCCTTAAAGACTTAAAAACAAGTAGTCTATCAAATCTCAGTGCAATGTGTGCTCTCAAGTACCTTAAACAGTCTTGAAAAACCACCTAAATTCTATAGAACTTCTATAGATAAGTATGTGGTTTCAGAAGTGGTTAACCAAAACAACCTAATGGACCTGTTAATTACTCACCCAAGATAATTCACAGTTCTGCTTGCTTTCTTACTGGGTTTTCTGGTGGGTTGGTTTTTTTGTTGTCCTTGTTGGTTTGGGGGAGGGGTTGCTTTTTGGGTTTGTTTTTAGGTTTGAGTGTGTTGCAAGAAAAATCATGCTGCCCACTATTATCCTGACCAAAGACAGTACAGGAAGCCTGACAAGCAGCGGATCATCTGCTCACACATTTTGTTCAAAAAGACATCATTTAGGATTAGAAGAGATTAGTGCTTCCAAGTGCTAAAATTTAGTATCCAACAGAACTAGATGGAAAACTTGCATTAAAAAAATATTCTGCATCTTGAAAACATTTTTGTCCTCCCTTTTAAAAAAGTAAAGCAACTATTTTTGATAATGAGACTGGGTGCATTTTAGATCACTTACCAGAATTGCTTACTGAAGGTGTTAGTACAATGCACAGAATGTTTTGTGACTCTTCTTTTCTTTTTCTGTATAGATGTCTCTTACTCAATATTGGCTGTTGTGAAACTTTGTATAGTTTTAGTATATTGACCTAAAATTAAAATAAAGTAGGATGAGCAAGCTAACATAGTAGCTTGAAAAATGGCAATTAATTGTATTTTAGCATAGAAATAGAGAATGAGATGAGATTCTTGAGATACTGGATACAGCTGGAATTGCAATTTCTTTAAATCTCTAAACTGGTTTTGAACACAGATTTTCACATCAGTTTCCAGATCAGGAGCATTTGAGAGATCTGGGTATGTATGGGCAAAAAGCTACCAGTTTGAATTGCCCAAAATTTAGAAGGTCCTCCCAAAAAGAATCCATTTGTATTGCTTCTCTGGAAAATCTCATACAGTCCTCTGAAGTGTATGATGTTAGAGAGGAGATGAAATTAGATGGACTATTAGTCTTTCTCATTTTGGGGATATTGCTTATATGTTAAAATTGATTTAGAGGGTTGGAGAAGAGGTGTCTGCCTATGCCAACTTCTGCTTAGGATTTGAGATCGTTGGAAGTTATAAGACCAGTGCATGAGGACTGGGTATTCGGGACTACAGGGAACTGAAACCTTCCCCTTGCTGCAAAGCAATACGAAGAAGTTTTTACCTTTCTTTATTCCTGTTTGGGCAAATCCATGTTGTCAGATAAGCTTCTACCTAGTGCTTGGCTTTTGTGACTGCCATGTCAGTCAGGACTCTCATGTGTGGTGCCTTGAATACCTTTCAATTCTTTCATTATAAGAAAACTTAAAATCTGCTTAAAGTGAACTGAGCATAGGAAAATGCTAGCTTTGTCTAAGTTTTTCAGTTGTGTATGCATCTCTCAAGGTGAGAATAACTAAGCCTGTGAGAACAGGGATGATAACAGAGCAAGTTTTGAGTCTGTTATCAAAAAAGAGACAAAACTTTTACAAACTCGTCACAGCAGATCCCCTTTGCCAACCTATTCCTTTGATATCTGGGAAGTTTAGCTGGGCTGCTTCATGGAGAGAAATGTGTTTCAGTATGAAGATGAGAAAAAAAATATTAAATATAGAAGGCTGTTGGTATTCTCACATACTTTTTTGGTGTTTAGGGTTTTTGGGGGGGTTGGGTTTTTGGTTTGGTTTTTTTTTTTGGTATGTTTCATCTCCACATTGCTTAGAAGTTATTAAATACTCTTCTGACACAAACCTTGATTCAGTATCTTATTCCTTCCCTTGGGCAGAAATACTGGTAACCATCTAGTGTTTTGTGTTCTTTTCATAAGATCAGCACCTTAATTTCTTCAGTTACAGTGAGGAATAACAATATCTAATCCAAATAGTGGGGTTTTATAGTCTTGTGACAAATTAAAGAACATGATACATGAGTGTTATATCTGACAGGTTGTGTAGGGACACCAGAGCACCAGGTCTGGTGCACCAGGTCTTGGTGCTCTGGAGAACTGGGAAACTTAAGAAGAGCTTACAGGCCTGTTAATTCTTTAATGAAGAAAGCATCCAATGAACTAGTTTGTTTTAAGAATCATAATACTGATATTAATATGGTAATAATGACAGAATTTGGCCTATTTTTAAAGGTTGGATGCTACATATGATATCTTACTTTCTATAAAGCAAGAAAAAGGGCTTTTTTCCTGAGTTTTTCTTTTGGATTTTAAATGACTTAGACATCATTTGCAATTCAGGAATAGGGTCAAAAATGGACCAGAACTGTTATTCTTCTGAATAACACTGATTTTAGTCTTTTAACAGGAGGAGGGGGGGGAACAAATAAAAAAACCTCCACCAAAAACTGGAGAAACAAAGCTATCATTAACTGCACTCCCTTTCCCCCACCCCATATACATGCACAAAAAAATCAACCATGGAAGAGCTTCCAGTATTTGAATGGTTAAAGAACAGACATTTCATTCTGACAATATTACATGTTTTTCTTTTCCATAGCAAGTTGAATAGAAAGGATAGTATATCCCTGCATTTCCTTATAGACTTTGAAAAGGGACTGCTTCAGGCTATTGGCCTGGGTATAGGCTAAGATTGTTGGTGGGCATATTTCTTAAGATCTATATTTCTCTCAAATCAGCTGAGAGATCAGGAGTTCATCATGAGTTGCAGACATTAATTCAAGAGAGTATAATGTTATACTTCTGTGAAGAATATGTAATCCATATTCTGGAAAAAGGTATGGAATTTTGGTGATATTAAATGTTACGGTGGGTTCTATAGTATCTTTCAGCTCTGCTACTTATTTCTGAAGAGGAGAAAAGAATAATAGAAATTCTATATGTCACCATCAGAATGTCTTTCTTTGCAGAACAGTATGTAGCTTCTCTATTTTTGTCTATCATACACTGTAAGAAAATTCATGGCCATTTGGATCCCCTCCCCTATTTCAGATGTGTTGACTAACATTTATTTAAAAATTACAGGCTTCTCCATGTGACTATATTAATGGTGTTTTTTAGTTTTGGGGGTTTTGTTTTTGTTTGTTTGTTTGTTTGTTTTTAAATACTGCTTCATAAGCAGGGTTACCTGTTTAATTAAATATATTCATGTTAATTTTTTCCCCCTAAAAATCTGCTGGTATTTATTTCTATTTTGCTCTAAGCTTAAAAAAACAAAAACAAACAAAAAAACCCCCCACAAACCAAAAATAAAAAAACAAACAACCAAAAACCGAAACAGTGAAGTTTTTATTGTCACCCTGGCTTTACTCCACTTGTGTGGAGTTACCAATTATTTGAGTCAGTCTGTTCTTCTGTATATGTGCATTTTAAAAACTGGTATCTCTAATTGTCTTTGGTATATTCACAACTATGAGAAAAAATGATTAACCAGTGTCTATGAGATCTAAAGCTGCATTCTCCAAAGATTTGCCCCAGATATAGCAGACCAGATGAGTAGCACCAAATGAGAATCAAATTATACAGCTAACAGAATACAAAGAGTGATATAACTACTGTCATACATATTTATCTACTTGGCAGTCTAGCTTGAATGACAAGGTACAGATCTGTAGTGGGTTGGCTGACCAGCCTTTGCCAAAATTAATGAAACTTTGGATCTTTGTCTCTAATTATATTATCTTTCATTGCTCTACTATGCTCTTTTGGATATGTCATTAGTTTCTTGCTGTAAACTAGAGACTGGTATTATTTACCAGAATATAAATTCATGCTTGCTGAAGTAAGAACAAGATGACAACTGATTTTTTTTTATTTTTTTATTTCCCCCTGAAACCCTTTCAAATATTACAGAACAACATTTTTAGATCATATAATGGTGATACATGTAAGGCTAATACCTTTTGTTTCCAGTCTTCAAAAGCAGACTGCAATTCTCATCTGTAGATATTTGGATTGATGCAATTCTAGACATCATTTTATTTACAGGAGATAATTATGATAGTACATTCTGCTGCTTCAAAATCTTTTTTTTAAATGTCTAATCAGTCTTCTGTATTTAAAGACATATTAATAATCCTGTTTTGCCAAAAGAAACCCTAGAAAGTAAACAAGGAAAACACATTTTTTGAATGTATGCACTTTTACTGGGAATTTGAGGCAGAATCAAGCAGGATTCATTTCTGTTGAATGATGGGAACTTATCACAGCCTAAAGAGATTTCCCCTATAATAGAAATCAGAGCTTAACATTCTCCTGAAGTAGTAGTGTCAAGTCTTCTGTTGCCCCAAACTAAATTAGCTGGGATAGTTGGTGGAAGCATGATGGTACCGCCTTACCAATGAATAATCTGTGTCAGGGCTGCTTCAGGCTCCAGCTTCTCTGTCCTGGTCTCTAGTGCAATAAGAACCGAGCTGTCGTTCTCCAAGGTCTCACACAGAGTTCAAGCCATGATAACTATACTCTTATAATCTTTCACTTTAATCATTTTGCACTATTACTTTTGAACAATGCAAGGCACTTCACTGTGTCTGTGGTTTTATCAGGTGTCAAGCCCTCATCTGGCTTTACTTACTAAATTAAGGTCCTTCCAACTATTTGGTGCAGGTTTTGCATCTGAACTTTGTTTTGATTCAAGCACTGTCACCAGGGGCCACGTATGTCAACATGGCCTGGGATCTGAGTTTGTAATTTTGTTCCCATACTTTTTAGCCCCTTAAATTTGTCTTTCTCCTTCAAAACAATTGAATACTTTTGTTAATTTTTGCTACCGCTCATTTAAATTAACACACTGTCCACAAGTTATCTGTATATTTTGGTGAAAAACATTTGACTGGGAACTTAATTGCTTGTACTTGAAGTAGTGTTTGAGGCACATATTCCAGGGGTTTCATTGGCTATGCATTAACTTAAGTGTGTCTTATTACAGTATGCAGATCCATACTATGATGTGTCATCCTGAACTAATCTGTTACTTCAATTTCAGTATGTGAGACAGAAGCAGCAAAAGTTTATCAGCTATCACTAGAAGAGCACCTCCAGCCTTTCAAAGACAGCATGGAGCAATTCATTAGTCAAGGTAAATAATGAAACGTCACTTAACCTTTTCATGACATTTCAAAGGAAAGTTATGGGAACAATGTTTATACATTGTGGGAAAGGGACTGTTTATTTTGGCATCATAGAAAGATGTGGATTAGTTTAATCAGATGCCACACAGTTCTGAAAGATTTGCAAAATGATTCTGTTATACTGTAGGTGACTCACTCTCTTTTGCATGACAGCAAAGACAAATGCTATTGGCTTGAGTGTGTGATCTTCTGATAAGTTCAACATTCCAGTAGAAAACAATTTTACAACCTTTGTTCCTTGAAAAATTATTGAAGCTGGATCTGTTTCATTAACTTCTTTCCAAAGAGATAATTCTTTTTTATGCGCCAAAAACATGGAGTAAGCATAGCAAAAGTAGTTAAAAGTTTTCCAGATATAAGGCAAATCCATATGAAATACTTGGATGTGATTAGTGGAAAACACTGCAAGAGAAAATATATTAAAAATATCCATGATGAACTGGCATCCGGAGTGCTAGAAGGAAACCACTTTAAAAATGAAAAGACTATGCTTTCAATGCTTTACTAGACCCTTCTTTTGCAAGACTATAGAAGGTATGGATAACTTAATTTTTCACTAGTGGTATATCAGAGCATATCTTGAAATACTACTCTGAAAGTGTATACTCTGTATTGACCAATTCACTTTTTGATACAAGTTAGAATTCAGTGTGTCAGGGTGACAATGGCCTGATGAGTACACCAATGTAATTTTAACTTTCTTGACCACTTTGCTGCTCCTTCTGCTTTGATATTGCATTTTGTAATAGAAGACAGACCTGTTGTCTCCTGAACAGGTTAGTTATGTGAAAAGTCAGTTTCTAGTGCCAATTCAATGGAGCTGTCAGTAATTTGTTAGCCTAGAGCTGTGTTAATGAGCTACGGTATATAGAAATCATTATTAACTGAATGTGCATTATGTTTGAGAGGCCAGTCAGATATGCATTTATCTCTTCTTGGTCAGAATATCCAAGATGACCACCTATCCAAACATTATAAGTGGAGTACATTTGTTCTAGTATACACTGATCCATGCTATAGGACTCTCAATTACAGTGAATAAATTGAGCAAAACCACCATTTTGAACAATCAAATGTGAACTGATGTTTTCTAAGACAAATGTCTATTAGCCAAACCTGGCAAACAGGATGTTGTCTCCAGCAACAGTAGGTATGAACTGCTTTAAAACTGGATTCTGATTATGTACATGACACATAAATCTTACATTAGTGGCATGATTAAACATGTAGCAAGTGTTTTACATTAGGTTTATATTATTACTTATATATGTAGATAGGGGACAATCAAATCACAAGTTGGTCTGAAAGAGATCACTAATGGTATACGGTAAATCATGCCGTATGTTTGCATAATAACCTTAATAACAGAGTAGGAAATCAAACATGAGGATTATATTTCATCAGACATATATCTGTTAAATTTCTTTCACTTCTTTTAGAAACCATACTTTTAGAAGTATCTAACCCTATACTTCAGCTTACTTTATGATTTCTGACTATGACTTCCAGAGCATAATTATATATAAGCTATATAGTAATCTGTTCTGTTTTTGCAAGGATACGCGATTTCCTTTCTTGACTATTTGTCTGTATTTTAGGAAGTGAGGAAAAAGAGGGGGAAAAAAAAAAGAAAAAAAAGAAAAGGAAATGCATCTCATCCATTAAGAACTTTGCTGTGTTCCCGTGTTAACAGTGGATATTGTCAGGTGGTTGACAAAAGGAGAAAAAACCCATGTCAGTAAAAATATCATTGTTGCAATTTAATGAAAATAATTGGAAATGTGTATTGTGAACACAGTGGACTGTGACTAAACAATTTCTGCATTTATTTAAAACTGTAAGGCACATTTTGCAGAATTCTGTCCCAGTGTAAGAAAGACAAAGGTTAACATATAGGAAAAAAGAATCCCTGGTTAAGTTCCAAAAATAAAGTAATTTTAAATACCTTTCATTATGAAATCCTTTGTTTTTACTTCATGGGATTGAATTCAGACTTGAAAGAGGCCATGTTTAAAGCAGGATTTCTCTTTCCTGTTCAGTGTTTGACAGGCTTTTGATCTAGATATTTTTTCTAAGGGCTTTTGTTGTTTATGTAGACATAATCGATGAGTCTTTTCAGCTAGACTGCACACATGATCATTTAGAAAAACAGAGGGACAATTCTTGGCACCTTTTGGGGATTTGTGTTTATATAACATATGCTCTGGGCAAAGAAAAATCAAGCTTTAAGTTTTTATCTTTTCAAGTTCCAGTTTCTCTAAAGTCAGAAAAAGTTTTAACTTATAATTCAGATGAAAAACATTTTTCATAGGGTTGAATAATTTGGCATGTTTATATGATGCCTTTTCAGAGTAGATAACTTGTGTGCATAATGGGACCCAAAAGTTCAAAGTAGCATTATTTACAGCATATTCACTTATACTTGTTGCTAGCAGCTAAAATGGAAAATGGTTTTCCCATAGGCAAGAAAACTTGGACATCAAATTAAATATCCTTGGCAAGGGGTTAGAAAGGCACTGCTTTATAAGAATAGTTACGTTCTGGCACAGTTATATAACTTTGAATTAAGTTATTGTAACTAGTCTAGCTGATTGTTACTATTGATGTATTAATAAAAAATCTTTTTTTAATGTTAACACTTCTATTAGATTCCTCAGACAAAAAAAGGTTGTATAATACTAGCTTACTTGTAAAGGTTATTTCATTCGAAAGATAGAGGGGAAGAGGCAAGAATATGTTCAGAGTCGTAACATTTTAGATGAAAATGCTAGTGGGATATGATTGAAGTTGTTCAGCGTTTGCCTTGCCAGCCTAGTCAGTAGGCTAAATAATCAGCATATTCATTAAAATATGCAAATTAGTGAAAGGATGTCAGCCCTTTGTCTGATGGACTTCAGGGTCATTCTTAAAATGACCATTCCACTTGACAGAAGATCAAATTACCTGTCCTATCCTCTCTACACTGGCTTAGTGGATATTTGCAAGAATGCTTTATTCTATGCATTTTATTTCTGAGGGTCTATGTGCCTCGAAAATTCCAAGGCAATCCTATCTGTTCTCCTGTGTTTTCTGTCCTCTTTTGGGGTCCACATGCTGCAAATCATCAGTCACAAAGTATATAATGTGGTTCTTTTGTTTGCACAAATGTAAATAATTTTTTCCTGAAATTCTCCACAGGCACAGGGTTTAAAAAGGGAAAAGGAAAAAAAAAAAGAAAAAAAGCAAAAGGAGCTACTTCAAAAAAGCAGATTGGAGAAAAATTGTCAGAAAATACAAAACTTTTAAAAATTATATTGGTTTGTTTGTTACATATTTCTAACCATTTCTTTAAGGGTTTCCAATATTTGAATAATATACAATATAAGCATGAAATTTAGAAGAGCAGTCCTTTTCCAATGAAAAGTTATTCAGACAAAACTGTAGGAATTTAAAAAGTACTGTTTGCATGTCCCCATATTCACTGAAGTTTTCTGTCCTTGAGTTACTCCCCACATGTTATCACAATTTGAATAAGAGAGATTGCAAAGGAAAACACTGTTTGGGAGCCTTGTCTCCTTTGTTCTGTATGTAGTTGTGGATAGATAGGGACACAAAAACATCAGAGATCACCTCCACTGGTTTAGAAAGTTTCAGAAATCACTTCTTTTCCTGGGGGAAATGTGTCTGACACACAGGACAGTGGGGAAATACTGAGGGCACTAATCATCATGCAATTTGTAGAGGAATTTTATTAGCAGTTAGTAATCCTTTAACCTTGTCCCCACTTGATAGGATAGCCAGCTCATGTTGAAAGAATGTGTGTGCATGAACCACAAATGAGTCTCAGTCCCTAGGTTTTAACTGTGGTTAACTTTGCAGTGAAAAGCAGTCTTTGGGTGTTTGCTGTTGGGACTCCAGCTAGGCTGCGCATTCTTGTCAGCCTGATAAGGCAGGAAAGTTATGATAGGAGGCAGCAACCATCACTCCCTCAGAAAAGTAAGCCTGGTTTGGGAACTGGGAAGAGGCAATATGTTGGAATCACAGCTTTTCCACTGAGATTCTATAAATTGTGCAAATATTGCAGACTTCAAATCTAAGCAAGTCATCCGATATCATATTCAGAAGTCAAACCAATTTAATTCGTTTTAGACTTTAGAAAAAGCATTATGGTGTAGGAAACTTAAGCACTGGAATGCATTGTTTGTAGAAAAAGTAAAAACATAATTTTCTGGTGTTTAGCTAGTTCATCTAAAAACATTGGGAATAATTCCAGTGTGATTGTAAGTTTGGGAGTACAAGGTAACCATTCAATCTTTGGTTCTTTCTAGTCTTATTTTGCAAAATAATGCAGTTCTGTTCTTGTTAGTGAATGCCAGCCCCAGGTTTTATTCTGTTGGACCCAAGAATACAGACTCTTCTCCAGACCCAAATTCTAGCCACATCCTCATGATCTTGCAGAATAAAGATGCTAAAATTGTCCTCTTGGGTGAACTATCTGTAACCATCTCCCTATTTGCCAGGAAGAGCATTCAGGAATCCAGTTTCCAAGCCATTAGTAAATGAATGTATAAATCACAAAGTGTGTTGTATTTATCGCTGTAGCTGCAACCAGATAGTTGGCCATGACTTGTTCTTTTAGGTCAAGCAGCAAAAGGCTGTGCATCATCAAATGATGGATTATGAATAAGACTAAAGCATCAGAGTGATCTTGGATGGCTGGGTTCAGTTCCTGGCTCCAGAAGTACTGTAGATGATTGTGAAATGAATGCTGCTAGGGTAATCTTAATTCTGGCATTTTCTAACCCAGAATGATTGATTTTGCAGATTCCATTTTCTTTAAATGTTGCTTTTATAATTTGATTAATATAAGGGACAACATAGCAATACTTCAAAATTTTTATAAAAATAATTTGAGGCAAATACGACTAAAACACCATTAGGAATATATACAAATAAATGTTTTTGTTTTTCTTTAAAAAAAAAAAATGCACAGAACATTAAGGAGTTGGATATTGGTAGATTTATGTGGAGATATTCACTTTAAATATTATTATCAAAATATTCTAATTACTAAGATTAAAAAACCCAAATATTTTTCATCTTAGAAGAAACTATTGGAGGGATGTGAAGAACAAGCAACATAAAGTCACTAGAACAAAAGATGCAGGAATTCACAATTAAACAATTTAATTCCATGTATATTTACATTTTTATGTTAGTATTCTTTTTGTTGGATTACTGAAAGAGCTTTTAAAACTTGTTCTTTGAGTGCTGAAAGTATTTTTTTAATCTCACACTGACATCCTAATTCTAATAAATACTTCAACGTCAGTATTGTATAAACTTGTCCTTACCTCAGATGTCAGTACCACCATTGGTGTGCATTATTACATAATAATCTTAATTCAGATTGTGTTGTATTTGCAGCACTAAACAGGCTTCGCTGAATTAGCCTTGCCTTGCCTCCAAGTCCATGAAAGGCCAAACCTGGGGCTGGCAGCTGTTTGTGCCCTTGGCATGGGACCTCATTCAATCATTTTTGTAGGCATCAATACAATGATTGCAGACAGTACAGGTGTGGTAGAGTAAAAAAGGTAGTTTGGCATCACTTGGGAACAGATCAATACATGAGTGTCACAATAGCATGATGGAAGTCATCCACCCAAAATATTCTGGATAAATGCAGCAGATTACTGAAATTACCAAAAACCTTGTGGATAGTTGGGGGGGGGTGGAATTAATTCACATTTTAAATCTCTTCTCCAGTAAAATCTGAAATGTGTTCAAATAACATTGATTTTACCACATAGTTCCTGGTATGGAGAAGGAAAAATAAGAGGAAGACATTAAAGCTTAAGTAAGAGTACTTAGCTCCTTCATTAGCCCTCAACACTACAGCATGACATGTTTAGCACTGCAGAGTCCAGGCTCACAACTGAACAGCCTTCCTTTTAAATCAGGCATGAAAGCTCTCGCAGTATTTTTACTGTAGTTAATAACATATATTTAGTCCTAGGTATGCTAGCTAACTGCACATCTGTTTAGTGCCTAGTCGTGACCTGGTTGAGACCTTTGAGCAGTGTAGGATTTTAGAATCAGTAGCAAGGAACATGGGGTAAGGAGCTCAAAGCCACACATGAAATACAATGTTCCTTTCTCCCTTCCCTTTTTGCATCTGGGTCCCACTTCTCCCTCCATTGAGCTGACAGCAGATGTCATCTTTCAAAGGGTGGCAAATAACCTATCTTCTTACCAGACTGCTGCCTGAGATGGGTTAAAAGAGGACACAAACAGCAAAATGTGGAGAGAGGTCACATCTTGAAACAGCATGTATTAGGGGTAGATAGGACTTGTGCTAAGGTTTTTTTGTTGTTACTATTAATTAATATAGTTATTAATTTGAAAAGTCAGTCTTTTATAGACTCTGTTATTAAGTTTAAATTTTTTTAACTTTCAACAAAGATCAACTTTCAGTGCTTACATATTCACTGAGAATTTAAGCTGTGGTTCCATAGATCTTGGTAATAATCTATGGGGCTAGCACATAATTTGAGTTGTTCCCATTGTGTGAGTGTAGAGTCACTGTGAAGTGCAATTTTTTGAATCAGTATCAATGTTTAACTTATTGTAGGTGTTGAAAAAAATGGAACAACATACTTAGGAAAATGTCCAGCGTATTGGATGCTCTATCCCCAGTTATCTTCAAGAGAATGGGGTCTGAATGAAAAATTTAAATGTTCTTTTTCATTTAGGTATGAAAATCTTAGAAAATAAGGGAGAAGGAGTGGGTATTCTTCACGCTTGCAACCTTCTATGAATTTGTCATAGGAAATACAGAAGGATGTAAGATTCTTGCTAGGATTCCCAGAAGAAATCCTGCTTTCTTCTCTTGCAAAAGTTTTCTTAGCATGAACGTACCTGATAACAAACCATCCAAATGTACTTGGATCTTTGTTCAGTGTACGTAGAAATTCTCAAAACTATAGCAACGTAGCTCTAAGGACTCCTTTAAAAGGCATTGTATCAGTCAGGGGAAAAGAAAAAAACAAAACACCCAAACCAAAAAATCCAAAAACTGGCTCCACTTGAAAGTTACAGGAAAGCACACTCATAGCTAATTATAAACAAATACTAGTTGACACTTTAAATAAAAAGAGAGGAAAAAAGCAAAAAGATTTAGGATGTAGACAAGCAGATGAAAGGATTCTTGTTGGTTACTCAGATGCATTCCTGTATTCAATTACCTGAGAAGATGTGATATTCCCTTAAGAGAGATCAGGAGATCAGAAGGGATGGCAGTTTCGTGCATCTTCTTACTCATAGCCCTTTGAAACTGGTTCAGCAGAAATAGCTTAAATTGCAACAGGGTTTGGGGCCAGACATTAACTACAGACAGTAATCGCTGGGTCAAGATCATACCACAAACCAACAGCAAAATGTTCTGGTGGAACAAAAGCTCTGAGAGGGCGCTTGAATGCTGTTTGAGTAGAACTACAAGGTCTACTTGGAATAATTTCTGAATCAGAACCAAAGGGTCAACTTGTTTTGTGACTATGCTTATCTAGTACATTTGCTCATAAAGGACACTGGTAATTCTTATTAACTGTTAGCTTTAAGTCTATTTTTTTTCTCATAAAATTCCTGGTATTATTGCATATTCAATTTTAAACTTAAGTTTTAATGCCTTTTTTTTTTTTTTTACAAAGCCACTAAGCACGAGCCCCTGTCATCATTTAAAAATTAATGATCAGCAAACTTTTCTTTACAATATTTCCCAAAACCCACTTCCTTTTTGATAGTTTCCATCTAAAATGGCTACTTAGTTCTTCCCAGTGCCACTCATGTCCCCAACCACATTAGTCTTATTAAACAAACAACAACAAAATCCAAAAACTGAGGCAAAACACATTCAGAAGTCTAAAGAGGGGAAGAAAAAGGTTTTTCTCAAGAGCTTTCTACTGATCCTGGTGTCTTTGCTATTCTCATTTGGTATTTCAAGGTATTTCAAAACACGGTGTTGAATAGTATGTGGATTGCCAAATAAAATAGCTGTAAGTATTATTTTGGTGTTTTCTGGGGGCATTTAAAAGTACATGTAATACCAAGGAGAATGGAGAAATTCTCTTAGGAGCTCTGGCAGAGGTCTTGTAAACTTGAACCTTAGACTCTAGTAATACCAGTGTAGATACATGCCCTTGTTTGGGGGGGGTTGTTCATCCAGTATCTTCGGTCTCTATCTTCACTTTCTTTCTGTCCTAGTCACATGCATGAGATACCTACAGAAGGTATCCTCATGGTCTCTGTCAGGCACCTCAGGTCCTTAGATCTTAGTGGAGCTGGGTCAGCAGTGACAGACAAACCACCTGACGTTCCATACACTTTCTTTAAAAGTCTGTCCCTCAAATTTGTTTTTATTTTTGTTTTGTTGGGATTTTGGGGGGAGTTTGTGCCTCTGCCAGAGGAGATATCTGGTATATTTTCAAAGTCCCAGCTACTATTTACCCAGCACCACTGTGGAAAAAAAAATGTCCTCTTTAAAGATCCTAGTAAATCTGCTGCAAGGTTTGTAAAAGTGTTAGAAATAGTTTTCTTTTTTTCAGTAAAAAGGATTTCTAAAAATTCCACTGCTTTTTAATAATATGTATATAGCACAGGGGTAGTCCCAGTTTAAAATAGTTGTTGCAAGTCTTTGACCTCCCAGTTAGTCTTAGGTCAAATGTTTCTTAAGATTTTTAAATCCTCTGGAAGAGATGATAAAGAGTGAAATGTCTCACTTTCAAACAAGAAATTGGCAACAACTGGTAACAGACAGCAGACATTATATGCAGTATCTGTCCATACAGAAAATAGTCTGTATATACAGAAAATAGACATATTATTGTAAATAACTTTTTTAAAAAACAGATTTAATGCAGAAGGTATAATGGTTAAATTTGAAGGAGACTAATATAGAAAGTTTACTGGACTGAAAATGAGAAGATACTTGGCAATGTCTTAGTTCACAGAGTGGCTTGATTCCTGCAGAGATTTTAGCATAATATGTCCAAAATGTCACTTGTCATTGAGGTCAGAGGGGAGAATTTGTGGTCAAAAAATGGCTTTTATGTCCTTATCTTTAAGCCCCTCTTCATTTAATTTAATATTCTAGGCTTCTTAAAGAAAAAAAAAAAAAAAGACTCTTGCAGAAAAGTGAATTAGTGAATTATACTGTTCTGCTAAAAAACATTTTTTTCTAGAATGCCTGTGTATACTTCTCACATTCAATTTTGTGAGATGCTTCAGGTTTTCATAAAAGCATAGGTCACTTTAGTATGGCTATTCATATATGTGCCTTTGCAGAAGTTTATATGTAATCTTTGCAGGACGCTAATCTAAATGAATTGGAAGAGCAAACACACGGAACAATGGCATGTATCATTCTGGAATGTGGGTATATGCTGATAACGACAGAGCTTTTGTGAATTGAGTTAATTAGACTTTGTGAGGCCTTGTTGGAAAGCTTGTTTTGAATTGCATGAAATCAAGTTTTATGCCCCAATTATAAAACATGAAGCAGTAAATTTAAGCAAATACATAAAGTGATAAAATAGAACATCTGATGTGAGTAAATTTTGAAGAAATACATATTCCCTGTAGTTAAAAGAATCGATTGAAGAGTCTTGGATATAGTACAGTCCTCATGCTTGGTAAGGAATGACGTAGGGAGGAAGGAATGTACTTGAATTTTGACCAAATATATAACGTATTTAAGAAGTATAGACCTTGCTTTAAAGAGAGACCATCTTTAAATAATCTGAAAGTATCTTAATGGAAAAAGCAGGCAAACAGTGGAACATCATCCAACAAGAAGGCATTAAAGGTGCTTTCAAAAGAAAAACTGAAAAGAAAACTAATTCAGTATATGTTGTAAATAGTACATAAGGCAGCTTTGGTCCGTGAGAGGTCACTTTCACTCTAAAATGTTCTTTTTTTGATATGGCAATGTTTTTCAATATGACCTGAAGTTATTTTTCAACTATATCCTTTTAAGTAGATTTTACAAAATATGTATGCCTTCAGGATTATGAGAGCTGCATGTAAAGCTCTACAATATGTTGAGTGTATGCAGGCAGAGATATAAAACTAAGTTTTACCTCTGCTTACTGATGCATTACATGAAATTTAGGGGGTAGTTTTTCCTGGTATGATATAGTCTTTAATAGATTTGGAACAGTGTATTTGGAGGTGGTTTAGTAAGTTAGTGTCAATGACCAAGAAATCTACTCTTAGCAGGGGGTTGGAGAAAAGATGGTGAGTCAGTAAAATACAGAATATTTTCATTTGGGAAAGATAACTGACCCAAGAGAGGGAACTCCTACATCTGTCAGAAAAGCCTGCAAGCAGTCGCTGCCATGGCCAGATGACAGATTCTGAATATATAGGAAAGCAGATATGGCTACTGGATGACTACAAGATTTCTTTTAATGTTTTAATGTTTTTCAAAGTCAGTAAGACTTTCTGAAGTAATCTTGTTTCTTGAGGATAGAGATAGAGAGAAATTTTAGTGGCAGAACAGAGCACTCAGATGTTCTCAGCTGCCATGATATCCCTGGAAATGACCAATTTTCCTGTATCGGCCATTAGTGTAGTAGGATCACTGTGGAGTGGGTAGGGATTTTCCCTTTTTACTCCACCTGTTGGAGGAGTTCTCTTTTGTAAAAGGAAATACACTTTTCTCCCAAGACTGTTCTCCCAAGGTGGACACCTTGCAGCTTGTACTTAGGACTTAATCGATATAGGCTGCCAAGAAGGAAGAATGCCAAACTTGTGTCTTTCAGGCACTCTCTTTACAGTTACGATGAACTGCTTTGGAGGAAGAAGTGATAGTGAAGATGCATTATATTGAATGAAATGGTAGTGTCTAATGCACTCTGGGACACTTTGACTGAATCTGTTGTAACTCTGAATTTTCTTTCTTGCCCTACTCAAACAGGAAAAATGAGTTGATAGCAGTTTGTCAGTGGGGTGATTAGTACAGAGCAAAATATCAATAACCACTAATATCAGGTGATCATATCAGTGGCTGGTTCCAGAAGTTATAGGAATCTCCAGCTGCTTCAACATCTGATAGTTATTCCATTATATCCAGGTGATAGTAAGACTTTTGTGGTTTTGATAACAGGAGGCTTTCTTGCCTTGCTGGTTGAATCTCAGTACATGTCTTTGACTAGCCATTGTCCACAGCTTTCAGATGTTCACTGTATGCTAGTGCAAAAGCAGTTATCTGAATATTTTCTTTGGACAGGGACAGATCTCTGAGTGTACATACTGTATTTTCTTCTCTTTCACTGGTGCCACCTGTCGTCTTGTGGAAGCAGAATTGTTTTCATACTGTTCTTTAACTTTTTATGTCTAGAAAAATGAGAAAGCAAATGGATTGCAAGTCAGATTTACACTTGAATAATATCACTTTGATAACATGCAAAAGGTTTAGAAGTGTCATCACTTATTTGGAACAGACTACAAGGGAATTCTCTTTTAGAGAAAATTATTTCCTTGCAAGATTCTGTTTAATGCCAAGAGGTGATCTGATGCAGGATGAAATCTCTCTCCGTGGGTATAGTAGCTGCTCTATGCATATGTACTTACCACTTCTTAAAAAAATGTTATTACATGCATCCACATCGTTCAGGGATTCTCAAGATTCTTTTCATTTTGTTATACCCATTCGCCATGAAATGATTAAAAGTACGGATGCCTGAAGTTTGGGTTTTTTTTTTTTCTCTTCCCCTCTGGATCATAGTAACTTTATTTTTTAATTGAAACAAAACTTGCTCCAGAATGGGGATATTCTGACATGCTTTGATAAGCCTAGTATAATATGTTGTGCTTGCACTCTTTCAAAAAGTAAATTATGGAATATTTGCTCCGTTGTTGGTGGGTAAATTATTGTTTGTAAGCATGTGCAGAACGGTTTAAATAAGGAAGGAAAAAACCAAAACTAGACAGCTCAGATCATGTTATATCCCATCAATCCTGGAAATTATAAAAACAGTTATATCCTATGAATATGGTGTGTGTACTAAAAGACTGTCCTAGGCTGGAACATGCTAGGCTCTGTTTCCAAGCATTGCTTAAATGAGGGGAGTCCAAATTACATTTTTCAGTAATAGAATTATTTATTTTAAAAGTTATATCTGCATATACTTAGTGAAAGTGTGAATGCAGAATTAGATATTGGATCTCCCTTCATCCAGGGAGTTTGTGTGCAGTTTCTTCTCTCTTGCACCATATGGTTTTACAAGTCATACCTTGACTTTCAGGACTGAAGTATGAAGAGAAAAAAAATATTAATGAAATTCTGTCAAAGCTGCCAGGTTTCACCTGGTTTCATATCCAAAGCAAGGCAAGGCTTTCAAGAAAAACTCTTAAGTCAGCCCAGATTCACTCAACACTGGGCCCAAGTTCACTCGAAAGGGTTGTGAGCCCTCACAAACCTTTTGAAGAATCTGGGCTGAGTTTCAAGTCAGTATTGAAACCTGTAATCAGGCAGGCTTCACGTGCTCTTGAATTTCCTTGAGAACATTTACCTAGCTCTCCCTCAAGTTTTCTGTGGTTTGCTGGGATTTTTTTCACTTTCAGCAAAACAATGATGGAGCCTGAGTCTTCAAGTAATGATTACTAAATCCAATGTTTGCTGCTGCAAACAGCCAGGCAATGTTCACCCTACTCAGCAGACTACATTACTACTAATAAAAAGCATTTGTAGCATCAGACATAGCTCTGATGCTTGTTCGGACTGGGGAAAGAATAGGGAAACTCCATTTGTGTATCTTTGCTACAGATTTCACATGTCTATTTTAGTGTTATTGTATGTTTGTAAAGGGCTGTTGATTGAAACATTGTAACAGAAAAATAGTGGTTATCTTTATACCCTAATAATTCCATTGCCTTTCTCATTTTTGCCAAAATTAAAATTATTATTTCCTTTTTCAAAGGCGGTGTGTCTACAATGTAGAAGAATAATTTTAATGAATTATTATTGTAGATCTATGTAGGGAAAGTGGACTGAAAAATAGCTTAAAGGTTTATTCTTCTTTTTTAGGTTTCTATGAATTCTGTAATGTTGCCCTTTGTTTTGAGGACAGTTCAGAGTCTCTTCATGTCACAAAACCCACTGACTCTTGGGAATCCTAAAGTTCTCCTTGCAAATTAGCAGGCCAGTAGTCCAGCAGACTGAAAAGGGGAATCAAGTTCCAAACTAAAAAGCTTTTGGCTAAAGTGTGCAGATCTTAAATGGGATTTAAGTTGTGCTACCTGAATGACTCTATAAGTATAAATCTCACCTAAGCATGCATGCGCAGAGCAGTTTGTACTATTGCTTTGCATATTAGTGATGCCTAAGTTAATACGCATGTTCTTGTAGGTTTTGTGTATCAGAATAGCTATCTAAGTGAAAAGGATACAAAACAAAATATGAGAGAACACATGGAAAATAGATAATTTTTTCACCAATGTGTGGCAATGACAGTTTTGTATTTTTAATTTCCTTCACATGATCACCAAATGATAATTTCTTTCATATAAAACCAGTCCTGTTTTCAATATGGGCCTGCTGTGGCTCTAGTACTTCACTAACTGATGTGTGTACAGGGAGACGGTGTGTGCAGGGAGAGGGAAGAGAGCTTTTATTTGTAACTGTTGAGCAACTTTTAGAAAAGCTATAAGGCTGAATCCTTCCTGCTCTTCACTCAGCTTTTCCTCCTTTTGGTAGACCAGTTCCCATGTTTGTTAAGTTTTCAGAATCATTCTTTAAGATCTGCTTTTAAGTCACTTTCCTGACTTGGTTGTTGTTTATATTACTGCAAGGTGTTTTTTTTTAATTTTCAAAACTTGCTTCAAGTTTTTTTTGTGGTTGTGGTGTTCTGTTTTTTTGATGTGGGGGTTTTTTTTTTTTTTGGTTTTGTTTGTTTGTTGTTTGGGGTTTTTTTAATAGGGATATCAAAATTCATGTAGTTTTGTGTGTTTGGGGTGTGTGTTATTTGGTTGGTTTGTTTGTTTTTCTCTCAGAATTGATGTATATGAGTATATTCTCAGGTGGTTTCTATACATTTTATACATGACATTTACAACAAAAATTATCCTGAAATAACATCTTTATCTTTCACCTTGTAGCTAATTCTTTGATTGTATTTTTACAGCTAAAATAGACCAAGAAAATGAAGAGAAGTCACTGGCAGAAGCACATAAAAGGTAAGAAAGAACAATGCAGTAAAACCTTGCTTTGCTAGAAGTTGCTGTATTGGTAGCCAGCATTATTGTATTTTTGAATAGTGAAAGAAATGCACTCAGAAAACTAAGTGATATTTATTTATTGTCAATTTTAATTTGACAATTAGGAAAAAAAATTGAAGGACTATAGACACACAGCCTAGCCTTAGAGAAATATTGCACATGACTCCTGTCTTTCGGAACATGCATGTACCTTATGTAAAAATAAATTCAGTCTATATCCTTTGGACTGAGAGAAAACTATTCATACTATACCAGAATCATGGTGATTTGACAGACACATAGCATTCCCCAGGCAACTATGATTTGTTAGGTACCAATTCCTGTGCTTATAAAATGTCTGCTTTAAAACAAAGAATGGAAATCTGTTTTTTAATATGATATGTATAATTAAATGTGACTTCCTTTGTAGAATTGCTAATAGATCTTCAAATAGGTTTTTGTGGCAAAAAGCAAAATGCCTCATTAAATTTCATTACAGATGTGTGCAGTTGAGAGTTTTCAAAATTGGGAATTTCACTGCATTGCACAACTTGTGGTTTCTTCTGATTTTTTGGCAGTGTTCTCCAAAAGTTCTCCAGAAGCAGTGTTTAAATGGGACAGTTTTTTATCTGTCCCAGCAAAAGACCAAAATATGACACACACCATTTATAGTCCAGATTTAGTGAAGCTGACAGTCTGCATTTGTTTTTCTTTCACTAAAAATAGCATCTTCTTTTTGTACTAGCTACAACTGCCACTGAATATATGCTAACAAATACACTCATTATATATTCCCAGAGCTGGGAAGTCTTTCAACTGGATTCTGGTAAAATATGGCACTATAAAAGGTTCTAGTTTTTACTATGGTTTGTTAGCCATTCTATGGCCCCGATGCCCACATTTGCTACCTGCTGTAATGCCACAGTGCAGTTGACATCTTTCCTGGTACAGCACCACATTTTCTCTCTATTCCCTCGGGCCATGTACTAAAGATACTACCTGAAAAGGAAGCCAAGGGGAGAGTGGATCTTCCTCTGACACAAGAAGCTCCCTTCTTACTTGTAAGGAGATGGTAAGTCCTTGAGTGGTACATCAGTGATGCAGGATCATGATGGAAAAAATGGAACAAAGGGAGCAATGCTTTGGCTTAGTATCGTACCTCTTGCTCAAGTATATGAAAGGCATTCCTGACATTTCTTAGGTTTGTTTAACTGCTGAGTTACATAATTCTTATCCTTAAAAATCTCCTTCACGATAAAACTTTGAGAGAAGAAACTGCTGTTAGGAGAAGAGATTTTTGTGATCTCTGACTGCTCTTTTAAACAAACTGTTTCTCCTGTGGAAAATGGATTAGACTACATGTCCAAAGCTGACACACGTCTATGGACAAGGGGAATCTGCAATCTGTTCAGGAATCTTGTGACTTGTCACTGTCTTCACTCTTCATCCTTACTTTTTTCCCTGATTGCACTTCAACCATCATATCCAAAACTTTCTATTGGTATATCTAGCATCCACAATAAGGGGGAAGAAAGCAAACTGCTCCCTGGATTCTCATTCAGCTTGGTCTGCTCCTTCCGACTTGTCCTAATTCTTTCTTCTCCACCTATGTTGAGTGCAGCAGCTCCTTTTACACAGTAGTTTGTCAAAGAAGAAAATTCATCTTCATTGTTCCTCTTTACTGTGAATATGCAAGGATAACATCACATCAAAACCTTTTGTGGAACACATGAGGAATTATGCTAGGACAACATTAGGGCAAAGTTATTTTTAGTACTATCTAGGCTACATTTCTCTTTCTTTCTTTCTTCCTTCTCCCTTCCCACTGAAATTCTTTATCAGACTAGTGGCATTAGTTAAAATACTGAAGACAGCTTCATGTTACAGTTTTAGTATTATGTGTATATATTTCACTAAGATCTTTAATGGGGCTTAGAAATAAAATGCTTGGGATCTTTTTTGGCAGGGGGGTGGGTGAAAAAGAAGATGAGAGCTTAAAAAGCTGAATAAAAGATTAGTTACATTTGGCTAATCATAGGTAGAACAGCAGTGCATAGGATGGCTAGACAAGCAAGTAGTGCAAGGAAAAGTGATGGATTAGATGGAGCAAAATTAATGTGATTAATGTGCTTGGATTTTCCTTTTTTGAAGTGGATAACTTCAGCCCGTGTATAAGTTCAGGTCTACCCCATGGTAAACATTTCTTTAGATGTCACTAAAATCTATAGATTTTCTTTTTTGTTGTGTTGTTAGTTTGGGCACGAAATATTAAAGCCGATATCTCCATAAAAATACGAAAGTCTAAAAGAAAAGCTCTTGCAGCAATAACGACAAAAATGTTTCTAAAATGAATAATGATTTGGGGAAAATGCAGCAATGTGTATTTTAGAAAAGTTCAATTGTGCAATAGATGAGCTGAAATGGAAAGTTAATCTTCCACACAAAATAAAGACAAAGAAAATGAAATGTCGGCTCTAGGGACTCCATACAGCGTATAGCTGTTCATTTGTCACAAGTGAGAAAATGTTTAATCGGTTTTGAAATGATGTATTCTCTCTTTATTTATCGTGTTTAGTGACTTTAAGAGTGTCAGTATGTAAAGTGTTTATCCAAGGAATGGATTTCTGGCACATGGATAAAATGAAAAGTGAAATGTTTAGCTCGCAATAAGCATATGTTCCAAGATCTCTCTGAGTAAGTATCCTGAGATGAGAAGAAAGCACACAGGTCTGTGTTTATCTAGCTTACGCAGGCAGACAAGGAAGGCTCCAGCCTGGTATTAACACTGAAGTGACATGGAATGTCTTCACCAAACCCCAAACAATTACATCATTCCCTTAGCAATATTGATAAAGTGTAATAAAGAAGAACCTGGCACTTTCCAATTAGATCCTCATTGCTAAATACTTGAGAAACTGTGAAATACTTGACAAGTACAGTAAACCCCACTGTTTGGGGGGGAGGGGAAAGAAGTAAAACAGGAGAGGGAAAGGAGGAGGAGAGAAAGAGATGGTTCTTATATTTTAGGAATCTACAACTTGGCACCTTTTTTTTTTTTTTTTTTTTTTTTTTTTCAGATTATGTCCTCTGTTCCAAGATGCATAGCTATATGCTCAATTGACACAGTTGTATATAACATTTAAACAACTTTAAAATTTAGCATCTTTGAAAGTTGGGAGATACAGCACACTTTCCACCAAGCACAAATATGTTCTCTGTTTTCTGTATTTTCATTTACTTAGCTTTAAATATCTCTAATCTTTCAAGATGTGATTTTCTTTAAGCAGGGAGAAAAAATTAGAAGCACTATTGTTTCCAGGTATGCTTAATAAAATTTTAGAATGAGATAGAGTTTGATCACAGTATCCACAGCAAGTAGGAAACAAGATTGCATCAAAGTAATTGTGAAAAGTAATATGATAGCTGATGTCTTGTTTACTATGCTAGGATAAAAAGCAATAGCAACAGCAGCAACATAATCTTGCTGGCTTATAATCAGAAATGAGCTAGTTGCTCCTTTTCTTGCACTTAATTCCTGAAGAAGCAACAGCTAGACAACCTGACCAGAATTACCAGAAACAGCATTCAGTGAAGCTGAAGGTCCTAATTCTCTGCCTTGCTACCTCTATTCAGCTGAATAGCTATGAAGGAATAGCATGTAGCTTTATTACTTTCTTATAATACCTTACCCAGTATTGAGTTCTGATGTCCTTGGAAGGCTGCCAGATTAGGGTCTTTTTTTAGAAGAAAATAAATCCAAACTGTAACACTGATCTCTCTTCCACTGAAATAGTGAAGATGATCTTTTTCTTTTTCTTCCCCTCTACCTGCAATGATTCATCTCTTCTTGGAATAACACCTCAGGAATCATTCACAAATTGAACTGGAGATGTTTGGTTTAGACCTGAAACACAGTCAGATGATCTTCAATTCTTCCTGCTATCTCTGTCAAACAATGAAGCATGGGATTCTAAATTCAGTGCAGTAGCACTGAAAATTGCTCAGTTTGTTTACTCATACTGCTGTCATCTAAGAGGCAATGTATGCTGAGAATCATTAAGAACACTACAGGTCCTTTTATTTCTAATGTTTCAGATAGTATAACCCTGCTTGAAATGCTGACATAGGTCACTAAGACGACAGTCCCATATAATGGTGGCTTGATTTGGGGCGAAACTGTTTTTCCTGCTGTGATGCCTGATGAGGGCTGGATAGGCAGAAATGCCGCTCACTATCATGGCTTTGTGTACATCACTGATTTTAACAAATCTGAGAATTTAATCTGTTCTTTAGTAAATCTCAATGCATTATGAGAATATATATTTGTTTTATAAAAAGTCAAACAGACGACTTTCTGCCTTCTGACATAAGTATCAACTGGGGAATTTAGGATGTGTGTGGCTGGATATGGAACACTCATCTTGCCATGTCAGGATATTTTTATTTGGCTTATTTTATAATTTGCTCCCATTACTTGCACATTCCAGTGTTTTGTTTTGTTTTGGTTTTTTTTTTTAGGCTTTTAAGTGCTTCCTGAGTGCAGCCTCCCAGGCATCTCTTCTGTTTTCAGGACTTTTAATAATCCATTTAACAATGTGTTGTTGCTTTCTTTGCTGTAGCAACAAATGACATTAATTTTGAACAGAAATGTTTACCTTTAAATTCCCTGCAAAAAAAAGTACTCCTGACACAACAGTCTTCACAGACTTCCATTGGCTTCACTGAACATGAGACTTGGGGAGGAACAAAGCTTTACACCTGCTTATGAGCTGACAAGTTGATGACACTTAGAGAAATAGCAGACAGTATGGTACAATGGCACTGCTGAAAAGCAACACCTAAAAATGTAGCACCTAAGTCTGGTAATCCTTTAAAACAGTAAATGTTCCTCCTGCCTCCCTACCCTTCACACAATGGTTTGGATTGTTTCCAAATGTGAACTGTAAAGTTAAAGTGAAAATTGAGTTAATGATTGATATAAAGTGGTGAAAAGCTCAGAATGGAGAGAGGTATGTAGTTTAAAAAAAACTCAGCACAACACTTTTAACTGAAAGGCAAGAATATGCTGTTGGACTCCATCTTTCACTACTCTTTGGCCATTCGTCCTTTGTTGGTTCCTTTACTGTTAGGTCTCTTGTCTTGCTGTGTGGCTCCCAGCATGCAGACTTGAATTGCTCATGGTAATACATTTCAGACTGTAGGTATACATTAGTTGCATCAGCAAAAAGTAAATACTTGGTGAGCAAAGGAAATGTGTATAGAAGAAGCTTACAGACTGTTAAACAGATTGGATCATTCTAGTTTAGTATCCCGTCTCTGACAAAATATCAGGGCCTGTAAATATGCAGTAATGGAAACTTAGCTGGCAGCTTAGTTGTGATGTCAGAAAGTCTCTTCTGAAACATGGGTAATTGATCTTTCCCTGAAAGATGAAGTCTTTGTCCTTTTCTGAAAATATTTGCCAAATGACTGCAAGTCCTTAAGCATTTGCACGACTGATTTTTGTCTATAAGAGGCTTATCTTTTCTTTTAAAGATGTTGGGCTGCTTGCTTAAAAAAAAAAAAAAAATTATTTCATTGTTTTTAAATTAGTTTGCATTTAATGGCATTCAGTGCTAGTATGAACAAATGGTAATACAACTTTAAACAGACTTGGGTACAATTCAGAGATCTAATAATCTGCAATGTAAACTCATCTTTATGCAATTTATTCTATGGTTTATGTAGAGGGCCTATTCTTAGATCTTACAGTAAAAGAATAAAGGATATTAGTTTAAGGTGCAAATACAGTTACACAGCTAAGTAGCCTTGACAACAATACAGCTAAGTAACACCCTGATAACAATATAGTTAAAATAACTGAAGTCTGATCATACCCAAAACTAATGCTATAGCATTAAATTCAAGATTTAAAAAACCTAAAAGAAGAATCATGTAGCTAATAAAATTAATGAAAAAAAAAAAAGATAAAATATTTAAATGTGGCACATTGTTTTGACCTCCAGTTTATGTCCAGCAGGCGGTTTCACTGACCTCAAAAATTCAAGATATTCTTCTTGAGATGTTGCAGCTGAAGTAAAACGCTTGTGTGTGTGTGTGTGTGTGTGATTAGCTTCAGTGCCTCTCCATTGTGCATCAGCTTCTGATTATGTTCAGTAGGTTTTTTCTTGCATCATATTGTCTACCTGAGCTGTTCAGATTGTTTCCTAAGACCTTCACAGTATAGTGTTCGCATTTGCAATGACTGTGACTTAAATGTGGAAAACACTTCTGCTTTTTTTTTAAATGTTGACTTGCCACTACAGTTGTTGCTTTCTTCCTTGCTGTATTTTAAGTTTTACTTTAAGGATTATTATATTATATTGCTGTTGTCATGTATATGCAAATAGAAAAGCAGAACGTCAGGGATGTGGTTTAATTAGGTCACAAATGCGTTAACTCATCTGGGAACTATCCAGTAATAACTTGGACAATATAGGTCATTCCTTCTGTAATAATTTCCAGCTGATGGAAGGCTGCCATCAGCCCCTCCACAGTATAGGGCTTGCCTCAGCCTATTGCCGAAATCCCACTGTGCTTCTCATATATGGAGATTAAGTGACTAGGAGAAAAAGTGTTGTCTCTTTACTCTTCTTTGGTTTGTTCCTTGGCCTTGTTGCCTTGTTTCTTGTCTTCCTTAACAAGCTAGATTCAGAAACAGCTTTAGTGAGCCAGATGCCTACTGCACTGTGTCTTAAATGAATGCTTCTCATGGAATAACTTGCACTCGCTTCTTTTTTCAACTTTTTTCAACTGCTGCCTGAAAGATGGTTCTACCTTAATCAGTCTGTTGAGGAGATAAGAGTTCCTTCTCCACCCCAAAGGAAACAACTAGGGCAATGGTCACCCCAGACCAGAAACACCATGAAGCCTTCACGTAATCCTTGGAAGGGATGGGAACAGCTCCTCCAGACATGAAAGAATGTTCTTGGGCCAAAGGAGTATGGTTTGTTTAGCTTTGCTTGGATGTATGAATATTGGTGATTCACATATCCAGAGTGATATGGTTACATATTGCAATCTTTCCATCAATTCCAATGGTTGCCACCTTGTCATTTAAACTTGATCCTTATAGAAAATGCTACCCATTTTTCTCTACTCACCTAAACAAAGTTACTGTCACTACTATGAAGAGAATGTATTGGGATAAGTCAGGAGCTCAATCATATATGCCTAACATTTGAAAAATGCACATAAAGACCTTTTCAATCTGACACTTCAACCCAAATTTTGAAGTCTTTCAATTTGCTTTCATGTGATTTTGTTGTAATTGACTCTAAGAATATGAAGGCCCCCGTGAATATTTCTGTCTTCTCCAAAGGTTGGATTTCTTCCATTCATAGTTGTGCTGGCTTTTGATGATATTGGGGAATCCTGTGTTCATGCTTGTCAAGGAGAGAGCTCTTGTACATTGAATTAAGAACACTCTTCAGAGCAACCTTGAAGGGTTAAGATTAAACTGCATCACAGAACATTTAAAATGCTAGGAGGTTCTATAATACCCAAGTATTTCAGAGTATTTTTATTGTATAATTTTCAAAGAATAGAAACTGAAACCTAAGTTTGACTTGAGCACCAAAATGGAAGAGCATATGATAATACTCCCAATCAGACCTGTAGACTCATTTCACGTGTTATTTTTAGAGTGTGTTTTTGTAGATGCACATGTATAAAATCTAATCTATGATGGATTATATTCTTAGAGCATGGGTTAATATTTATATGTACATGAAATCTGGTAAAGCATCTGTGTGGTTTCTGTGTAGATATCAAAATAATCTGCTCTAGGTTTAAGGCAAATTACGTCTTAATTTGTTAGATAACTCTGACCTTGAGCCTGCATGGGTCATAAAAGTGAGCCATACCATGGGAGCAGGCAGATTACAAGGCTAAGGTTGACATCAATAAATTGAAAAAACATAATAAAACTTTTAACACAATAGCGTTAAATAGTACAATTAATAGTAGTATTAATAGTAATATAGTGCTGTTAATAGTACACAATGGTTACACTACCTTCATATGTAATTACAAATTCTTTAAGTAATGGTGATTGCCCAGAAGGCCTCCACTGCACTAGACAGTGAAGATGAGGTGTGTTAATAGAAACATCTGGAGACAAGTTGGGCTTTAACGTGAGGCATTTAGCTGTTTCTTACAGCACTGAGGCTAGCAGCTTGTGTCAGATCACCGTTGAAATTCATTCTACCACTGTATTCTGTGTCTACTGGCACCTTATTATTTCTTCAAGTTCAACTGGCCAAGGCTTATTTAATATGTTTGAAGCTCATATGTTAGTCTTTTTAAGAGAAAAAAATAGTTTTCTTTTGGATATGTTACTGGGCCTGACTTTCCCATGCACACAATTACATTACGTTGTTTTACACATGCTCATATTGTATATGCCCAGTTTAGCATAGAGCTATCCATGTGTCTACATAACAGCTTCGCTGGCATGCATGGGCATGATATCCACACTAACATAAAATTAAAAGCATTAAACTCTGAGAAAGAGAACCTACACGTTCATGCAAAGTGTGCAGATAACAGTGGATTGCAGCTAACACCAATGCATCCAGTGAACTGCAAATACCTCAAGCCAAGGTTTTGAGAGAAAGTTTGAACTTGTTTAAAATTGTCATTTTACAATGACAGGAGAAAGCACATGCAAATTAAAAATGCATTAGAAGAGTCATGCTAAAATATGTTTGCTTTTTTCTCTGAGCGGCCTGTTAGAATACAATTGTCAGAGACAAAAAAGGACCCAAGGTTAGCTCTGTTTCCAATGTATTATCTCAATTCATATTTTAATCTGAATAATATTCTTGAACAGAGACATAACCTTTAAATATGCATAACAGAATTTGGGATCACGTAAACCCCAATTAGTGGGTAAGCTGTGGCTGACGAATACTTTGTACATGATATAGTGAAGGTAGCAAAAATACCTCTAACCTACATTTCCTGACCTTGAGGCTGGAGGCCGACTCAGTCTGTGCAGAATGGCTTTTTAAACACTGTATTTTTTTGTCATCAGAAAAGTTCTGTCTGCCAAGATAGCTCCATCCTGCTTGTGACATAATTTAGCGCCTAATCCTATGCCACATCGGATTAAAAATGGCATTGTTACATCAGCAGAACATTTGCTTCCATCAGGGAAATGCAAAAAAACCCCAAACCAAACTAAAACCAAGCATATAGAGGGACCAGGTTGTAGCCTAGCGTTTTAGAGAAGAATGAGAATAAAAATAGGAAGAAAAAATAAATAATAAAACCAGAGAAGGAAAATCTTGAAGAATACTTTTAAGATGTAGTGATAACTGTGATCTCTGATAACCTAATGTTTCCAGAAGATACAAGCAACAAGAAGTGATTTGGCAAATTTATTCATCATGCCCAACTGATACATCTTAATCTGGACCTGATAATTTCTAAAATAAACAGATTGTGAAAATCTCACTGCTCAAATTCACCTTCCAACAAAACTATAACTTAAATTAGTTATGGCCATATTATTTTGCTACTTTGCTACCCCTTTTATGAGGGACTTTGTTCCTGAAAGACAGGACTAAAGAAATACCCACCCATTGAATGACATAAATAAAAGAGCCTGGAATAACAGTTTGAACTGAGGTTGAAATGGCAATCTCATATGTGAATGTTTTTTTCATTGCTAACTCCATGAGTTCATCAGTCCTCTAAAAATTGTAGTTTTCCTAAAATATTTGCTTCAAGTGCAAGGTTATATTCATAATACCCATTGAATTTAACATTCTGTCACAGCTCTGCTTCAGTTACTGGGTCTGCTGCCTTCAGTGTATGGCATGAAGTATAAAATATGTAAGTTGTGCATTTGTGTTATTAACCAATGTGTACAACTGATAATATTGATAATTGTTGATTAATATTAAAGTTGTAAATAATTTCCTGGGACAGGGGTCAAAATTCTCATGAACAAGGCAGACTGGCCTGTTGAAACACAATTTCCTGTTCTTAACATTGGATGCTTTTTGCTGGGCTTTTGCTGTGGGAAAAAATGGTACCTCAAAGGTAAAGGGATGTTTTTTGTTGTTGTTGAAGCTGTTAATTTTCATCTAGTTGGAGCAATAAAAACACTCTTCTCTTTAATATGAATTTGTAGGAGGCAAGGGAATAAAGATGAGGGAGATGACTTAGGATTCAAAACATTGCAAATGTTTGGCAGGTTTTTTTTAGAGGAAAGGAAAAATCTCTTGAGACCTTTGTTTTCTAAGGAACAATATTACAAAATCCATAGTTACACAATATAAATTGGCAAATGAAAGAAGAGATTAATGATTCTGGCAACTGATTTAAGCTGGCATATTATCTCAACTTACTTTTAATATAAGAAAGATACTTTTCTTCCTTAAAAAAAAAAAAAGGACCCCAAGAAATTTCTTGCCAACATTTAAGTACTAGATATTTTGAATGAACCTATGTTTATTTTTATATTTTCTCACTTCTACTTATGCAGGACAAGGGACAGCACTGAGGAGAGGCAATGATAATTTTAAAAAAAAAAAGAAAAGGTGAAGAAAGTGATGTAAAGTTATAGTGCAGAGAGGACCCTCAACAAAATATGTCAATAGAAAATGAGAGGCTTCTTAGGATGCTGTGCATATTAAGCTTCCTCACAGCCTTGTGCTATCTTGATAACCAGGATTCTGGTTCTGTTTCATTTTATATATTGTGTGACTTTGCTGAACTGCTTAGTATTCTGTCTTAAGACTAACTCTCGCTAATGCTTTCAGATGTTGAAAACACAAAGAAAATATGTACAAAACCTTTTCCTCTTTATAAAACAAAACAAGAATAAATATGAGCATTCATGTGATTAGCCTTTCCAGGAAGCGAGTACTGTTACCTATATACTGCACTCATCTTCCCTGTGTAGTCATAAATACAGGGTCAACACTCTGAACAGGCTTATATGCCTGCCAACTCAGTTTAACTTTAAATATAACTTATGTCAGATTTAAAGTAGTAATAGGCACATGTAGTCTTTTTTCCCCTTTTTATCTTCTTTCTTTTGGTAGACTATGCTTAGTTCTAAATTTTACTTGTGACTTTAATCAAACTAAAATGTACCTTAGCAGCTCCTGCCTGACTCAGAACTGCTTCTGAAACACAACTGCTTCACAAAACTAACACAGTACTACCACTAAGACTACCTGCAATCTCAAATGTACATAAATGATACTTAACCATTTATAAAGCCAAACCTAAGTAGTCAAGAACGTCCAGGTTCAAACTTCAACCAAAATACGTAATCTGTCAAACAGTACAGAATCTCTCTTGCAGAATTGTAGAAATGTTTTTTTCTACATTTAAATCCACATTTAAACAAATCTTTACTCTTGCAGGTGATTTAGTCTGCTGTATGGGGAAACCAGATGTGCATGTGTTTGTGCGTGTGTTCACCATTTCTCAGAAAGGTCAGCCAGGGCATTTCTGTACCTGTGGTTACTTTGCTATTTATTTGGCCATGGAAGCCTGATCAAATGATGCTGAGATGAAACTACTGCTGTCCATTGCTTAGTATTGTTGATTTGTCTCCTTATTGCTTTTTTTCTTCTTCTTTTTTTTTTTTTTTTAGCAAAAGAAGTGTTTTTGCAGTTGCCAGCTTCTCTCTCTCCTCTCCCTCTCCTTTTGCTTGACCTACTGCATACATTCACATACGTACATGCATGCATACAAACATATGTTGTACATATTTATGAACTGGCCGATGCATTGCACACAGCAGACTTGAATCTGAATCATTGTCTGCAACTGCTTGCTAACTGGCTTCAGAATGGAATGGAAAAAAACTGAAAAATCCATAGCTGCTCCTAAAATATTCCTAATGGATTAGATCTATTAGCTAGAAATGCTGTCAATGAGCCATTTGCAATGTGAATGGCTTCTTTTCTTTCTCATATGATTAAATTTGGTTTGGCTGTTAGTGCATCCATTCCTTCCTTCCCTCCAAATAGAAAAATCATTTACATAGTCTCATAGTTGTACACAAGGGAGCACACAGAAAAGTCCAGTGATTCATTCATCAAATTTCCACATTTGAGTAAGCAGTGAGTTCAGTCATCTCAGACTGCAGTGATTTTTTCTGAATTACACAAACACTTGAACCAAGGAAATTAGAAGATGAGAAAAGGAGAAAAGGAACTAACTGTCTTTCTTGATCTTATTTCCTTCCTTAATTGTCAGGGATGAGCAACTCTTCCATTGTTTTGAGAGAGTTACTGTTATTTGATTCTCCTTCAGGGCCAGCATGAGGGATATGAAATGCAGTCTGAAATCTGTTTAAAGAATTCCGGCTTTTGCTATGTTAGGACAAGACAGTAGTGTGAACATCACTGCCTTATTCTTAATCATGCTTGAAAAGTCAGGCTGTTTGAAGCAAAGCCAGTGACCTCCTTTATATCTTTTAATCCCTGAAAGTAACTCGTATGCCCTTCCTTCCATCTTCCATGACTGCTATCTCCTCTAATGCACATTCTTTTCTTTTAAGACACTCGCTAAGAGTATGGAAAAGTAAGAACCTTTTCACTTGAGAAATGGACCCTAAACAAGCTTTGCAATACCTGTTTGGTAATAAATGTTTCATTTTGCAGATAGGTGAAATGAAATCCAAAGAGGTCAGATGAGTTTCCCAAGGTTTTATGATGCAGAAATTAATTTGGGTATAGGAACAAAAGCGTTCTGAACTCTAGTCCCTTATTTGATTCAAAATGTCTGTGTGCCTGCACATATAGTCAGGAACAGTATCAATGGTATTTGCAGATGTTTTGTTTCAAAATCTGCTGAAGGATCAACAGGAAAATTTGAATGGGCTGCCCCACCAAAAAGCGCTAGAGAAAAGGTATTTGCTGCCTGGCTGAAGTCTGAAAGGATGATATCTAGTCTTGAGGTTATGGCGATGTCATCCAAATTTCTCTTTGTATTTAAAATGCGTGTCCCCTCCTGGAATCAGCTTTGCGATATGCCTAGTTTGACATATGTAAACATTTCCAAATCAGATATTTAAAGAGCGTGGTAATATAGAGGATTTATTGCTGTGCATGTTTTATTATTTGATGGATTTGGATTCACTTTATTTGCTTTGTCTTTCATGTGTGAATTATGCCACTTTGTCTTGTACTACAAAAATGACAGCATCAAATGTATAGCAGGCAGGTTTCCATATGTCTTCTATATGTCCTCTAAGAGACTAAACTGCTAAATAAGGGTAGACCTCTCTGGCTGGAAAAATATAGTAACTCTCTTGACTGTTTAATCTGCACATGTAGAAAAAATATTTAATTCATTGAGACTTGTGCCCCGAAATCTTACTGTGATGCAGCTGATACGTGTTGTTACGGGGCATTAGAAAGGTGTGACGTATTAACAATGACAACCTGCTACGCTGCTGCTGTTTCACATTTCACAAACAGCATCTTTCCTTTACCTCCCAAAGTAACTGCTAGGGAGGCAAGCAACCTGGCTGAGCATTTCTCTTCTCTCTATAAACCAAGAAATTAAGTTATAGCTGTTAGACACATCTGTATGCATGTGTAAGGTTGTAATGGTTATACAAATGGTCCTCAGGGAGATTTTCGGTCACCAGAGAAAAAAACATTGGGTATTTCCTTCTTCTCCCAGAGGACAGTTGGAATAATTGAAGAGTGATGGAAGCCTTTGTGTTTCCAATAAATGTTAGTGTTGTTTATCAATTTTTTTTGAGCATTCTCCTGTACAGTCTGAATTTAATTTTTTCTTGGCTTCCTGTTTTTTGGGATGTTTTCCTGTGAGGGAATTCTAGCTCATTACCTCAAATTTAAAAGCATTGCTTAGGGTGGCCATGCACTGTCAAATTCTTTTCACATTATTGTCATTTGCAGAATGGTTTGAAGACACGTTTCTCAGAACAAGGCTTCTTATTTGAACTTCTGATCTTTCTATGTTCTGTAAATCATTAATGGCCTTCGTTCAAAGAGCTTCCTTAAAAATAAGCCATTGACTCAGCTGATGCCTCCAGATTTCTCTCTTGTCCTGTATTCCTCATGTTCTTTCAAAAATGTAGCCAGTTCATTCTGAAAAATCAAATGAGCCTTTTATATGACTTCCTCACTAGCCAGCTCTAGAACTGTAAGTCTGGGGGAAAGGGCTGGGAGGAAAACCAAAAGACCTCCCTGACATGTTTGCAGTCTTGCAAAAAGTTGAAAATATGTGAAAGTAGGCAAAAAAAAATTAAAATATAGTGCAGCTGACTGACAAATGTCAGGGATATTCTTTTTGAGGGATTCTATGGGACCACATGGTAGATGATAAATATTTTCCCCAGTATGAAACTGTGGGAAAAATGTAAATAGGTAAGTAAAATGGAATATTTTAGTTTAATCAGTAGTATCACTTATCTATAAATCATTTGCCAAAAACACAACAAAACCCAGCCACAGAAAAGACATTCTATTTATTAGCCAAGCGCTGACTTACAGAACAGAGTGCCATGGTAGGCTGAGAGAGCTGAAGAAATGGTACACTCTGGTAAGGTGGCATTTGAGTACCAATGCAATGGCTTAAGAAGTGAGGGTATCTTTCTCTTTTATATTTTTCTGTGCTGCATCTTTGTCGCTCAACAGCTTCATTTTGCTTCAGCAGATGGAAAAATTAATTACAAATTAAGAGGAAAAGTGTGTAGAATTTGATTCGTAAACTGATGTTAAACTTTTAAGCTCTAGGCTTTTTTATTCAGAAATAGGATAATTTATGTAGACATACATTTTTCATGTTGGGCAGAACAACTGGAGTATTGAGTTTTGAGAACTAGGACAAACAGTTTCACAGAGACTGTGATATTGACCCTTCAGAATGGTTGAATCTTTGTATACTATTGTCACCATTAAATACTTTAAATTATAACAACTACCAGAGCACTTTATTTCCAATTACAGTAGTCCATGAATGAAGATGCAACTTCTGTGACTAAAATGACATTTCCATCCATTTAACTGGAATTGCATTTTTCCTCATAATTAAAGTGATTAAAACTGTGATGAGTGTTTCATAGAAAATTATCATAGGACTTGATGAGTAGTAACAGATCAGTAAGCAAAGCATCTACAATTATATTTCAAGAGACAGCTTTCCATAGAATTCTTCAGAAAATAACCAGTTCTCCAGAAGCTTCCCTGTTGAGCTTCAGATGAGACAGATGTTCTTAAAAGCCCCAGTATTTACAAAACATTAAGTCAAAAAATAAAATGGAATAATAATCAAGAAATTGATTTTTGAAAGAATTCTTCTGTAGCTTCCTATAACATTCCTACATATTTTAAAATTTGAAATAAAATAGAAGCAGTTCAAACTCAGAAATGTGTTACATTTGATTGCAGCCACAGTCCTCACTCAGTATTGGAAATATGACCTTTGCATTTCAGCAGCAGTTCTTACTTGAGGTGTAGCTTTTGTGTTTAATATGCAACTTTACTTTTGCTGAGCTCGGAAGGTGTTGTCGGATCATTCTGGTAGAGCCATGATGGACACCTCTTTTCTAGCACAGTTGCTCCTGGCCCAGTTTTCTGTTGCATCATTTCTTGTTTAGTACACAGCAGGTTTGAGTTTTAACATTTCTGTGTAAGCTTCAACCTAAGTTATCCACCCTATTGTGTCATAGTATAGATCTAACAGAACTTGAAGAACTTTGTTTACAGTCTTTTATAGGCTTTGACTCTGTGTTGTGAAAACAGCTTTAAACACAACAGAAAAGCAGTATATGGGCAGGTGTGGATGTCTGGATTTGCAGGGCTGTGGACACTGCGTTCATTTTAGCTTTTGAAGTAGAAAATTCTTTGGTCAAAAACAGAACCTATGATAAGTGCCAGATCCCAACTTTGCTGAAGAATCATATTGTCTATCTATCTGTATATGAAGAGCTCAGAACTGTTATGTTTTTATAGTCTTTTATTTTAGATCTGCTACCAAGAATAATTAAATACTGTGTCAGTGCTAAGTAAGAAAAAAAAAAAAAAATTGCATCAGTGGGTACTGAAACATTTGCCGTTTTTGCTTTCTTTGACAGCTTTTTGGAAACTGCAGCCTATTTCTGTATGAAACCAAAAATGGGAGAGAAAGAGGTGTCCCCACATTCTTTCTTCAGTATTTGGCATGAATTCAGTTCTGACTTCAAAGACTTCTGGAAGAAGGAAAACAAACTTATTCTTCAAGAAAGGTACATTTGTTTGTTCAAAGGCTTTTCTCAGAGAATGTTATTGGGAGCAATCACACAGAAATCAGTCAGCCTCACTTCATTAGTACACAACCTATTGAACGCCTTTTGGAGTTTTCTCAGTCTTTTTTTTTTTTTTTTTTTTTTTTTTATTTAACAGATTTCCCCCCCCACCCCTGCCCCATCATCATAATTTTTGAATGGGACATTAATATCAATTTGTGCTAAATTTTTCATGACCATTACCTGAACAACATTTTTGGCAGAGCATGTAACTACTATGCCATTATGAATCCAAGGAATGGGAGACTTGTTTCAGGTCTGAAAGTTGATTAAAGATTTTTCCATTAGCATATTTAGTGAAAACAAGTCAAGGTATCAAGACATGACATATTGTAAATATTTGTCCAGTGAAGTTGGGAAAAAGGAAGTAGGAAGACAGAAGGAAAAAGTCAATTGACCCTGCGTTAAGAAAAGACTCAGACTGAACCATATTGCAAATCGCAGCCCATGGACATAAGCACATGTGTTATATATGGCATAAAGAAATGAGACAGTAGTTTTGAAAAATTAGCTATACTCCAATCCATGTATTAGAAGAGCTATGAAGTTTGCTTTCATCTGCATGCAGATATTGCATTGTGGTCACCCTTTGTTCATAAAAATTATGCCAAGAATTAATCAGTTGTTTAAAAAGTAATAAATGCCATATAAGGACAAATTAAATACAAACATGAAAACTGTAAATACTGTTATATAATCCTACATCTGTTATCAACTTGAGTGACCTTGGTATACAGATAATGAAGCTACTTCTGAGCCTTAACATTAACAGGATTGAAGCTTTATGTTCATTAAGTGATTGATATCAGTCCATTTTTAGGTCAATTGACAAGAACAGGCCTCTTTTTCAAGAGTACTCACCCTATGTAACTGTCACAGCCATGACATTACTAGTTTAGCAAGTTATTGAAAGGTTTCCTTAGGCACCTATATGACCAATGTCATGTATACCATGTATATTTAGTGGAAGTGGATACATTTTGGAAGGAGCAGTCTCACAGTTAAGAAAACTGGATTCTGCTCCTATTGCAAGAGCGCAGTGCAAATGTTAGCACAGTACAGCAGCTCTCCAGGGATCTATTTCATTTTACTGACTGTCTGACTTAATTTCTTGTAATTAAGTATATCTCTTTGGAATTGAGTTGATGGTTAAATACTATCTTTGGTTTCCTATGCAGGGATTTGGCTGCCAACTTAATACAGGTTAATTTAATCTTGTATTTTTTATAGAACTGGATTTAAGAAAAATGTCCTTTCTTTTCCAAAATACTAAGCTATTTTCCTAAAAACAAACAAACAAAAATCCTCCAGAGGGTTCTTGCTGCAAAATATTTTTCTTTAAAAGACATTAACTAAATAAGCATAAAACCTCTTCCTCCTATTTTTCTTATACATCTAAAGCGTAAGAGAATGGGATTGCGAAACAATCATTTCTCTTTCAGTTCAACGTATGTGTATGCTGAGAGGATGTGTTGAAGCAGCAGAGAAAAAAAGGTGGCTGCCAGCTAGTCCCTTCTAGGGCAAGGGTGTTTTTAACCTGAAAGGGACTGAACATGTATAACCTACAAAATGGCTCTAGGTGCAGGATGTGACAGGGAAGGGAAAGGACAGTGAGAAAGGGCCTGCAGTGGGAAAGGAACCTGGGAGATCCCTAGGAAGAACAGCAAAGAGACCCAAACCCAGACTTGGAGCTGATGGGATGAAGGAGACTTTCCCAGGGGGACAGAGAGGACTGTATAACTGCAGTCCAGGAAGTCACTGAGGTTAAGACTGAAAATGATCCATCCTGAAAATCACAAGTAGATTTTTGTTCTGAATTTTAATTTTTACTTGTCTCATCAAGTTTAAATCTTCTTCTCTATAGATATTGTTTGTTCAGCTGAGGCAGGGTTTAGACTTTGGAAACCTTTGATGTCTTGATTTGTGCTCACCTCTCAGAAAAGTTTGGCACAGTGCTGTTTCAGGTCTGGCAAAGTCAAGCTGCCTTCATTGCCTTTTAGGAATTAAAATATTTTGGCCAAATTGGCAGTAACAGTAACAGTGTTCCAAGAAAGACAAATTATTTTCCTGAAAGTGAAGAATCTTCTCTGGTAAAACAACTGTCTTATCAAAGCCTTTACATGGAAAATATTTTGCCTCCAATCATAGTTCAGCCTCATATATGAAGTTGTCCTTTAGGCTTTTTTTCTTGATTTTATATTCCCAATTTTCTTAGTGAAAGACAAGATGCTGTGATGTGAAGGTGTCTTGGTTTTGAGAAGTCAAAGGAGAAAAATCTTGATGGAAAAATAAGTGTTGCCCAAAGGTGTAAGAATGTACAGCATGATGGCTTTCAAAATTTCAGCCTAGATTGACAGAAATCTGAAATCTGCCTGTTGCCACCAAAATAAGAATTATTATTTCAAGAAACTAGATTTTCCTCTTTAGTTGATGTTTTTGAAAGTTTTTCTGCTGCTAAAGTTGAAGAGCAGGCTAGAACATTAATGGTCAAAGTAACTTTCTGTAGTTTTTCATTGGCAGCAAAATCAAGTGACAGATATGGTGAGACTTTTTTTTTTAAAGTATTGCAGTATGCCACCTTTGGTGAATTATTTTCCAGGTTGCTGCCTCATGAAGCATACTTTAATTATTATAATTATTCATAAAATGTATAACTTTATTCCCTTTTCTTTTTTAGTTTGATCATCCTTCTTACCCCCTGGTTGGTTTTGGTGCTTTTTTTGCCTCTTCTCCCTCCACTTTACTGTTCAGTTTTTATTAAACTTTTATGCTGTGGGCAATGTTTTCTAGAATATTTTATATCTCAGTTTCCATATGGACTGTTAATAGAGGCTGTCCCTTATTTAGTCTCTGAAAATATAAGTCACACTGTTTTACAATAATTTACCCAAAGGCTTTTCGTAGACTGTATTTCCAAAGGTGGTACTAGTTTTTGTTACTGATAGATTAAAAGTGTATGTGTTAAAGAAAGCAGTCAGCCAGTTCTTATTTTAAACACTTTTCACTTGGCATTTCAACTTGTATATTGGTTTGCCAGGCATTTATATGCAAAAGATAAACATTGAAGTGTCAGACTTTGTATTTCCTTACAAGAAGATGAGAAAAAAAAAATTAAGAAAAATGGTGCAAGGTTAAAAACAAATTAAGTTTTCTGAAGTTTTCTGCCGCTTTCACTCAGTTCTCTCACTTGAAATAAAGCAGAACTGGAAAATACTAGCTGTAGAGAAAATTATGCATGATAAACTGTTAAATACAGTAGCAATAAAAAGAAAAATGCACCTGAAAATTACAGTGAAAGCATAGGTCTGCCAAAAGGTTTTCTGAACAGTACTATTTTTTTTTGTGGTCACACTGCAGTCAAGGCTAACTGGAACATTCCAATAGAAATTGTTATCTGGGTTATTTATAAAGTTCTCAAAAATATTTTGTGGAGGTTGAAAATTCTGATGCTATGTCTCTCCTAAATATGTATCCTTTTAAGTGAAAATTTTCAAAGTAATATAACTTCTTTCTGATTAAGCAACTTTAGGAAAAAAACAAAAAAAAACCAAAACAAAAACAACAACCAAACTTAACAGGGCATGTTTTGAGTTTTTACATGTTGTTGTTATCATTGTCCTTTCATTATATATTTAATGTGTCACTGGTAGTCTATGCTTTGCATTCATACTTTGAAAACTCTTGAAAGGTATCTGTCAGTATAGCTTGCACTTTACATGTGATCAGGAAGAAAGCCAAGAAGAGCTGACATACTTTCCCTAATACTTTTTCAATGTCGTTTGAAAAATAAATATGATTTTAAACCTTGCAAGTCAGCGTGCACATTATCTATACATGTATTTCAGTTGCTGCATATCCTGAGATGCCTGTTCTCTGAATACATATTGTTAGATATGCAGTGACAGCTATGCAAAAGTCTCACCTTCTTAGGAAAACTCTTAGGGGATCACACCACCAATCTTCAAATGCCTTTTTTTCTCCTGTAGTGAGAGCAAGTGCCTCATACAAACTGACTTATAAATATATTAATTTTTTTTCTCATTAATCTCTGTCTTTATTTCACCCCCACCCCAGTTTCTTTATATTTCTGATAGCAATATTCAATGTTAAGCATACTATTCCAGTTCAGCACTTCTGTGAGAGCAAGAAGTATTTTAATTTTTCTTGACATCCAGCAAAGGCCTACAGAACTGTTGCCCAGACCCTACCACTTTCCTAGGAACAGGAAAAGATAGCCTGCCCTAGGAATGAAAAGATAGAAGAGTTCATGAGGTAACACCTAATATAACCCTACAGAGGGAAGTCTTGAAAAGTTATGATCAATTTAAAAAAAAAGAAGAAAAGAAAAGAAAAAAAAATTAAGCAGCTGCTGGGTATGGCAATCAAATATGGAATGTGGGTATTGTTGGTAGCTAAAAATACAATTATTTATCAGAAAATCTCATATTGGTGTGGACAGCAATGATTCATCTTTAGGACTACAACTTCATCTTTTCTTTACAGCCATGAAATATATTCTGGCTCATTACAATAACAAAAAGCAGTCAGTCTGTTAAGAACTTCTGTGTTTTAAAGAAAAGTTCCATTGCTGTCAAAGGTTAATATCAATATCATTAGGCTTTAGATGCCAGTTCAGATCTTAGTAGAAACAGGTCAATAATAAGGCAGAAACATGTTTGCAGGACCACAGTTCCACCTTCCCTTTCTCTGGGTACAAGTGAGGTACTGACACTCATTTGTCCGCTCCGGCTCTGGACGTGTTTCCATTTCTTCACATTGTTTGCTGTTCCAGAGAGCCTGTGCAACCTTGCAAAGATTTACCTAAACAGGGCAAAGTAAGTTCTATTTCTAGACGGGGATGGTGGGGGAGAGAGAGAGAAAGGGACAGATATAGGTGCCCTCTAAGTGTGTACATAAGGTACATATTAGTCATAAGCTCAGTCTGGCCCTTGCCCTTATGAAGGGGCATGTCACTGAGCAGAGACTGACTGTGTCAGGGACGCCAGCAGAGGAGAGTTCATAAGCAGGATCAACATGATGGTAAAATTCTGTAAGTCCCTGATATCTTGCATCACACTAAGCTTGAGAATTTCTTTTGGCTGACTTTATTCAACCCTTTAACTCCCAGGATAAATCTTTGACACATTAAAAATAATCCATAAACTCAAAAAAATGCACTCGTCTCTCAAATGTAAAAGTTGCCCATTCCCGTAAGAATAGCAGTTAAGCTGGCACCTGGTGTGTCACACTGTGTATATCTAGATGAAAGGGAGATTCCTGGCCAGCATGTCTCCACAGCTCATTGATCTCCCTCTGCAGTAAGACTGGTATGTCTCCCTACAGACTCCTCGGCAGGATGATTTAAAACTTGCTGTTGAGCAATTTAAAGTCTGGCATTGGATATCTGTACGTTGCACAGTGAGGAGCATGTTGGTAAGCTGCCACTTCTGCTTGCAGAGGAGGGCATTAAATCCCATAGCAGGAGCAACGTCCTCTCAGAGTAATTTAAGGGATATTTTGTTAACGCTTATAATAGGAACCAGTGAGTCAGACTTGAGAGTGAGAAATCGGGGGACATGGGAATATGCACTTGCAAAGAAATCTGGAGATGGAAGGAAAGAGAAGAAAAATGTCTCTGGAGTGGCAACCTGAGAGGGCAATGATGCAAATGGGGAGGGTGTTTAGTGGGGTCACATTTTGCTTGGCATGCTGTTGTAATGCCAACTAAAAACTCCAAGTATTATGTTAGTAGTTATGGGCAGACACATTTTCTGACTTGGGAACTTTAATCTCAGTGTCTTTATTGCTCTGTAATCAACTGAACTGCATGCTGGTAGGCTTGGTTTTACAACTCATAATGACATTTCAAAACAGAATGCAGCTTACATGACTTTGAATTGAATAAGTAAAAGGATCTTCAGTTTTTGAGAATATTTCAAAATTTTAACTTAAATAAAATAGCTTTCTGATCAGAAAATATTGTTACAGGCATTGGAAAGTCTACTTAAAAGAAGCCCAAACACACCAAAGATTCAGAAGCAAGGAACGGTCCTTTGAGGCAGTGGCTCACAAAGAGACAATTTGCTGTCCAGCTGAGTTGCTCAACATTTCAGTACTTTTTTTTAATTCCTTGTGCATTTTCAGCAATTAATCCTTTTTTTTTTTAGTGAAAACACCATCATTTTTTAGTTAGGGGACGAGAGCAGTAACTTTCAGTTTTAGTATTGCTTTTGAGGGAAAAGTTTGTGAAAAATAAAAGCATTTGGAGATAAGTTTCTCAATCTGGATCTTTGGTGGAAATTACTTTTTAAACATTTTAGTTTAACATTTTTAAGTCATACTGTGTTTTGTAAGGCGGGAATAAATATTTCCATTTGCAACTGTAAGCCAACTGGTGCATACAAATAGTAAACTTGAACAAAGTGAAGGATCTAGTCGAAAACTAATTCCAAATCTGTAATCTCTCCTAATTTTTGTGACTTGCATGAGGCCAGATTTCAGAATGCCTCCACATAAACAGCAGAAGGGCTTTTCAGCAGTCTCTTCTTTATTTGCCTGGTGTTGTATCATTCTGGCATATTATGTTGCATCTTAGTATGTGTGTTGTGCATAAAAGGAGATAGATACCAATCATCTTGTAATGAAGTTTGCAGCCTGTTTTCATGGCTGTAATGTCAGATTGAGTGTGACAGTTTAGGGTATCGTGAGATGGGATACCGTGATTCCTACCATATAGTGATTTTTTTTAAACCTTTCCTGTTCACCACTTCTTGAAAAAAGAATGACGTTTGCCTATGATATAAATCAGCACAACATACTCAATAAATAGTTGCATATTGGTGAAAAAAATTACACCACTAAAAAAGTTAAACAGGATTTTTGACAAGAGGTGCTACACTTTCTATACTTGTGAAATGTTTTCATTCCCAGGCAAAGTGATTACTTTGGCATTTGAAGTGCAATAAAATATTGTAATGTTTTACAAATGAGCAGCATCTGTCATTAAAACATTAGTCCCCAAAAGTTTGAGATGCTCACAGAGACTTAACACCTACTGTAACCCAGACCAATCCTGAACTACTGAAGATGTTAGATTCCTCAGTTACTGAGAGTTTGCCAAACCAGTGCATGGAATTGGCATAATAACGACAACATCCATTAAGCGCATGGCTGTGTGCATGTTTTATAGTATTAGTACAGGGAACAATCGAACATCAGGGGTTGTTTTTTACATTTTTGGGAAGAGCCTCACGGTGTCTGCAGTCATTTTGAGTCATTACATAATTATGAATGAGCATCTTTTGATATGATAATTTTCACCTGATGCAGCAAAGTTGGAGGCCTCTTATTTTCCCATCTCCTGCACTGGAGATCTCTCATTCTGTGGCTTTCTAGCTGACTTATACTTTTTTTTTTTCTTTTCTTTCCAGTGATCTCTTCTATTGACTCAATTCTCATCTTTGCTTGTACTGCCAATCTTGTAGCTATCAATTATCCAACATAGTAGCCCCAGTATACCCAATGTAGGCAACTCATCTGTCCAGGGTATGTCTCCATATTCTCTTTAAGATAGTCTCCTTCTCCACATGGTCTGTTCACTGAGATTTTTCTCATTCTTTTTTACACAATGCATTTTTTCCTTCTTACCCCATCTACTGCTTAAAAATCTTTTACAGCAAACACATAGTTTCACATTTCTGTTCACTCACGAGTTTCCTTTCTTTTGCTCGCTGATTATATTACCAGTTTTACCTCACCTCCAGTCTCGTTCCCTTCCCTTATCATTTCCTGTTGAATTTCCTAACCAAGTAGCCCAGAATGCAGACAGTTTCTTTGAGAGCAACCTGGCTTCAGTTCCAAGAAAAACAAGGGAAGGTGATGACTATCTTTTCTTAGAGCAACCTCTATTTTCATATGCAAAGCCTGTAGGAAAGTTATTTCCATCTTGCCTGAAGGTAGCCAGGTATAGCCTGAAATACTGGCCACTTTGACAAGAAAAAAAAAAAAGAAGGAATATGGTGCCAGAAGTTAGGAAATGTGTTTAAGTGGGTATGTGCACGTTTGCATTTTCTTAGAATCATAGCCATCCTTAACAGTTTAATTTTTTACATCATTACATTTTCAAGGTGAAATTTTCTTTAATGCTAAAGTTATCATCTTTAAAATGTGTTTCAACACAATATCCTTTTTTGTATTTATGCACATCTGTGTATTTCTGCACAGATAAGAGCAGAATCCCTAGATCACCAAGAATGATTGCCAGATAGAACTGAGTGAAACTGAATACTTCTGAATTTAAATTCTTTCAGAATATTTTGAAGTGTGTTGTGGATTACAGTTAGACTCTGCAAATGGGAAGGTCTCATTTTCATTTCAGTTGGCCTCAAAGCCTTATTTTAGGCCTGTTTGACATGATGCACACTGAAGAAAATCTGAAATGTATTCCCCAGAGTCTACTCTACAATGTTGACAGAGGAAAGATCTTATTCAGGGTCCTGCTACAGGTTAGTCTCTGTGTTAAGTGGCCAAATTAAAACATTTTGATCTATTTGTCCATGGTCCTCTGAGCCAACGTATGATTAATCACTGCGTCTTTCAGCCAGCCTTGTGGTCCTTGAAGTAACCATGCAAGGAGCTGGCAGGGATGTCAGGATGGTCTAATATATTATCTCTTTGTTGGTAGGCAGAGGTTAGGTTTCATCAGTCAGTTTGATGGGACTAGGTACATTGCAATGTGCTTCTTATCTGTATAAAGTCTTTGCAGTCAGTTACTGAATCATGTCTATGTCATCACTTCAACCCTATTGGCATGAAAGTAAAAGCTCTCCATTTTTTTTACTCTACTTTTATGTTGGGAATTGTAATATTCCTTTCTGTTTATTCGCTAAAGAGAAACTCCCTAGCAAAATATCATTTCAATATTTTAGTAGGTGGGTCAAAGAATAAAACACAGGCACATTGCTCTGGAAGAGTTTTCAAAGAAGGAGTTTTAAAATTTTCTGCTCTTGAAGTCTTAAAGATGTCTGGCACTTGATATTTTTCCTGAGGATTTTTTATTAGTTTTTATTTATAAAAGTACTATTATTATTATAAGCAAGTTATCTCCAACCCAGACAAGCCTACATAAAATATTTTGGGAACACCCCTTTTATTTATCTGATAATAAGCACTTAGTAGTATAAAGAGTGTTGGACTCAGCTTTGTTTTATGTTAAAAAATACAGAATATCTGCAGAAAAATGTCTTTTGGGTTTCATGGACTATACTGTCAAACTGTAAAAGTAATGTCTGTCTGAGTTTATTGTGGAAGATTTTGTGAGCAGCTCCACCCTCTAAGGCATATAACCTTCCAGCCTTCTCGCTGTGCTTACATTTGTCATGTCATAGTGCTCGCTAGTGAAGTGTAAGGCTACCAAGCCTAGATGGAGCCAGTAGGAAATGAATCTGTCTGCCACAGATAGTTCAGACAAAGTTATTAATGCTTAGTGGCAGGAAAGTGGCTGCCCCCCTCAATGGATTGAATGATGACAGAAAGTCTCTAAGCCTTGATAAGGTTGTGGCCAGGATGGCTTTTTTGTCTAGAAGGTAGATAAAGATACTCTGTCTTTTAGGTTTGTAAGGATGTCTGGTTTCTTTTTCCTGTGTGCATGCCAACATGTAACTTGCTTATTCATCTTATAAACTGTCTTTAAACTTAATCATAGTTTGTATATGTTTGTCTCACAATAAATATAAGGTAGAAGGAGGTGAAAGTGCTGGGGAAGAGTTTTTTATTATGATGGAAATAAGAAACTACTTCCTTTGTTATGGGTGATGACTCTGATTCTTATTAAGTAGCAGATTTCGAGACCTTAATTCTTGGGCTCTGTAAATGACTGGCTGTTCATTCACTTGTAGATATTTTTTTTTTTTTTTTAATTTTTTTTTTTTAACTGATCCATGGATTGCCAACTGTTGTACATTTCCTACATGTTTTCTTATTGTGGGGGCTGTTTGGAAGTATATCCTTTCTGAAATAATGCAAGCAATGCTTTAGCTAAATTTAATATTTAAGGAGATCCATTTGTCCAGATTCGAGTTATGAACAGTCTTACTAAGTATTCATAGAATCTGCCCTGGGCCTGATGTTGGGTCCACTGCTGTTAATACCTCTGCTCTTCAGATTACTACAGTGAGAATTAAGCAACTCTCTGGTTGTCTATGCTGAGAAGACTAGTTTTTGTAGGACTATGTTCTCATTAAGACAAAATCAAGAAATTATTTGGGAAGAGTAACAGGCAAAAATTGTTAAAGGTAATGCAGCTGATGTTATCTTTCCTAGCAAACTGATACGCTCACTTTTAAGCCAGAATTGACATGAGATGGGACAGGAGTTGATAGCAAATGAACCAAAGTCAGTTTGCTGAAAGAAACTTGAGTTTGAGAAGCAGCTGAAAAGTATGAAGTAAGATGGTCTGAGCATCAGTCTAGCAAAGAAGCTTAGCACACTGTCAGCTTGCAAATTATTCCCATCACACTTACCAAGTTAACTGTATCACCTGGCTTCTTGAAGAGCACACCATGTCCCTTATCACCTCCATCTTAGTCACCTACTCTCAAATCATGCCTTGAGCATCTGTCCTGCTTCTGAGTATTTGGTTGCACTTGAGAGCAATGGCTCTATAAAGGGACCAAACAGCCTCTATAACAGAAAGTATTACTAGCGTAGAACTAAATATTTTAAGTAAAAACAGATTTTCAGAACAATAAATCAATCTATACAGATGCCTGCCTTTGCCTAAGGGTCATAATCCTCAGGAACTAGGGAGCACCCACCTTCCTGAGACTCTTTTTCCACAGCCTCTCCCGGTGGTAGCCTATCTTTCCACACAGGGCCTGACAATTGAATCCCCACTCCTTTCCTAGGAATGTCTTTTTAACTGTTTCATGCTCTTTGAGCTCTTTGTGCTCTGCATTGGCAGAGCAGCAGTGTCGCTTTGGCCTGGAGCCTGGAAGTATGTCATTGTCTGCAATTGCTTCCCCTTTTGTGACTGTTGGGAGGCTCACGGATTCATAGCTCTTGTGTTGTTTTCTCCAAATGTCCTCTTCCCTCCTCCCAGTATTGAATTAGATGCATTAATTTCTTCATGAAGCTCTAATGACTCACCATAGTTGAATAGTTAACCCAGTCTTCCTGATATAACCACTAGCCTTCATACAATTTTTGCACCTTTTGATCTTAGGTAATTATCTTGCACCCCCACGCTGAGCAGGGTCTCACTGAAGTCAGTGAGAAGTAGTGCAGGAAGAGCCTGAGCAAGAGGAAGGTAGGCAGGAATTAGCCACTGTGAGAAATACAACTTGAACCAGGCATGAGTTGACAGAAGCAAGATGGTTTTGCCTAAATCTGGTTAGCTTCCCACCCGTGAAGATGAAGAATCATTCAGGGCCAGTGGAGAAAACCCAAGAAGTTGACAAAAAATCGCCAGTGGCAATTAAGAGTTATTTTCCAACTGAATTGAGACTATTGCCCTTACTTCAAAGGTAACCTTTTATCTGCTTTTCTAGATCTTGCAGCTTAAGTGGTACTGATGTTCATATCAAATTACACCCTTTGCTCTTCCAGAAGCATCAGGTTATTTTAATTTTACATTTAATAAAATCCTAATTTAGCTGAATGATCAGTCTTCAGAAAGTACACTTGCACACTCTAGAAATTGATGCCAGTTCCGTTGGTTTATGATTTAGCACTGTGGAAGGCTAACAATTGCCTTTGTCTCTATATTTCACCAGTCTGCCGACTTTTCTTTTATAGATACAGCTGTAGATTTATACAGTTCTCCGTGCTTCCAGTTTTAACACGGTCATAAACTAAGCCTCCTAACAATGAGCCTTTGGTGTGCTATCTTTACATTTCTAAGGACATTCCTTGCTGAAGAAACATACATGTAGGTTGTATTGGCTTCAGTAAGGCTCTATCCAACTACTTTAATCTTCCTGCACAGAGAGCAGGATGGGGGCCAAGAGACAGCGAGCTGTCCCAAACCCACACAGTGAGTCAGTGATATGGTTGGAACTGGAACTGAGCGGCTGCTAGCTCTCAGCTTTGTCTTAAGTGCATTAGGGAGTAATGCTTCTCATCTTCTGCATTCCCGTCGGTATGAATAAATAGGCTCAAACTCCAAGGAATTTCACAAAAGCTCCCAAAAACTTGAGGACCGCAACCATACTAGTGAGACCAGAACCTCTTACATAATCCTAGAAAAATGGGTGGCACAAGCTTAAGGTTGTCATTTATCAGTCTGGAGGTTGTGGATCATTTTTTCAAGCGCAATCTAAGGGACCCAGAAGTTCTGATGTCCTCCCTCACAGAGTGGCATTGTTAGTAGCATTTTGCTGTTTCAAGTGGAGACAGCCTTTCTCCAAATTGCTATTTCTCTAATAGAAGCAGAACATTTTAGGGATGTCATGCTGACAGTGACACTTAACGCGACCTGCTTTTTAGAAAGTAACGCCTATCACTGCATTGTCAACGGTTCCATTCCATATGAGGATTTTTGGTTTGAATTAACGTGACACCCACAGAGAGCTGTGCTGTCTTATGACCTGGTATGTTAGGCAAGCAGTGGGTAATCTGTCCTGGATGGGGGATATTTAGATGGGACAAAGACTGGAACTAAAGATTCCCTGACATTTCCTGAGAATAACATCTGGATCTGTGTGAACTGGTTTGGTAAATATTTTTGTATGTTACATATGCTGTCATTTGCATGATGAGTAGTCTGAATACCTGCATATATTACATTGCTTCTATAAAAGTCATTTTGATAACCTCAACAGTACTTGTACAGTCCCCGAGATTTGACACTAATTTACTCCCAAGTAACATTTCATTTTCGTATTTAAATGATGTCTACCAGTGAAGAGAGCCAGCTATAGTTGTATCTGAAAAAAAGGAAATTTGTAAGAGTGGCTTTTGATGGGTTGGAATGTGTCTGACTGTTTGGAAAAGATCATGGGAGGATCAATGTCACAGATACTTTTCCTCCTTTGGATGTAAGTGGACACAAAGCATAAGAAAAGGTGGCATTTTAGGAAAAAGAAAATGTCTTTGAATTTTACTGCATTCTGTATCATTCCCATAAGCTTCTTTTTAAAGCTATCACTACATTTTGGCTGCCACTTTTACTGAATCTATTTAAATATGTTTTAAAGGTGAATTACTTGGCTGTTTGACATTTTTGTTCTATATTATGCTGCAGCAATCTATCTGATTTGCAGTCAGATAGAAAGTGTTACAGCTTGAAAATAATAGGTTTCAAAGCCTTTTTTTCCCCCACCTGTGCACGTAAAGGTCTTCCTACATTAATAAAATATAAGGCTATCAAATGAAGGGAGCAGCTTGTTGGAAGTGCTAGAAAAGAACTGACGTTTAAATTAATTTTTGAAAGTATAAATTTGAAACTTATGAAAAGAACGAGGTGTGTCTGGTGAAGTTGGATAAAGGAGAGATGAATGCGAAGGCGTTTTTTTTTTAATGTGCTTAGCAGACCCAGCTGGAGACTTATTTTCAAAATCTGGCCCTTACCACACACACAAAAATATTTAAAAATAATAGTAACACAAAGTCTGATTCTCACATTGCCCTGTGTAGTCTCAGTGAAATAGCAGACATGCAAGTGGTCTGGAGATGAACCGCAAGGAGCCAGCCAAGGATATATCATTTCTTCAATATCATTTTACTGTTGTTTCTTTTTTCACTATTGGATACTGATGAAAAGGCAGAGCATGTGCCATCTAAAGTCTATATTGTTGGCAAGAGCAAGCCAATATAGGATTTACATTTTTATTTTCTACCTTCTTATTTATAAATAATATTCTCATCTCATAAAAAAAAAATTACACATCTCACACCACTTAATGCCATCATATAGAAAGGATTTATGTAAGTCTTTGAAGCTCAGAGAGTTCATAACTTAAATGTGTATTATCAGTGTTTCAATAACCATGTGTGTTTGTAATGTTGATCTACAAAAAGAGTAAAAATGGTAAAGAAACATTTTACAGTATGCCATTGAACCCACCAGACTGATTCTGGCAGGCTCCCAGTCTGAGTATAGCCCTCTGGCTTTCACAGTTTGTTCCCTATCTGCATGATGAAAGGGGCGTTTATCTCGCCAAAAATGTGGCATTTGGTGGCATTTCACAAGGCCCTAATTTGATACCATTTGCCAAGTCAGGAAGCACTAAGAAGTGGACCCTCATTTCTGGAACCTGCTCTTCTCTTCACATCCAAGCAGCCCAAGTGCATTCATCCTCACCAAGGTCATGTAAGCCTTGGTGCTCACCCTCTGCTTTGGAAAGAAAGATGTGTACAGTGACGTGCACCACCTTGGTTGTAAATGTCATGTTCCATGTTCCAGGGCAATTTCCCATTTTGATCTTCAGTTAGGGAGTGGAGACTGGAAATATAGGTTAAGCTATTTTGCCATTTTAAATACAAACAAAATTAGGTGAAAGGGAAGATAGTCTGGTGAGAAATTTGTTTAAACTGTAGCTGAAGTACTGAGGTTGGGAATGGAGGAAGAATGATTTTTAAACAGTCATAAAAAGAAAAGGAGCTTTCTTAGCAGTGTTTGGTATGAATTCTCTGAAAGGTAAACTTCATGTCAACCAGTGTATTTTAAATCCTGACACATTTGAATCTTCAACTACAGTAAGTACTGATTGCTTTTGTAACTAGAATTGATTATGCCATTGATTATGCCTGTCCTTGTAAGTGCCAGAGTCTGGTGGTATGGCAACAACAGCCACAGAGTGCAAGTGCTATTTTGTGGTGTTTGCTAATGAAAATATGGGGAATAAAGTTATCCACCTGTGTCCTCAGGCCTAAATTTGTAAGTTATATACTGCACTGTCTTTGGAAATAGTTTTGCTCCACAGGAATATTTATAAATTTTGTCTCTCTTCAGAGTTAAAGAAGCAGAGGAGGTCTGCAGGCAGAAAAAGGGGAAGTCGCTCTACAATATAAGACCAAAACATGACTCCGGAATTGTAAGTAAAAATTGTAGCAATACTTCTGTTCCCATCAGTTGTTCTACCTTTTTCTCTTTGCATTATTAGATACGTTATTCCTGATGTACTTTTTTGTTCTGGGTTGTTGGGTTTTTTAAATGTTTAACATTTTCATAAAAGGTGTTAGATTAACAACCTTGAACACTGCCTATGAATATTACTCCACAAAATAGATGTAGCACAAGCAAGAGCAGCATATTATTGCCCCACCCTGCCAATCTGTCTGCATCCCAGTTGTGGTGTTGGTGGTCCTAGAAGGCAGAAAGGCAGTTCCAGTTTTCAAGCTTATTCATTCTGTATTCACTCTCTTTTCTACAGTTACAAAATGTAAGGAAGAATTGTGATAGGTACCCATTCTTCAAGTTGGATCCCTGTCTCAAATACTAGTGGCTTCTGTTCCACTGATCTGGATTTGTTTGGAATAGAAACCCTAGAAAAAGATAATACTGTGCTCTCACCATTCTTCTGAAAACAGATAAATAACTTCAGTGATAGTAGAAGAGTAATTCTAGTCATTCAATGAAACTTTTCCACTATGATTGCCTAAGCATTGCTAGGATCACGACTGATTTTACAGAAAATGAATATTCCTCTAGTGAAAAATTAGTCTGGCACTCCGTATTCAAATTTGACCTGTAGCAACTGGCCATCAATTACATTTGTAAAATATTATAACAGAAGATTTTTTCATGTGTCCATGTCCCCGTCTGCCCCACTCCTGCCAAAGGCATGATTTCTTTCTTTTGTGCTTTCTAGTCATGGCTATGTTACTGTGACACATCCTTGAAATGAAGCAAGTGGTAATTCACTATATTTGAACTAACATAATCTGACACAGGAAGAAATAATATTGCATTTTTTGTTTCTTATTCTGAATATTTAGGGGCAGTTGGCTGTGATTAATGCCACAAGAAATATAAATGGAGTAACAGCTTGGTTAGGAATGATAAGCTAGATTTTATTTTATCAATTTTATTTGAAACCGGATCAAGATGTTATTTAAAAAAAAAAAAAACCCGAACTAACATTGCTTTGGATTTCTCTATCTCACCTATACTTTGCCGTATGTAAAGACACTGAGATTATTTTTTTTTTTTTTTAAGAAGTAACTGTAGGCTTAATTATTCCTTTATCATTATTTGCACTGAAACTGGGACTTTCAGTGTTACTGAAAATTTGATAGAGTGAAAAAGAAAGTAAACAAAATATTTCACAAGCAGTGTGTTGCTGCAGTCTTCTTCAGTTCTAGCTTCAAAGGAAATTTATTTGTGAAGTGAATTCTACAGTAAGTATAATTGAACATTAGCCTATGTATTTCTGTGCTTTTCATAGTTGTGTGAGGTGGTTTTATGTATACTTTATTTTCTGCCTTTTTTATTTTATTTTTCAGAAAGCAAAGATAAGTATGAAAATCTGAGAGAAGAAAAGCAAAAGCCATTGTTACCTGGTTACCAAAACTCAACATGCCTGTGGGTGGGGAGTGAGGGGGAAGGAAACTACATCATCCTGATCATTTGCTTTCTTGACCTTTTTGAATTTGCTTTTTGTTCTCTAGAGTTTTCCACCAATTGATGTGTTATTGTACATTCATTCACGAATGTAATCACTTTAATGGAGTGCCCAGCAATAGACTAGGTATGGACTTGAAACACCTTCCCTGTACTCTGTATCTCCTTTGCCACTCAAAAATGGTATTTTGTAAAGTGTATGGTATATTCCAAATAGGCCAAGTCAGCATGCATAAAAAGCGGCATCTGCATCAGTTCTGAACATGCTGAAAACTGCATTAAGTTGAACTTCATAAGAATGCTACTCGATACAGTAAAACATTTCCATTCCTACTGGCAACATCTGTCTAACACAAATACTTCATGGCACTGCACTTAGATTAGGGAAAGAAATGTTACTCCTAGTGAATTGTTTGTATCCGTTTCATGTTGGCATTTGTAGTTTGTATTTTGAATCGTTAAGTGCTGTTTATACAGTATAATCAATGCTTTCCCAACTTGTTTGGTTGCCCTCCATGATTAAATATTTGTGGAACAAGATGTTTACTGTAACTATCTTTAAAATCGATAAGGCAGCATATTTTTACTTCATCTTTTGCCAGATAGCGAATGCCAGGTGGTAAGGGGGTCAGAAATCCAACATTAAAAAAAGAAAAAGAAAAAAAAGAGTAAGTGAAAAGCAGGAAAATACAGAAAAGCACAGAAGTATGATAGAGAGTATGAGAGAGATTTGGCTATTATAGTTTGTTAATATATAAAGCAGCTAATACTTTTACATGAACTTTAGAAGGTATAGTATAGTCTTAACTACTGATCACTTAAGTCAGAGAGGATTTTGGCAACATGTACATGACTTCCCTTTTGGAATTAGCTTTACAGTTAATTTAAAACTCCTTTAGAGAGCCATTAAAAGATGCACATGGGGATTGACATTTATGGAAAACAGTAGCCAATTCTAGTGACAGAACATAGACTACCAACTAATTGACATTGATTTCACACTTAACAGAATTGCAGACTTTTCCTCCAGGCTTTCGGTGTCCCTGACTAGGAGGTTAATGACTGAAATCTATGACTTAGGGCTTCCATTTTAGACCACATGCTTAATACCTATTTGCAATCCAGAATTTACTATATCAGTTTTGATCTGCTCAGCCGATAACAACCCCTTCCTCCAGTCCTAATTTAAGAGCCCCGAACCAATCAGCCCGATTGATAACATTTTTCTTTCAAAGCGCACTCTTCCTGAAAGCAGGCTGTGTGTGCAACTGAATTGGATGCACATGCTCCACAGTCTTGGAGCCTGAAAGACACTGGGGTAAGGCAAATGAGCTCTAACCTGCTGGGCTGGGTTATTCCCTGTCTAATCTAGCACATCAAGAGTCATTCCTAGCTGTCCAGAGGCTAATGTACCCTACGGGGTGTCATAAAAGGAAGTGCGAAATATGACCTCAGGAATCTGTTATTCTTCACATATACCAAGCACTAGAAAAGATGTTTTTTTCACTATGTGAAAAGCAAGTCTCCTGTTGCTGACAAACCTATGTGAAAATCTGTACTTGTAATAATTTCTGGCAGGGATATAAATTACCAAGAACGGAGTTCTAAAATTTTGTGTTGATGGGAGTAACATTACTATTTGGGGAAGTGAAAAGAAGAGATTATTTGCTGTTACAACTAACTTATGGAAAAAACTTAAAAAAATAAAGCTATTTTAATGGCACTGATTCAAATCCATGTTTGTATTTATGTAAACAACAGTCTTTTCCTCTTAACTTTGCTCCTAAGTGCAAGGATACAGTAGCATGTTTTCATTTGTAGCCTTCCTGTTCCCTTCAGTACCTACAGTATGTATATTACTATACTAAATGAAATAATAGATCATCTAACAAAGATCACTATGTGCAATACTGTATTTAGTGTTTCTATTTCAATTTTTTTAGAATGTTAATTTATATGAAAATAAAAGGAATAATAATGAAATAACTGCCTTCTCTCTTCACTGTCAGGCTATGCTGTAGTTTGCTAGCAACCGTTTGCTCCCTAAGCACCACATCCTGTTCAGGCTCCCATGATCAAGGTAAAACCTTTGTGAAGAGATCAGTGGAAACAGGGCTTCTCTTTCCTTGCCTTTTGGAAGCACAGTGACAGTAATTCCCAGTTATGTGGATATATTACCTTTTCCCCAGGTGGTGGTAGCGAGGAGCTTCAGAGTCCTTTACCCAATCAGACTATGTATCACTCACTCCTTTGGCTCATCCGTGCCTTCCAGTAGTACATTTGGCTCAGGTTTGTAACCTGTTCCTACTAACACTGCCTACGTAACAGTCTCAAGAAATTGCTGTTAGGGTAACAACATGCATTAAAAAGTATTATCTGCATATTATAATGTCTTTATATATATATAAAATGTTTTATATCATTAAAGTGTTGTCCAGCAACCTGGTAGGACTGTCACATACATACATTCTACCCTTTTCACTGGATCTGCAGCATGGATGCTAGAAGTTATTTGCAAACCTCTCTCTCTCAAGAACAGCATTAAGGGCTGACTGCAGCTGGTGGTACCATGTTATGATCCTAAGATAAAAGCTGCTACATAGATTTTTTTCCCCTTTCATTTTACTGAGGCCCAACCTATTTGGTTGAACATGTCTCTCTCTTTTATATAGCTTCTCCCCAGCCTGTTTTCAAACATCCATACAATGTGAAGTAGCCCACTATGTGCACCACCAAAGCTGACCCACAGCACTCCCAGAGCGGATTCCCAGCATAAGTTTCACTGCTGCTCTTTTTTTCAGTGGCACACTCAGCTTTTTACAGAATTCTGGACTAACTATGTTTGTTTGTTTGTCTGGGTGTGTTTTAAAGAGGTCGAACACCCCATTGGTCCCCTCTTCCCCCCATTTACTGCAACAACATCAATTTGACTTAGCTGTAATTTGTACTACAATTTGACTTAGCTGTAATTCTGCAATGTAATCCTCATGGACAAAATTCTGAGCCTTTGTGGATCACCAACACCACATATCACTCACCATTTCTTAAACAAATGCAGCAGCTAAATAAGGGCTTTCATACCTGAGCAGCAGATGTGACTTACTGAGAATAACAGTCTGTTTTTTTATGAGGAGCTGAAAAGATTCATGTTGTTTTGCTTGCAAATTAAAGCCTTTCACAAGCATGGTACTTTGTCACGTGTCATGACGTGGTGGTGTTTAGCTTTTTTTGTAGCACCTTTCATCATCCCAAAGCACTTCCAAAACTTGGTTAAGTATTAACCAACAGTGGCAGTGGGAATACAATTAGTGACATCTTCCATAGACTGACGTTTTTTTCTTGCCCAGTTTTTCAGTGATCCGCTTAAAAAGTTGGAAGCAGTTATTAATTTCATTGAGAGAAGATATAGCAAGCCTTTGCATTGCAATTATTTTGTTGCATCCTCTAGGTTAATAAGCAAAGCCGAGTTTGTGGCAAGTCCATTATATCAGTTACTTAAGTTACGCCAATTTTAAACTTCTATGGACAGAATAAGTGAAAACTGATGGAGCTAAGTTCTTCTGGAGTGTAAACAGGTCAGCAATGGGAGGAGGCAGAACACCATGCCCCAAACCATTCAGGTCTGTCACCCATCAGTCAAATGGGATTCATGTTACACTGACCACGCTTAGGTAGCTAAAGCACAGCAAAACAGTAATTCGCTAAACCAATGCCTACTCAAAAAAAGGAAAACCTGTTTTTTGGGGGACTTTTTCAAGTGATTCTCTTGCTTATGACAGACCCATCTGTACCTGTGCTGTACCTGACATTAACCCAACCTACTTGTAAAGGCATCCCATGGCAAGTCCGTTGCCTCAAAAAGATGGTGTCTTTCTGAAGATAACGGGGACCCTTTGAGTCAGCACTGTTTTATCATTTATTTCCAGCTCAAATTTAAGCTCTTAGAAACTCCATTTGTTACTCACACCAAATTGGGCCCCTGCCGAGGCGGCAGTCCCATGGTGGTAGCGCTTAACGTTTACTGTCCCCCTCCTTCCCCTGTCCCACACCACCACTCTAAGAAATATTGGATCTATCTGAGCTAAAGCTTTTTTCATCTACCTCAAGAGACTCGCCGTGCTCTTGGATGGCCTGCACAAGGGGGAGTTTTTTGGATTACAGCATGTGCCTGTGGTACGGTGGTTCTGCAGTCGGGCAGCAAGAGGCTGGGAGACCTGGAGTTGGAGTCGAGGCTGTACCACAATCAGTAGAGGTTCAGGTGGGTGCTGCGCAATGAAGCTACCTGCAAAGCAGGAGAGTGGCTGAGGGACGGGTGGAAATGAGAGGGGGGCGGTGGAGAGATGGCTGCCTGAGCTCCTTTTGGGCCGACTGAGAGAGGCACTTGTGAGTTCTGAGCAGAGGGCCCTGACCACGCTTAGGTAGCTAAAGCACAGCAAAACAGTAATTCGCTAAACCAATGCCTACTCAAAAAAAGGAAAAGTCCCCAAACCTATTAAATTGCTGAACTGTGAGAGGATTTGGGCAAGAGATGGGGAAGGGAGAGAGCAAAGTGTTCCCACAGATGTCAGTTATAGTGCCATAAATGACACAGCCCTCCCTTGCTAGTTGTGGTCTAGGTGCTCCTGCTTCTTTCCAGACCCGTGACAGCCATCTCTTCTGGTCAGGGAGGCTCGTTCCTCACTGTGAGAACTCCCTTTCCTCACCAAGGTTTTCCTTCAAGATTATTTTGCAACTATCTTTTCTCTGGGTTGGAAAGGAAAAAAAAAAGAAAAAAACCAAAACACTACCCTACCTTTGGAGAGACATACAGTGTACTCACTCAAGAGCTGATAGCAACCATTAAAGCTCACCTATATCTTCAGAGGTGGTACTTCCCCCCCCCCCCCCCCAAGAGTAGTTTGGTGCCTGTTACATAAGGATCTAGCTATATTTTAAGCAAAACCACTTAGGTCAGGGTAATAGTTACTTCTCTTACCACAAATGATGCCAGCAGTTCAGTGAGTGGTGGAGCTTTGGTTGTCTGCTTGCCAGGCAACCAAAAATCCAGAATTTGTGCATGCAGAATCAACTCCAGAATCTAGGATTAGTGCCATTTCTTTTTCCCTCTTGCCTTGTAGGTAATTTTGAGGGGGGGGGGGAGGGGGGGAACAACAACAAGTGAAGAAGTATCTAGGTTTTCCCAAGCTGTCAAGGTGAGCCATCCTTTACCTGTATCTGGTAGGATCAAAAGGAAGCCAGAGAATATACTGATTAGAAAGCAGTTGGACACAAGGTGTTGAAGCAAAGCCCGTACACCTGGATGCCATATAACCCTAGAGGAGCTTTATTATTTAATCTATAATTTAATAGTAGACCTATAAAATAATTACATTATACTTAAAGCATTTCTTCATTTTTTGTTTTCTTTTATAAAACAAGAATTAAATACAGTTTTAACCATTACAAGCTCAACTCAGTTTTTACATAAACACAGCTCCTAGAAGGAGCTTTAAGCTGCAGCATATTCATATTGCAAACTGGTGAAAAACCCAGGCAGGGCATAGCTTAAAGATAAAGATTCTTGCACATTTTTCCTAACTGAAGTTACTAGGGTGCTTTTCTCTCTCTAGTCCAAAATGCCTGACTTTCAGTTCATTTCTTTCAAGCGGAGACTGAGATCCCTGGAGTCTCAATAGACTACAGCTATTGCCACCTTCTCCCCCCCCCCCCCCACCCCAACCCTCTCCAGCCTAGACCGAGTGGTGCCCATTCGGTGGCTGGCACGACGCTGGCAGCACAGCAGCGACAGCCTCTAAAGCAATCCCTGTGCGAGGAGTCTCCCTGTGCGCTTCTGACACGCTGAAAGATCACAGCAGAAAAGCCACGGCCGTTCACGTAATGGGGCTAACAGACCTGACCGACCTCATCCTGCCCGTGCCAATCCCCGTAAACCGCTTGGTGAGCTCTCGTGGAGCTCAGTCCTGAAAGCCTCTTAGAGCAGCCTGTCTCACATAATAGAGACCTGTGGCACTGCAGCCCTGGCTGGCGAAAGTGCTAACCGCATTAACCCCTTGAAGTGGCTGCATGGGAAGAGGCTGGCGGGAAAGGGCTCCCACGGCAAGCTGGTTTCACTAGATGCAGATGCTGAACTGTGAGACATGCATCAGGGAGTCGGCGTGTCATTTTTAATTTGTAAGCTTCGGGCAATTGAGCACGCATGGGCTTTGGTTTGGGGGAAGGGGCTGCTTTGTTTTGAGACGTAGGATTTGGATGCAGCTGGGACTAATAGAGATCAGAACTGTAACAAATGGGATATACAGGACATGCTAAACTCCATCAGCTGAATGACAATGTAGTATGGAACTGCAAGTGTTCACCAACACTGATTATGTAGGACTCAAAAACCGAGTGGACCACCAGTACTGTAGCAATTACAACTCACTCTCCCTGCTCCTACAGCTGTGACCCATTCCAGCGGCACTGACTGATGGGTTTGTCCTTTAACACTAATACATTAACATGGTTTCCAATCATGGGAGAGACACCACTCCCAAAACCTGATGACACTGATGTAGCTTTTGTATTCAGTCCAGCAATGACCAAATTTTGTCCTTTGTGCGACAGTGCTTTTATACCTTACGGGAAACATCGTTCCCTTAAGTGTTCTCAGCTCCTCTCCCACTACCCTCCCACCTTCCCCGGTCTGAGCAGGCATAAATATAAGGTCATAAATGGATGTTGTTCTTTTGGGAGTAAGAAACACACACATACCTAACACACAAAAACCTACCAAAAGCCTAGTTAAACCACGTCCATTTTAAGCCAGGCAGCTGACCTAGCAACCGAGTCTCTTACTCAACATCTTTTAATCTCTGGCATATTCTGCCACAAGCAAAATATACATGGCTAGGTCTATAATACTTTAAACAGCTGTTTACTATAGCTAGGTTACAAAATAAACACTGCTGCAGAGACCACATGTTCGATATACTCTAACCACAACAGCATCAGAACCCACCCTCAGTCTGCTCTGTGGTCATGGTGGCTGACCCAGCGCCTCGCCCTCTCCCCCTCGCTTCTTATCTGCTGCTCAGACAACAAGCCCAGAGCCGTTTGTCATTGCACAGTTAAAGTTGTCTTAAGGAGATGAGCCTCATCAGAGAGTCTCACTTGCTTTTCGCACGTTACTCCTCGTTAGTCTCCCTCATCTGTGTCCCCCAGTCCTGGGCAGTGCCCCAGCACTTCCAACTGGGAGCGGCAAGCTCCGGACCAAAGCGCGGGGAAAGCGTTCTCGTCTTGTGGAGGAGACTGGAGTGTAGGGCAGAGGGCTTTACTCCACACAGTGGAAACATTTAATGCTGGATTCAGCCAACTGGTCACTTTGATGATCAATCCCAACTTCTGGGAGCCTGCTCCACTCCAGAAGATTCAACCACCCGGTGATATCGGAAATATGCTGAAACTTTGTGGTGAAGTGCCTAACACAGCTCATTAAAAAGCGTTATTCCAGTAGGCAAGTCACAAGGAGCCTTTCCTTGCTGAAGAGATGCCTCCTGAAAGAAAACAAAACACAAAAAAAAGGAAAAGAAGAAACAAACCAACAAAATGCACAGTCTGCTCAGTGGGAGAGGAGAGGCAGCAGTAAATCTGATGGGGGCAACACCAAGCAGTAGCTACACGCCCGCTCTCACAGTTTGCCTGAGTTGTTAAGATTCACAGACATGCACCGGCACTGCTTGACCTTCTGAATTTTCTTGAGTCGGAAAGGTGGGTCCAGCTCAGGGCACTCCAGCTGCACGGTCGAAGAGGTGACCTTGTGTGGCTTGCAGAAAGCACAGGACTGGAAGGACTCCTCCTCTTTTTTCACGTGCCGTGGTATGTAGAAGGAGTTGCACTGCCCATAGCAGAAGCGGTTGATGATGGTGCGGCTTATGCAGCCCTCCTCACTGACAGTCTGCCGCAGGGGCTGCGTCTTGCACCAGTCGCTCTTGAGGTACTTCCTTTCGGTGACCACGAGGGCCTCCTGGCTGGAGGCCAGCACCTCCTTATTCAGCTGCTGCCTCCGCTCCGAGTGGTTGCTGCTGCTGTCTTTGTAAGGGGAGGGAATGGCGCCTGCGGGACGGTTTTTCCTGGTGTCTGTTACTCGAACCAGCGCTGCCATCAGAAAAACGGACAAGGCAAATTTCCAAATCATCCTGCAACGGCAACACAAGTAGCTGTTAGGAGAGACACATTTTCAAATGTAATGGAGTTGAACTTTACGCCTGCTTTTAGAAGAAGTGGAGATCTTACCGCCTTTGTAATCCCACCACTTTTCCTAGGAGATTAGCTCTACTCTAGGGTGATTATTTATTGTGAAGAGGCCAGGCCCCGTGTTAAGTC